>NC_137661.1:11744773-12070849 GCF_963422515.1 Blennius ocellaris | reverse complement strand
ACCGGATGAACATAAAAACATGTTGAGATTTTTATGCATTTGCTTTTTCAGTCTGGCTATTTGTTTTCTGAATCAACCGCCAATTACAGTCACAGAGTGTGTTCCGTGAGAAGAATTACTTCTGCATATTGGACAATGGAAATACACACGCAATTAACTAAATAGATTTCACGTGCAGCCTCACTCACCTGGAGATGACGCCAATTCAACCGAGCAATCAAAATCCCACATCTCCTACAAAACGTTAACAACCTCGTTCAGCTTTATCCCGCAGCCAAACATCTAAAACTCACAACTCGAGTCAAATCAGACGACATCGCTCCTGCACTGCTGCCATAGTGGATATTTGTAAATGAAAGGTGAAGCGCCAGCCAGTGGCTAAATGGTTCTGTAACTACATCTCCCGGCATGCTTTGCCTGATTGCTTAATTGCTATAAACGTGACAACCTATCTATCTATCTATCTATCTATCTATCTATCTATCTATCTATCTATCTATCTATCTATGTATGTTTTCTTCCACCATCCTACAAACGTGTTCTCAATTGGATTTTTTAAGTTATATGATTAGTTATGATCATTTAAAGGCATATATCAGACATGGATGCAGTTGAGAATTAAAATGTTTAAGGTAATATAAACAGACATACAAATGAGTCAAGTTTAATATCATCATCATAATGATAATGATAATAATAATAGTAATAATAATAATAATAATAATAAATAATAATAATAAATACTAATAATAATAGAGATTCTCTTAGGGCTACTGAAGCTTCATCTATAAGTTTAGACACATCTGAAATGTGTCTCAAATTCCTACTTTTAGGGGAAATGTCACATTTCCCTAAAAGTAGGTGGGTTTGACTGAAGAGTCAAGAAGGTTTGGCATCAGTCACAGCTACAGTCCATCTCCCTGAAGTCTTTCTTTCTCCACTGTGTCGTCGAGACCTCTCTTTTTCAGTACTCCATATGAAGCTGTCAGGGACGCTGGCTGTCTTTTTACTCTTCTGTTTGGTCCAGAGAGGCTTCGGGATGTCTCACCCCAAACCGAGCTGCCGTTATCCTCCGTCTCAATGGTGCAGATCTCTGGAAATAGCTATAGAGTGCAAGGTGAGTGGCTAAAAAGAATTAAAAAACCCATTATCTTAACAGAGGAGACATGGATGATTATATAAAGTTTTATCTTTTTTGGTCTCATTTTTGTGTTTCATGTGTATTGCAGCTACTGTAGAAAAAAAATAAGTACCATTACTGCTAAAAACACACACAAAAAATGAAAACTCATCCAAACTGATATTTTGTCTTTGTTATGACGCTATATTTATGCACAGGAATAATGTCAATACTGTAAATATTAAATTTTTCTATTAAAAAAAGACAGAGACACTGGTATATATTTGAAGTGTTATAGAGTAAAATACATTGGAATACTAAAAGTAGTATTTTCCACTACCGTTGAATGTTTACAGCAGAGTTCAGGCTGTTCTCAAATAAGAGTCATACCTCAGTAATTGAAAGCTCAATGCTCTTCATGTGACTGACAATGCAGCAGTGGGTCAGATCTGCCAGGTTCTTAATCCGATTAAAGAAACACGAGAAGCTAAAACGTTTTAATTTCCTTCAAAACTTGTTGTGCTCCAACTCTTTCAATCATCCCCATTTATGCTCCATAAACCCACATTTCCAGTTGATTTTGCAGCTGTTTGAGTATAACATCAAGCAAAGAGCAGCATACTTACGTCACACATTAATTGACAACTTGCAACATTGTAAAGACCACAAAAATATAATTTCCTCTTTTAGAAGGCCACATTTTGAATGAGATCTCAAACAACAGGGATATTTCAACATTGCGAAGACTAATTTAATGAAATGAATCATCAACAGGATTAAAAACAAAACAAACAAACAACAATCAATAATTACAGAGGATTTATAACTGAAATGGCTTTCTTCTTTTGATGCTCTAAAAACAAATAAAAAGTTTTATTTTTGGTCATAATGATGTTCCCATGGATCACGTTGTCGGCTCCAATGCCTGTTTCAGTGTGTCAGCTGCAACTTAACAGGTCGTCGGTCTCCAAAAGTGGTAACAACACGAGGCACTCACATACAAGCAAGTACTCAATTGACCCAACAGGCATGTTTTTAGATTATGGGAGAAAGCTGGACTAGCCAAACTATGAAAAAAAAAGTGTCACTTATAGTCTTGAAAATATGATAATTAGTCATCGTCCATCCAACACAGCGTGCAAAGACAGGTGACGGTGGGTCCTGGCAAAGACACTGAGCTTCCAGGTTTCAAACAGTGCTGGACAAGTGAACGCCATTCTTTTGAACTATTAATCTTCATTTGGTGTTTTGATATTGATGGCAGAGAGCACCATCTAATAGGATTTTCTGAAATCCTCCATAATTGTGAAGTCAGTTTGAGTTGTAGTAAACCCTCAGCAACCCCTCTTGTATGTGGAATGGAAGACATTATTCTGAAAGAAATAGCTCCCATCAGGATGTTCATCACAACGTAAAGGTCTTGGATTTTTCTCTGCGTGAAACCAATCTACATCTGCAAAACACCTCAAAGCACAACACATCTTTTTAAATTTGATTCCAGTAGCTTGGGGCGTTTACTGTAAATCATCACCCCCATCTCTATACCCACTTTGTGGAATATAACTTACCGGTAATCAGTTAGTTGTATAGTGAGTGCTGGTGATGCAATATTGTATTGCCTTTCCCATTTGTTTCAACAACACATTTTGTGTCTGCACAATTATTTATACTAACTTTAACACAATCCCTTTTCCACTTGTGTAGGTTCAGAAACAGTGCATGGAGGTTAAAGCTATCATTCAGGCAGTTCCTCCTGTTTCTGTCACTCTCTACTATGAGAGCATGTGTCCAGCGTGCAGAGTCTTCATCACCCAGCAACTGTTTCCAACCTGGACCATGCTGCAGGACATCATGGCTGTCACCCTAGTACCTCAGAGCAACACAAAGGTATGACGATCCTTCTTCTGGTTGCACATATGGTTTTATGTCTCACTGGAAAATGTTATGGAAAACCAGTAGCATTTACAGATTTCACCTTTAACCATTTTTTTTCCTTTAGGATTTCGCGTCAGTGAATTCTGTGTTTGAATGTCAGCACGGGCAGCCCGAATGCAGAGGGAACATGATTGAGGTTTGTGCGTGAAGGCCTTTGGCATTTCAACTATCCGGAATCGTTTCAATTTGTAGATTGTTAAAATCTTATGGATCTATAATCAATAGAATGATCAATGTCTTCCTCAGGCTTGTATCATCCATCTGACCGGACACACTCTTGCGTTTAACATCATCTATTGCATGGAGTCGTCAGCAGATGTCCTCAGTGCTGCGCAGCCTGTGAGTATCCACAGGTTAAAACATCAGTTTTCTCTTCATGGGTGTGTGATGTCAACACTTTGTTAGAAGAACAGCTGAACTGATGACCGTCTTTCTCATAAGGTAATACATGCTTCAATATGAAATTCAAACAGGTTGCAGGGTCTAATTAAATCAAAACTAAATCAAACATCAGTTACAACTGGTCACAGGCAGTTCAGTCGCCGTGTAGATTGAGAGAAAGAAGACATTGATGTCAAAACAAAACAAAGCAATTGAAACCTTATCAAAAATGCACAAGTACCTTAATGAACATCATTGGTGCCACTTTTCTTTCTTCGTATTGAGTATTTTTCTGACTCTGTCTTGTGCCAGTGCCTGCAGCTTTATGCTCCCTCTGTCTCATGGTCCGCTGTCGACTCCTGCGTGAAAGGAGGTCTGGGGAACCAGCTGATGGAGGCCAATGCCGCAATGACCAGGGCTCTGAACCCGAACCACAAGCAACTTCCTTGGGTCACTTTTAATGGGGTAAAAAAAAATCTTATGTTTCATTATCAAAGCACTTTGTAAAAGGCAAGGTACAGGAACAGTATATTGATACATGATGAAACTGTCATTCCAGGAATATACAATGGAGTTTGAAGACAAGGCAATGTCGTCCCTTTTCCAATTGGTTTGTCAACTCTACAAGGTGAGGAGTTGGAGTCATTTTATTATTTATTCATGCTTTCTTTTCATTTTAGATCGACTATATGTGCAGTTCCTGTATTAGCCCACTCGGTGGCGCTTGGGTTAATGCAAGAACGAGACCAGGTGTGTGTGATGGGAGAGTCCTTTTGACCGTGTCAGTGTGGCAGAGGGTCCAATACAAAGTTTATTTTTGTCGAATTGGAACTAACTGTTGTGTTGAATAGAGAACGATAAAAGCATTGATTGTCGGAAAAGGAAAACCAAGAAATGTATTGTTATATTTCAAGACAAATGGTGCATTAGGCATTGGTTTGAATGTTTACCTGAACGTGTGTCCATTACATGTTACCTGTCCACTCTTGAGCGACCTTTAATTTGTTTAAAGGTCGCTACAGGAGTCATTTTGTACATGTATTTGTATGTAAAAGTAAAGTAAAATACCAATACAGAAAAAGGAAACTCGGCGGAAAAATGAAGGTAAGGGCATAAAGGTGCTGAAGGAGTCTGTCTGTTGAAAGTACTTTATGTAAACTTTTTAACTTGGCACGAGTTTGCTCTTAATGTGAAGTGTTTAGACATATTTTTATGCAGTTCACTGAGTAAAATTATTTCTGGAAAAACAATTGTGATCAAATGTAATGGATGTAGCAAATAATACAACCACAAGTGCAGTCATGGGCCCTGTGTTTTGTGTCCACAGGGGATGAAACCTGCAGCCTGCACCGGAGCTCCGGTGAGACTGAGCAGAAGCTGATGCTGAGCGAAAAAAAAAAAAAAACTCTTCAAACTGTCTGTCTGTGTCCCACATGAAATCTGTCAAATCATAGAATCATCAATAGAAATGTAAGAACATTTTTTTCATGTAATAAGGCAGGCGGTCATTTTTATTTTGCTGTAGATTTGAAATTAAAATGAATCTCACGTGTCCTGCTCGTCTGTCTTCATTGACACAATGAAATGACAAAAACAAGAGCAGGCAGGTACATTTTTATATAATTTATTGGCATTCTCCACTTAAACACCCTGAGCTCCCGAGACTCTTTTGGCTTAAAATGCAAAACAAAAATATAGTTAATTTCTCTGACAAAAACATTGGAGTGGCAGGTTTATACATACTTGTGAAGTATATTTGATTTTTAGGCTCCAGAACAGAAAATCAAATGTCCTACGATACAGTACTTTGTCTTGACAGACACATTTCAAAGAATAAATATCTTTTATAGAAGTCTGCACAACACAGAGGCTGAAAAAAAACAACAACGAAACAGCATGAACATTAACACGGGCAGAATCAGCGCAGCACAATAGCTGAGCCGAAGCAGGGACTGCACTTCGCTGGACACTGCCTCTCTTCTCGTCCCGTAAAGAGCTGCTGTGCTGAATTTTCTTTACATAGGCTCATGTAATTCCTCCAGACTGTTGTTCAATGAAAAAACAAATCTTGAGCTGACGTATGACATTTAAACATGATGAAAGTGCCATGTTATTCTTGTGATAGTCCTCTTCATAAGTTATCCTATTGATTTGATTATCTAAACTGTGGCTTGTTTAACACCTTTATTGATTATAATAAACATAGAAAAGATACTAAAACTGTCCAAAAATGTGATTTGCTCTTCCCAAATGCATTGGTGGATTTTAAATTGCACAGGCGCTTCAGTGTTTCCCACCTTTGGCATACTGAAATATCACAGAAGGTTTTACTAAATCCGTGTATATTTGTGAAGCTTTGACAATACAATAGAATACAATAGTATAAAATGCAATGTCCATTATTGGAGTGAGTGTTTCTTAATGATTTGGACACTTGGGTACAGCAATAAACTGGCTTACCAAAAGCAGAAGGTGACATGGCATTTCCATCATGTGAAAACATCTCTGGGTAATCTGGACACCAGACGATGAATAAAGTGCAAAATTAGTGTGATCTTGTGCCATAAAATGTTCTGGATCAACAGAGTATAAAATAAATCTATGCAAGTTTGTACATCCCTTGTGATACTTTAGGTTTATTTTTTTATGGATGGCATTAAAATACATTTACAAAAATAGCTATTTTAATGGGAGCTCCACAAATAATATGTTGGGTGGTACACATATATGCTTTTCTCTGATGGAAAATAGAATCAGAGGGTTTAATCAGAACCAATTAAACTAATTCAGTGAGTAAAAATAATGGTATGTCTTTAAATAAGGTTTATCAAAATGTTAGCTTTATAAAATGTATTTGATAATGAATTTCACAATTTTATCATTTCAGCAAACACAATTAATATTCAGAAAAAATACAGTTAAAATTTATTTGCTTTTCCCATTACATGTAAAACTGATTTTATCGTGGTTCGTGATATCATTCCAATGACAATTTGGCCTACCGTAGGATTTTCCTAACTTGTTTGTATGTACTACTCAGCTCATTGAACTGACCCCTCAAAACAAAAAAACCCCTCAATATTAATAATAATAAAAAACAACAAAACATGAATGAATATTTACATTAATAATCCATGTGAAGCTTGTTTGGAAACATTTCAAAATATTTGCTAATTGAGTTGCCCAACAGTCTGAGGATTAGCACCTATAAAACAGCACAGTTGTTCTTTAATACTCAGCTCAAACTTTACCTTTAACATGTAAGGCTGATCAACGAAGCTTCCTAGCTGAATGGATGAAATACTGTTAAACTAGTGTATTTGTACAACTGCCTGACCAGGAAGTACATCATTTCTTGTGTAGTGCTTGACGTCTTCCTGGTCCTACCTCAGTGACGGCGACAAACACTGCTCTAGATCGAACATGTACATAAAAGACATGAAAGTTGTGAAAACACCTGAAACTACACACATTCTCAAGTCTCAGCTATCTGATTAGGGAAGGGCTGAATAAACTGATCCTAAGCTGCAGGTAATCTATTAAACTGTCTCCTTTAAATACTGTTAACACGTATCATTTGTATTAAAAACTAGCTAAGGTAATGACTTTGATACAATCAAGTTAAACTCTCTAGTGTAAAAATGTACAGCATCAGAGGCTGGCAGGTGTTTTAAACACTTATGGCACACATTTATCCCAGTCGAGCACGCTACCTCCCAACCAAGACTGAAAACCTGATGGAACATAATCTGGTTCGCATGAACTACAGCCGATTTGTTTCTATCACCAGCTTTTGGAGCCTTGGGAGGTCCATATTAGTACCTATGGACAGGGCAGGAAGTCACACCACTGGCAGTACACTCTCATGTGAAGTTTGTGGTAAAATCAATGTATTTTTGTGTAAATAACAGAGCGCTGCTTGTGGCTGAGGTTTGATGTGTGGCATTTTAAAGGAAAATATTAAGAGTACATGCTAAAATATGACGCTAATAAGACAAAGGGTATATTGAGGAGAGACAAAATTGTCATATTTTTTCTCTCTCTGAACAATGGTTCCCCAACAATCCATTTTTGGCCAGTATTATCAAAGTTCCTTCCATTAAATCTTTAAAGTCTGCTTATGAATGGTTGTCCCTAATCTAATTGGTTAATGAAGAGCTGCTTGTTTGATGCAATTCAAACAGTTTGACTATGAATTGGTATAAATAGCTAATTTGTTGGGAGCAATATTTTAGCCTCAGAATGAGGATTCATCGTCTCCTCAAACTAAAATGCTAATGTCTTTCTTCACCAAACACATACGATACATTTTGAAAATAAGAAAAGCTTGGCTGCCTATACTCCAATAAGTGTGAAATGTACTCTATTACCTCTAACATCAGCCAAAACCCTCTTTTATTATTAACAATGTATTTTTTATATATTTGTTTATTTATTACAAATAACACCTTGCTACCACGTCAACATACATTCAACCAGAATCTACCTGATTTTACTTAAAAAAGACTAAATCTAGTGACCATAATGTACATGTCACATCTACCACAGTGGGACTGGTTGTTGTGCTTTTACAGTTATATATGGCACTCAGTAAAAAGCTACTGCAGACACAGTATTCAGCTGCAGCACATTTGTATTAAGGAGTGGTCTGTCTTTGTATAATCAGTTTGCCTGCACAAAGGAGTTTTGGGGCAGTGAGCGCCCTGAAGGTTTCTGGGAGGATGTTGTTCAAATCCCGGGACTAGCAGAATCTTACTGTATAACTAAAAAATAAAATATGTTTTTCATCTGGTTATCACCATTCCTCAAGCTCTCATTCATAAACATGAAACTCTTTACACTATTAATTTGAGAAGGCTGCAATCATCTCAGTACAGCAATGTCGGAAGGCACACTTACATTATTTTCAGATCCAACCTCACACGACATATGTGGAGGTAATGAGATGTGTCTTGGATGGCCATGGAGGTTCAATCATATTAAACTGCGGGGAGAATTCCTGTATTTCTTTACGGACCATCAGGCTCCTTCTAGAGTTTCTTTGTGCCAAATTATTATTTTATTCTACAGAAGTAGAGCACTAGAAACTTGAAGAGCAAACCTTGATGAATGAAGATGGACAGAAAACGGACTTAACTTTGACAGCCTGATGGCTGTGAACACTGGTATGGACAGCAATGCTTGCTAGTTTTTGAACTTCGGGTGTCCTGGTCACTTTCCTGCCCTGCGTTCTGGTACCGTTAGATTTGAGATGTATAATCCTGGTCCTGCATGGATTTATTCTCTCTACTTCAACACACTTGATGGCAATGATTGGATAATCAAGCTTTCTGTAGAACCTCACGCTGACAGACGATTGAATTCAGGTGCAGCAGGAAAATACTGAAAACATGCAGGGCTGTGGCACTTCAGAGTCTTGAGTGCTCACTTCTGCTCACAAGTCTTGAGGTGCTATGTCCTAGCACTGCGTGGTGGTATCCATCCCCGTGTTGGCGATGTTTACCTGCTCCAACACACCCGAATCTAATGAATGTGCTTCCGCAGAATTGCTGATAACAATCCAATCATTACAATCAGGTACGTTCATGAGTGCACACAATAAAAACATGCACGTCTGTGACCCTACAGAACCAGAATTCAAGGCTTCTGCTAGACACCGATTTCCTGTACTGTGGTTTTTGTGATCAGTAGGCCTACAGTAGGTGAAGCCCTTTGTGTGACTGAATAGAAGAGCTAAACGGCAGACACGGTAAAGTGCTACTGCGGACCGGAGGCACCCTGATTTAAAAAAAAAAAAAAAAAAAATGCTTCTCAAGCACATAAACACAGACTAAGACCAGCAAATGTACAATAAAGAACAATTCAAGAAATTTTAAACTGAAACAATGACACCATTTAAAATGATCTAAAGTAGTAAAATGTAAAGCTCAAACTAATTATACAGGTGGTGTCTTTTTTCTTTTTTTTAATATTTAGAACAGGTGAGACTGGGCTGCAGTCTTCTTCAATGTTCAATTACTGTGTTGCTACAAGCTGGTTTTAGTATTTGATTGCTTCAGATGTCATATCTTGTATTAAAGGGTTTTAATTAAATGTAGAGAGACATAGTATAAGCAACATTTCATTTTTCTCTGGCTTGGAGGTAAATCAGAAGAGACAATTTGGGGTATCCAGTACATCTGTGCTACATTAGATTTCATACCCTGAGGTTAAAGTCCATCAATTTATCTCTCTGCTCATCTACGTCCTATATTTGGTTCAATTATTCATCCCTCACATCACTCTTAAACAAAATAATCATACTCACTTATGCCAACATGGATTGTATTTCTTAAACTTAAAAGTATGGTGCAAAAATAATTTCCAAGACCCTGTCACACCACTGTGATCCTCATTCACTGCTCGTGTCAGACGTGTCACAGTTATGTTGGAGGAAGACATTTCCTTTACCTGTGCCACCACCTCTGGTCAGAGCACTGGCCTCCGCTTTTCATCCCAGCTTATGCAGCAATTTTTTTTTTTTTTTGTCTGTGAACCGAGACTCACAACAAACCACGAGGGGACATGAAGGCCCTTTGGGTGCCCAAAAGGAGGTCAACACATTCTTGCTGAAAAATAAGACAGAGGAAGAACGATCCTCTGTTCTCTAGAGAGGGTGTCTCCAGTGTAAAGGGACTGTGGTGATTTTACAGACATTGGCTTGTCCTGCCACCATCTCCATATGTGCATGTTTGTCAGGTGGGGCAGGTTGTGCTGGTTGATGCGTGCCCATGTGCAGGAGGGCCGCGCCACTGCTCCCCCCCCCCCCCTCCCGGGGGTCAGTTATCTGAGTCAGCATGCTCCTTCTCCGTGGACGACAGTGTCCCGTGAGAGTGGGGGCTCCGCACTGACATGGCAGCCAGACTAAGGGTTTGAGATGGCTGGGGCGAGGGGGGGCGGCACCTGCTGCTGCTGTTGGGGTCTGGAGATAGACACGGAGAGAAGGAGTCGCCGTTCGGCTCGAAGTCTAACTCCTCCTGTTGGGAAATCTCTGGGTCAGAGTCCACCTCCTCCTCATTCTCCTCCTCTTCTTCCAGAGTGATATCAAACTGGAACTTGTCCCCTCCTCCTGAAGGGATGGACCCTCCTGCTTCTAAAACCCCACCTGCACACCTCACCTCACATTGGGGCTCCTCAAAAAGGGGGGGCGAGGGGCTGCGGGGGATCATGCTCTGATACCACTCTCTGTTGTCCTCTAGCATGTCTAGGATGTCCTGGGCATCAGGGTGCACCAAATCAGCCCACGTCTCCCAAAGAGGGTGAACAATGAAGTCAATGAACCCGACCTAATCACAAAAACAACATTTTTACCAAAACAAGCATGAGAAAAAATATGGTGCATGTTTATAGAGGATGAGGTGAATTTAAGAATTGTTTCATAGGGATGAATTCCATTACTTTTTCATGGATGAATTCCATTACTTTTTCATGTTACACTACTTATCAAGTGGTTCCATGCAAACAAAGAGCTAATCACTTTCGGACAAAAATAACAGAAACAAAATACAGCAATGTCATATGTTAACTGCACTGTAATCAATGCTGTTGTTTGGGGAATGGCAGGAAAGCTGTTGCAAAAGTCAAAGTGTGTGTGGTGAGTTACGTACCTGGCTCTTCTCTATGGAAGCATTGTGCTTGTCACACATGGGGCTGATCTCCATGCCCTTGTCCCGTTCTCTGTCTCCTTGAGTGAATAACTCCATCATGATGCGGTCTGTCCACTGGCGGTAAAGCTCCAGTGGTTTGGTTGGGTTGCTCAGGTCAGCACAGTGGACCATGTTTTGGAGAACCTGGCGGAGAAAACAGACTCTGCAGATGTGATTGACGTTATGGGATGTGATGCAACAGTGATGTTTTGTTCAGAACTATATAAATCATTTAGACTCACTATGAATAATATAGAATATTTACATTTTAACTTCACCACGCAGAAAATCTGCATGGGATAACTCAACATTTCAGTTTTTGGCGAGCACAGCCTCTGAAGATGAACTTTAATGTAATGTCAGAGGGAGAGGCTCTAACCTGGATGCGGTCAGAGTAGTTGTCTAGCAGCAGTTCTCCATTACTCGTCACCTTCTTAGTCTCCACCATTGTCTTCATGTCCGCCAGGAAGTTCATGTGTTTGGACATATCTGTGGCCAGCACCTACACACACACGCACACGCACACGCACACACACACACACACACACACACACACACACACACACACACACACACACACACGCACACACACACACACACACGCACACACACACGCGCGCGCACACACACACACCTGTCGTCACTGACATGTTTAAGTGTGATTACATAGCAGTAAAATGCAGTGATGGCGATTGTCTTTCAGTATGGGTCTGACTAAAATTGGACTAAAGCCAATGACTGCGAAGCAAACACACACGGGACTTTGTTCTACAGGTTTGTTTACATATTCAAACAACGCAGAAACTCACAAGTACATTTGACAACAATAAAACCTCTATTCACATTGCCCATTAAGCTGATGTAGGATTAGAAAGGCATGTACAGATACTTAAACTGACAACTAGAAAAGCAAAACACATACACCTTTTTTTACTACTTGAAATCAAGATGTTATTTATTGTAACAGCAGCAGCTTTGTGTGTGTCTATTTATGCCTCTCTGACATGGAGATTTAAGTGTAACTAAAACTCCTGGCAGTAATTCTGGGACCAAAGTGGAGCCTCTCACCATGTCGATCACCATCTTGCGGAGGTTGTCTCTATCTTTCTTTTCGAGGTTTTGAAAGATATCACAGTTGTCCTCTTGGAGCAGTTTAAAACCTACAGCAAGGTGATGGTTTTCCAGCACTGAGGCGTCGTTGTACATCAGTGCTAGCTCAGAACCTGGAGACACAGGTAGGTGCGCCTAAGTGTTAAAGCTGAGAAAAAGGACATCATTATATTTATTTTGCTGAAATCAGTTCTGATTTGGCCTGTGTAGTGGGCCAAGGTTCAATCCTTCTTCCTAACATTTTTTTCCCTCTCCATAGTTTTTATTATTATTATTATTATTATTATTCTTTGCTGTTGTTGTTGTTGTTGTTGTTGTTGTTGTGATTATGATTATTTTTTTAACTGTGAAGCATTCTGATCAATCTTGGTTGTTGTTTTAAATGTGCTATTCAAATAAAGTTGGTATGGTATGGTATGGTATGGTATGGTATATCTCCTTGGGACTATATTGATTATATCTGCATGATCCTGGTTGTTCTCTCGATCAAAAAATATGATAAATATATAGGGCTGTTAAACAAGATGGATGGATAGTCTGATTGTCTTTGTAAGCATAATAGTTTTTTTGCTGTTGTTTTTTTATTATCTCAGCCGTAGTACAAAGATTTCCAAATTGTATGAGGATGGTATTGATGGATGCTATTGTTTTGAAAAGCATCACTGGCATTCTGCCGTTTTTCTGTTAAAAAAAAAAACACCAAACTTTAGAACTGTTATGATGATTTTTTGAAAACGATGTTTTACACGAAGGCTGAGCTTTGGAGAGAAATCCTACGTATAAATGCCTTAATTTCACATCAGTAAATACGTGAGTGTTTTAACTTCTGTCAGCTCATCTTGGGAATGTGAGAGGAAGCCAGATAAACTAAAGACAATGCACAAAAGGCACAGGAAGAGCATACAAAGTCCACAGTGATGGGGGCTGACCTGGTTTTGAACCTGGACCTACTCGCCCTGATTCTACAATTATTACCACTTCACCACCAAACAGTAAGAAAAAGTTATCTCTGTCCTCTTAGTTTAATATTGCGACAAATCTTTCCAACATGGTTAGGGTGGTTGTTCATATCAAGCCTGCTGTAGGAGTTGACAGGAGAGACAAAAGGAGCTTACTGGTGTTTATGAGGAACTGGTTAGAGACTCCTGGATGGTCGACATCATGGATGGCACTTGCAAACAGTGCAGCCAGGATCTCCAGGTCTGTGAACACCGTCTTTGGTGAAGGAAATAAGAACACATTCAAACAGATTGCAAACTGACTCAGGTTCTCTGAGTAGCCAGTGGATGTCTGATATCATCTAAAGTGTGTTCAACCATGGTCCTGGAGGGCCACCGTCCTGCACGTTCTAGATACCTGCTTCAACACGCATTAATTCAACAATGATGTCTTCATCAAGCTTGTAAAAATCCCAATAAACAGGCCCTCACTACAGTCAGGTATATTGCTACTTGGAGAGACCAAAAATCATGTAGGACGGTGGCCCTCCAGCACCAGGATTCAACCCCCCGGATCCCAAAAGGTTTTTTTTGAGATTAGTAACTAGATGCCTCAAAGACAGCAGGCTCCTCCGCTTACTTCGAGAGCTGGGGTGGACAGGAGGACGTGGGTGGATTGCACCACATCGGCTGCATGGATGTTGTTGTGGTAAGCTACGTCTGCGTGGTAGTGGTCCTCCAAGGTCATCAGGAAGGTGATAAAAGTGTCACCTGGGATCTTAAAGGTTTTAAGAAGCTCTCGTTCCTGTTCAGGTGAGAAGAAGCACATAAACCACAATTAAATGTGTTTTTCTCTTACATGAATATATTTAAGCCAACTGTTGTTTCTGATAAGCAGCTACAGAATGTCCACATGTCACTGCTTGATGTTAAACAGTTGTTTTGTCCATAAATCTTCAATTAGATAGTTGACTCACAAACGTCACAGTAACTTTGAAATATCACGACATTTGCCTAATAAGGAACCATAACATGAACTTGTAAACTTTTTTCTGGTTCAGAATATACTTCTTTCTTTTAAGCAGATGAATCGTTTACCTGGAAGATGGAGTACATGATCACTGTCAGAGGGCAGCCTCCTGAATATTCTGCTATTTTGAAAACATCAAGACCCCAACGATTGATCCCTTCGATTTCCTGGAAAAATGGAACAGCACACATGAAGATAAACGTTATTATGCCTCAGTATGTGTGAGGGTTTCTTTACGTAAGTCAGAATGTATTTGATGTGAATGTAAACCTGGGCCAGCAGGCTTTCATGCGATGTCTTGACTCCAAAGCGGGGGATGCAGACAGCTGGTAAGTTCTGGGTTTGTGTGACCTTTTTCACACCACTTATCTGTGACATCGGCCTATTCTTCTTCTCCTTAGGAGATGGGGCCAACCTTGCCACATCATCTTTCTCTGCAATGTAAAGACAAACATCCAAAGTTCAGGCCAGACAGAGATATATTACCATTTCAAAACATGAGAAACAATATATTATTGTACCACTATTAGAACGTTAACCATACTTCATTTCAGCATTACATTTTATGGCATCATCCTGCACATTTTTAAATCTTAGTGGTGTGAAACTTTACATTATCAAAACAGGTTTGTTGTATTACTTATAAAATTTCAGTTTCAGAAGAATATTCCTTTTTTTAAGATCAATGCGTGCCTTGTGTTGAGTTGTCACAGCTGATAATTCAAATGACACGACAAAGAACAACTTTACAAAATGTAGACAACTTTAGACAGGACGCATCATTGACAAAGGTTCAGTAGAGAAGGTGTTTATAGCACATGTAACAAAATGAGTGGCAGTGAACCAGAAAGCACTAAGTATGAAGCAGATCCATGGACTTGTTTAAGAAAAATGCAGAACCGGAGAAAGGAAACATCTTTCAAAATCCTGCTTTCATACAGTCATATTCGTAGCATTTACTGGAGAGACGTGTCTCAATGCTTCATAATGAAAATTGTTAAATTGATGTGAAAAAAGAGTTGAAACTAAACCACAAAGAAAGAAAACTTCAGTGCCAAGTAAAAGAGTTCCCTTTCAATTTGTTCTATTTCTAAGATTAACCTCTTATTCTTATCATTCTTTACATGCGTAATTGTCAGAATAATTTGCATACGTAAGCAGACTGCGATTGCTCTGTGATGGACTTTAGGCGTCTTCGACCCTGAGTTGGATAAAGCAGTATATTAAATTATTGCTAGATTTCCTATTTTAACAGATAGAGTGTTACCTGCAAAAAATGCAAAAAAAAGATCTACACAACTTCACTTCATCTCTCTTACACAACCGTGCACCCTCTGCAAAGCCATTCAATTATTAAACCCACCACCTAAACTCAGCACAATGGGGACCTTCATTTTTGATTCTACCAAAACTAGAATGTCTTTGTGGGTTCAATCAAGAAAATTCAAAACTGCAGTTAAAAGTCATCATCCTGGAAACCTTTGAAACAAATCAGGAAAGTGGAAGAGAAAAACAACAAGCAGGGACGTCTCAATGGAGGATAGGTGGACAACGTGGCCAAGAGACATCTTGAGTTGGACCCACAGGTGAAGCACAAGAGAAGGGGACCCTGACACACATGGGGAGGCATGAGAATATCAGAGTTGGAGAAAAGGGGATGAATGCTAGGCAGAAATATACTGGTGTTGAGAATACTCAAGTTATATCAGGAATAGTGTGTGTGTGTGTATATGTGTGTGTGTATCCATGTCTCTTGATTGTAATTGATTGTGGGCATTCCATCTTGCTTCTGTATGTTGAGATTTCAATTGGTACAAGGTGACCTTGAATGTCACAGAAGTGTTTTTCAAAAGATAATATCCACAAATGTATAATTAGCGGTTACGCTCATGAGTCTCAAACCAAAAGCCAATTATTCTCAGAATGAAGATATTCAATATTCCATCACTGGAATGTGGATATGGTTCATTAAATTAGGCACAACTCTGTGCTTTTTTGCAGCATGAAATCCTACAGGACTGGACAATTCTCTAATAACACACTTAAGATCTCAAAAACACCACAAATATTTAAATGGACACACATTTTAAATAAGCTTTTAGCTTAAGTGCACAGCAAAATATTTGATCTCAAAATGGATTTGAATTTAAGAAATGTATTTTAAAATGTAGATTTGAGTTAAGGCTAAATATCGGTAGTAGAAAGCAAAGGATTATGGGTAAAGACCATCAGTTTCTTTACAGCTCCATACAATTTAAGGCCTTCATCAGAAAGTGCATTCCATGTTTCTCCCAAAGGTAGATTTCAAAAGGCATCATGTTTACAGGTTGGAGTTTTTGTAATCCTTGAGGCAAAAATGGTGTCTTCAGCGAGGGTATCGACACAACCTCATGATTAGTTGACATAAAGGTGACGCTCCAGCAGGCTGTGTTGAAAATGACTCATCCGTTTTGGTGGGGAGAAGAAAAAAAAAACCCAAAACATTAAAAAATACAGAGAAGAGGAAAAATAAAAAAGGCAAAAAAAATACAACTGATCCTGTGCTGACACCTTGTCTCACCTCACGTCTACATTTTTGTCTTAATATTCCATTCCATCCCCTGTCATTTTTCTTAGCATGGCAGCGAGGACTGCTTGATCAACATCCACATCTGAGCTCAGATACAAGCGCCACGCCACCATATCGAAGCACAACGACCTGAGTGGCAGCGTCACACGAGTCGCTGTCTGGCCTCTCTCACCTCTCTCACATTGCCTCCTCTTCCTCACACTCAAAACCATGGTGTTCATTTCCAAACGCAGCCAGGCTTGAAGCCGAGGCGCTCATCTCAAAACGGCATCCGAGTGTTGGCTTCATCCTCGTTCGGCTGGACCATCCTGCCAGAGGGGCTGCTGAAGACTGAGCCTCCTATCAATGCAACACGCCGCTGAATAATATTGCACCCTGTTGCTACGACAACGCCACACAATGTGTCCGGGAATGCTGCGTGCTGCCGCGCCTCCTTCTGTTTTTGACGAGGAAAAATCCTCACCTTCTCCATCTGCCCTCGTAACACACAATCTCCTCCTCCTTTTCTCCTTTAGAAAAAAACTGCTTTTCATTTCCTCGGCTCGAAAAAAAAAAAAAGAAATCCCCACATCCTTTTCCCTCCACAATGCTTCCTCCTTCTCCATTTGAATGATGTTCTATCATATATTAATTTATTTTTTTGTGGAGCATTTGTACTTATATTTATACCTTTTTCCTGTTGTTCCCACTTTAAATATCCCCAAATTATTTAGTTGTCAAATTGTTTTAAATTCATTCTTTGGTCTTCGACCTGCTTTAGTCCTTATTCTTTTGTCTTTTTAACTTGAAAAATCATATTTATGATTAAACTTTATTGCTTTTAAGTGCCCTTTTCTAAATATTCCTCTCCAAACCCAATTTTAAATACTTCCTTCATTTTATTATTTTATTTGGGAGCCTCGTCTAATGTTCATATAACACAGCAGTGCATCCAACTAACCTGGCTGGCATGTTGCTGTTATTGCAGACAAGACACTGACATGTCTGCCACGATAAAAAAGACTAGTTTACAAAAGATACTATTCTCAAATATTGTGCTCCTAAAACAGTTTTACCAATGAAAGAACTGAAAGACAAAAATTACGAATTGATGCAGATTGTTAAATTTTTTTCCCCCAACGAATTGTTTTTAATCTTCATTTTTCAAGTTCCAAGTCTTTATTATTTAGTTATCACATTTACCAAACAAACTGTTGGCATGGGTTTTTGCACACATTTTTAAAAGCTTTTTAAGCCACAAAGTCCTTTCACTCTACTTTTCCAGACATTAAAACTCACCCAGGAAGGTGCTGGCAATGAACTCTGACACCTGATTCCCTGAGCGGCTTGCCTCCGACAGCTGCGTCAGCTCACGGTTCAGCATCTTCTTAAACTGTGAAGACACAACAGTGGTGAGTCCCAGTGGGTTGCAGACACTCAGAGTGCACGTGAAGCACAGCCAAACATCAGCAGAGGCGTATATTGACCTGCTACTGCTTCATATTCTGTGGAAAATATATGAGTGGGTTTTTACACACAATTCAATTGGTGAGAACTTTTCAAGAAATGTATCGTTAATAAAACATTTCCCATCAAGCTCGTATTTTTTGGGGGTTGACCTATAGTTTCATACTGTAAAATGCAAATGCTGAGTCCGAATGAATATAGGATGATAAAGAAAAAAAATATCTCCAGGTGCAGTGACACAAGAAATACAGGCATTGATGTGAGCACTGGTAAACATGTGTTCAAATAAACAAAAGTTGTTAAAGCTAGTCAGTCTACATCACACTGAGAAATAGTCAGCGAACACATTATTTAGATCAGCAATGACCTGATGGATCAAATTCTAAATTCAATTTATGTAAGTAGAACATTCATGGACAACAACTGTTGTCTGTCATTTTGTAGACGATCAGACAAGGACCACCAAGATGCACAGGTTAAACATTAAACATCAAATAAAGCAGCTTGATTTCAGAACGAAGCAAAGTCATGCAACATAAAGAGTTGTTGTAATATTTGAAGTGTTATTATAGTTTAGCGAGATAGTTTAACTGAGTGTCAAGTAAATCAACAGTAGGTAACACACACACACACACACACGCACGCACGCACGCACGCACGTGTGTGTGTGTGTGTGTAAGGAACCTGCAGTGCAGAATTATCTATTTACTGATCTAAGTAAAGAAAATATTCATTATTGAAAACCAAATGATCTGAAAACACATTTCTCGCTTGGTTGTAAAAAAAAAGACTAAAACAGCAGAGTGCCCATTCAAGGGAAAGTTTGTTTAGTTTTTTTGTCAAAAGTGTTCAGCGTTTCCCCCTTGAATTTTATCGCAGCAATATTTTCCACACTGATTATGTAACAGCTTCGGCACGTGGTGACTAAAAGAGGAGGGAGGGGGTATGACAGAGTGATGCTGGTGTTTGTATGGCTACTATGTGACACACATATGGAAGCACACAGACAAAAACACTCTCCTGTAGTTACACACTAAAATACCATAAGTCTTCTTGATTTTTATTTTTTTTTTTTACTGGAACGAGCAAACACATAACTGTATAATCTGTCAGTTTCACTTGCACACATTCCTTTACAGAACTCTTGTTTACAACACTGTCACAACACGAGCTTCATCTAACGCACACGTCTTCCTTTCCTCTTTCTTCACACACGTTCAGCTTGTTTGCAGATCCAGTCCCAAGTCAGACCGGACAGGGAGCTCACTCAGCATTCAGCTCCCTGCAAAGCCTGCAACTGCTGATCAATAGATCCCATTGTAAACAAGGAGAGTCAGCAGCGCCCCTCGTATCTCACCTGTCTGAGTCTCTTGCAAAGATAAACCCATAACACGGATGGAGGCATGCCAACCCCAGCATGTTGAGGTCAGTGATGGGAAAATCCAGGTTTGCCCGCTGAGTGAGCTGCTTTGAATTCTCCCACTCAGTCTTCCTTGTTCAGCTGGGACCGTCTGAACACAAGCATAAGCCCGTTCGGAAATTAAAGTTCCCGCAGTCCCAAGTGCTGCCCTGAAAGTGAGTGTGGGCGTGTTTGGTGTATGGTGGGAAAAGCTCGATATGTTGGTCAAGCTACAGAAACTGTGACTGCAGTCTCTCATACAAATACTGTCACACGCTATCAATGAGAGACAAACCGAGGGAGAGGCTGTGAGGAACTCCACTCACCCCCCCCCCCCCCCCCCCCCCGCCCTGCATGTCCTCCCTCCTCTCTCCAATTACATTTGTCTGGATTCAGGGGCCGGGTGGAGGACAGCGATCTGATTGGCTGGCTGTGGGATGGAGGAGGTTTAAGTCGAGCAGCCAGACAGCAGAGAGAGCGGCAGAAAGGAGAGATGCTAATTAACTCTTTCAGGGGCAGGAGGAACCATTCATCAATTTTCCTGTTTTCATTCACACAAATACCAGGACACTCCTTGTATGACTTTGATGGATGGAGACTGAATGCAGCAAATATCAATACTCATGTTTTTGTGATTTGTACTTCCAAATAACAGTGATAACAATGCTCTGTACTTGTTCCAAACTATAACCACACGTAATTGCACTGTTTGTTTTTTCTTTAAACAACGTTGAATGTGTAGAGCATAGAAACATAATTTATTGTAATTCGTATAGAACTTGTTGATATCACAGCAACAATAAACAAGCGGTTCATTGTGCAATTCAAATTCCTACTGTAGCAGCTTTCAGCAATGAAGATTATGGCCACTTTAACTTTGCTCCTCTACAAACCCACCTGACACAACAAAATGGTGAAGCACTGGATCAATCAAGCGTCAGCATGAACGTACAGTATCTCTAAATATTGTGCGATGACAGCTTCTATTGGATCAGGCCACAAAGGCCAGACTTTATTTCCTCTTTATGCTCCAATTATCCCAACCAGCTGAAGCAGATGGCTGCCACTTGTGAGTTTGATGTATACTTGTTTAAGATTGAGTTTTACTTAGAGGACTTTGATACATGACAGCCAATCGTTATCTGATCTTCTATAAGATTTGGAGATTATAAGAAAGTAGTGCTATAGAATGGTTACCTAGTGCGATTGTGTCCTATTTCAATGAAACAACACGTACTGTATAGTTTCTTAGTTTGTCTGACCTTCAGACCTTATTTTGGACCTCCGTTGACCTTCTGTAGCGTGGGGCTTAACTGACTCTGCTTCTTTCTTTTTGCCTATTCATGGACATTTTGGAATTAATATGGTTTGACCTATGTATATAAATAGATCTCTGCAATCAACTTGCTGCCTGCATTGTATTGTTTTTGTTTTCAATTTAAAAAAAAAAAAAAAGAAAAGAAAAAAAATCCCTCTACGATGAGGGCGTGTTAAGCTTCACCTCACCTTATCAGATGCCATCTCGCTGACTGATTGTCTCGTGTGCATCCTCTCCAGCTTGCTCAGACACCAGTCCATCTCCTCCATCGTCTGCTTAACCATGAGCTGGTACGCGTCATCTGACAGGTCTGTGATCAAATTAACACATGTAACATTTCAAAAGTGGGACTTGTATGAAAACAGACAGATTTGAAATGTACCTTCATCTTTTACTTTATCAAAGGAATTCCATAATTTCAGTTGACATCTTACTTACATCTGGTTAAAGGGACAATATTAATATTGTGAACATTCACGTGAGTTTCTTTAATACACCAACATAAAGAGATAAAACGACTGACCTAGGTGAGCCGGATGGGGTGCTGCTGGCTGGCTGCTGCTAGCTGATGGTCTCCTGGAGAGTAGAAAAGGTATTGGTAGATTGATCCAAATCCCTGAGCAGTAGTCATTCATTCTGCTTTGTTCCTACATACCTGTTTGATACATGATCTTGTGCACCTGTCAGATAAGCAAACTTTGCCTTCACAGTCTGTAGACTGGCAAGGATCTATAAACAAAACAAAAAAAATATCACAGGGGTTTGTGCAAAGACCTCAGACATTGTTTTATGTTCTGCTAAAATATCATGGGTATGAATCCAGATTTTCAGTCATGTTCTCTGAGTTATTTGTCAAATAATGGTCAAATCGTAGTTTAATCATTTCTATGATCATAATGACATATGTATCATAAATAAGGACTGTTTTGTTACACTCATATTACTCTTTTAACTTTCTTATGACATAATTTGTTTGCATAATAACAGTTGTTGGTATCTTAACACACACATAGCACTTCAGTCAAATAAATTGTACTCCTGTCCCTGAATACACTTTCGACATCAACACCAGAACAGCACTTGCTGCTGCTTCATAGCTTGTTAGTTACTGACTAGATCGCTGGACTAAACTCTTTAGTTTGCAGATAAAGACCAGGTGTTTGTACTAACAAAACAGATTTGAGCTTAGCAGAGTGACCCGTGGTTCATAATACTACAATGATGGTTAATTTTATACCACTGTACGTAATCATTGTAACTCATTCTAGACACTGCCTTTACCATGTTCTTATTTCGCATTGAAAAATTCCATGAGGCTAAACTCAAGTGAGGAGCTGACCATGTGTGGATAGGGAAGAGAAATCAAACACGAAACGTCATTAAATGAATTCAAAGGGATTGTGCTTTTTTTTTTGTACTTGCTGCAGAAATATCAACAGCGACACACAAATTTGTAAGTCAGACTCACCTGTGCAAATGGAGTCACTATCATCATGTCTTCTACACGCCTGCACACAAGAGTAAATAAAAATAAATAAATAAATAAAATATATTAATAAAAATAAATAAATAAAAAGCATAAAAAATTTAAACCCATAAAAACCCAGGAGGTTGTCTTGACAAGTAAATGTCTCTGTGTTGGTCCTGGTTAGAAGTCAAAGTTAACAAACCAACCACGTAGATCAGCTGTTTCAGATACCTGCCACACAGCTGATTTACATGGTTTCACCGTTAACAGGCCTCTGAAGAGGATGATCGTCATCCATATTGACATGAAATCCTGAACAAAATGTACACTCAACAATTTTTCGACTTCCACTACAGAACTACCAAATTTCCTCCAAATACAGGTTCACAAATTCAGAGCATAAAGAGAATTGACGGCTAAAGGCTGAAGAATTATGTTGTTTCTCTATTGGTAAAGGAAAAAATCATTTGAAAAACCATTAAGAAAAAAACAAGCCTGAGAAGGTACATTTGTGAATGTCTTCATGTTGTTATAGTCATCATTATGTTGCAAGATTTAAATTGTGAATCAGTAAACATTCCTGTGTATTTATTTGTGTGTTTATTAAATCTATATGTAAATGAAGACTTATTTTACAACAGGAATACATTCATGAATCGAGCTTTGTTTTCTTCTTATTCTTTATTATTATTATTATTATTATTATTATTATTGTTATCATCATTATTATTACCGGTATCTACAGTCATCCATATTTGTGTGTGAATTGACAAACATATTTGTGAAGACAAGTATTATTTTATCTTAATAAAAAATACAAGATGTACAGTAGAATACATTTTGTTGCTTCTTCTATGTGTATTCATTCTTTATTCATGGGAGGGGAAGCAAAAAGACAGATCATGGAAAAGAAGTTAAAAAACAAACAAAAGAAACAAATTTACTCACGCATCACTGGCGGTTGATGAGTTGCGAGACATGGTTTTGTCTTCGTAGTCAGAGTCGGAGCGGTACAGAAAGGACTCGCGTCGCTGACTGTGGGTGATGTTTCCCCCAAGTGCTGCCCCAGAGCTTGGGCTAGTCTGAGCGTCCAGTGGACTTCGACCCACCGACAAGCCATTCTCCACATCAAAACTACAAGGAGACAAAATGAATTAATAAATATCTCTCTGTCATGTGCTTGTAACTTATAATCAGGTCAATAGGCTGAACTTTAATTGCTTGACATGTTTCATTTCGCTAGTTGAAGCGTTCAAGTAATTAATGACGTGTGCAATGACTGCTAGTTTAACTGCACAGTGGTGTAATGATCAGCAATGAAACGTCATTTGGTGGGGGTGGGTATATTGTATTAATGTGGGACATAATTTATGATTTTTAATTATTCAGAATTGAATATTTATATATGAATGTATTCAAAAAGTTAGCCTTCTCATGTCAAAACAATAAAAACAATTGTTTAAAAAAAATTAACACATTGATAAAAAGGTCATTATTGTGATGCTTTGAGAAGGATTTCAAAAACACTTCACATGATAAATGTCAACACTTAACTGATAACTAATATAAATTCCGGGGGCAGAAAGCTATTCCAGTCAACAATTTTACCTGTATTTATGCCTGTTAAACACCTGCATAAATATGCTGGCAGCAAACTCAGCAGCACTTTGTGGATACAAGTGAATGAGCCTGTCTGTTGTGAAGCTAGAATAACTGACCGTAGCATACAAGGGGCAGTGATAAGAAATCACAAGAGAATGAATGAAAATCCATTTCTGCTAGTAGAACATTCAACAGAGCAAACAGCCATTATTGATATTATCCCAGATCAAAACAGGTAACCTTGAGATTACTGACAATCCACAATAAAACAACGACGTGCGCCAATTTTTTTACTCCTGTGACTTTGTATGACGCGCAGTCAGAACCCGAATTTTAACAACTCACACAGTGAGAGCTCCAACATTAAACACAACCTGAATACGCAACACAGAGTTGCTGACATTATGCAACAGTGTGTTATTGATATGAACAGAAATTAATTACATGTACACATGTAACCTTCCATCAATGTTACAATTCAACTCCGAAAAACAATCCCGGCCCTCTTTGATCTGACTCAGTCTTTTTGAGATCCTCACAGCCAAATCAGCTACAGCATTGTAAAGTTCACACAATAGATTACATTTCACCTGAAATTTCTTCATGAATGGAACCTGATTTCTCACAATATACTGCACACAGAAGAGCAAAAGAAGCTAAAACCAGGGTGAGCAGAGGAAGCCTCGACTTTAAGTCTTTAGCAGGGGAAAGCGAGAGCAACATGAAAACCTACTTGTTCTCTACTTGTTCTCTACCATATTCAGCATGTTCCGCATTTCCCTGGTAAACAAAGACTTGCTGCAAGACAGATAGCCTGAATGAGAGAGCTATGTTTGTTTATACATACAGACACGGCCTGAACACTACATTTGTCAACCATTACTTTTATTTGAATAACTGAGCAGTGCATTAACAGATATTGATGTGTTTTTATCAATTGAGTCCACCATCCTCCATTCATGATCAACCCCTCCTTCCTTGCCTGGTCATAACAAAAGGAAACAGGGCACTAGACGAGCAACGGAGGGCTGCAGCTGTGTCTATTCTTAGCTCAGCCTGCCTCCAGCAATGATAGTGCCTGATAAATGAAAGATGGCCATTATGCAATCGATGCTGAATGAAACAGCTCCAGTTCATAGAAGTAGAGAGGGAGAGAGACAAATGAGGACGAGGAGGAGGGTGGCCAGGAAGGCTGAAACCACCACGGTGATGCATTCGGCATCTCGTTCTGATTGGTGTGACACTGTGTGGAGGAAGGCGGGGATGTGGCAGCAGGGCTTACCTTAAGGATGGCACCCCACCACCCCTCCACCTCAACCAAAACCCTCGTTCCCCCTGGCTTGGTGTAGCCGACTGTGACGAGGCTCCATCAGAAGAGACCAGTGACGTCAGAAGATAAAAATAGATCAGCCTGACAGGAAAAAGGGGAACTGGGAGACTTATGACGGTGCTTACGTAGATGCTCCCCTCCTCCTCCTCCTATTCTTCCACCTTTCCAGACAGGCTGCAGACAATGTCTCTCCTCTACCTGAATACATTCTTAGAGGATGCAGTTTGAAATCAAACAAACGAACCACAAGTATATTATATGTACAGGTCTATTACCTCCATTATTTTATATTTAGTCAAATCTTTCTCTCAGGATGTTGCTCAAGGACACTTGAGCAATAGGATAGTCGAATGTCCTTAAAGCAAACTAGTGGAGGACATGTCAGAGGGGGACCATTAAATGTTTCTTGCAGCAAATTTAGACTGCACCTTACAGGTTTGTAGTCATGAATGAGCAGTTTTTAAGGCTCAACTGCTAAATAAATACAAAATTTGATTTCTTCATAGGAATGAGAATTTCAGCCGGTACTATCCAACCATAGTTTTAGCAGGTCGCTAATTGTTATAAGGCAATACTTTAGCATAATCCTGCTTTGACATTTTGCAGAGCTTCATGATAATACATTAATTTCAATCACATGTGCTGGAGGACAGACTTTAAACTTGCCATCCAGGATCAAGATTGGAGACTGGAGAATTTGTTTAGATCAAGTGACCCTAATCAAGACATATTTGTACCCAAAACTGATCTCTGGCAAGGCTGTGTTCATATCAACGTCTCCATCAAATCAGTGGTGCAATACACTGACTGGACTCTAACTATAGTTTACTGCAGTATTTCATACAACAAATTCCTGCATAGCAGGCCATCACACAAAATAGATGACAGTGGCAATAATAACAGAAATGTATGTTGATGTTGGCAAACATTTACGACATCATGTGTCTCACAGTGTCAACCACATCATGGACTTTTCATGAGCTCGTTTTCCCTTCATTCTTCTGCTAGACTGTGGCTCCCACTACTGAGCAAAATGAGGCACTGCAACTATAGCAAATAAGCTCTCTTTATTCACACAGCAGATACATATTTATAAAAAGTAGGGGCTTGATGTTATACCTTAAATGGGTCAGTGTGCACTGTTTCTTATTATGCAGCACAACATAATGTCATAATACTATATTGTTCAGGCAAAGTGAATGTGCAGAATTCCGGGCAGTTATCAGGCTCCATAAACTCCAAACACAAAGAACAACATCCACTCAACCTCAGTTCTATATGTTTGACATGGACTCAACAGGAACATGCCCCAACACCAACCCCATTCTTTATTTGAGTGGTATTTTCATAAGTAGTGCACAGGGTGCTATAAAGACTAATAAGTAACAAAGAAACATCAAATCCAACAGACTAAAAACAAATGACCTGACAAAACTGAAGACTGAAGGAAATTTATATAAAAGGGTTAACAATTGAAATGAACTGAATAAAAGCACGTCTTCTCAAACTTCTGAATGAGCTTTACACATACACCAAATAAAGTAAAAACTAATTACAATACCACACATTATCCCCATCCAACTACACTTTACCATACTTACCCACAACCTATTTGCCAGTTTATCAAACATAAACACCACTTCACCAATTACAGGCCTGTCTGTTTCTCTGCTTCGACAGTTCTCTCCACTTTTACAAAAATGATTCATTCACTGATTAGATAAATTCTTAGACGAACATGACGTACTTTCTGACAGTCAATACGGATTCAGGTCAAACAGTTCAACATCACTGGCATGAACAGAATCAATTGAGGAATTCACAAATGCTGTAGATCAAAAAAAAGTTTGCAGTCGGAGTATTCATCGATCTCAATAAAGCTTTTGACACAATAAATCATGACATATTAATCACTAAGTTAGAATGGTATGGGATCGGGGGATTGGTATTACACTGGGTCAAAAGTTACTTAATGGACAGAAAACAATTTGTGAAGCTGGGACTGTATTCATTATCATGGTTGCACATTGCTTGTGGTGTCCTTCAGGGGTCAGTATTGGGTCTAAAAATGTTTTGCTCTATATAAGTGGCATTGCTAATATATCAAAAGTAATAAAACTAGATCTTTTTGTGGATGATACAAATATTTTCTGTTCTGGGGGTGATTTACAGACGCTACTGAGAACTATCAGTGGCCAAATGTGCAACATATAACATAAAGAAATTATCATTAAATGTAAATAAAACTAAATGTATGATATTTGGCAACGTTAAAAGAGATACTACATGTGCACAGTTAAAGGTAGATGGTGTGGAGATCAAGAGAGTTCGTGAAAGTAAGTTTCCTGGTGTTATAATTGATGATAAAATAAATTGGAAATCTCACATAAAATGCGTTCAAAACAAGACATCAACAAGTATTGCAGTGATGAGAAAAGTAAAACACATTCTGGACCACAAATCCTGTACTCCACATTTTATACAGTTTACTGGTGTTATCATATCTAAATTACTGTGCAGAAGTTTGGGGTAATACATGTAAATATTCACTATAGCCACCAACAATTCTACAAAAAGGAGCAATAAAGATAATTAATAAAACTGGGTATAGACGGTATACAAATCCACTCTTCTTAGAATCAAAAATACTAAAATTCACTGACCAAGTACATTTTTGAACAACACAAATGATGTATAAAGTGATAAACAACTAACTTCCTACAAATATTCCAAACTTATTTTTTTAACAGAGATGGAGATTATAGTAAAGCCTAGCTGTAGACGAGGGTGTAAGGATGATTTATTATTTATTTTTAATTATATTTACTATTTTATTCTTGGGGTACATATGGTAAATATATACATAAATATAAGAAAACTACATGGGTGTGAATTACTTCTTCCTACTCCTTTTTCGGATATGTCAGGCCATTATTTATTTATATTTGTGTTTGTGTTTTTATTTTAGTTTTTGTTTTGTTGTCCCCAAATCAAATGACAACAATAATCAATGACTTGTTTTCATTTAATTTGGTATGAGAACCAGTAATTGCCATAGTTTGAAACTTATACTGGATATACAATCACAACTGACTTGTACATATCAGTGAATTTATTTCTTCTAACTTCAATTAACACATTTGTGGTTGACAGAGAACAACTGATGATAAAACTTCTTTGCACAATAGCCTGTAAAAGATACTCAAACAGGTTACAATGGAAAAAAGTATTAAAGTTTTATATCTGAGTGTTATCAGCCGAAATGACAGAAAACAACCTTTACAAAATAAATATCTAACTCCAAAATGCATCTTTCCTACTTGAACTATTACTGCCACAAGGTTTTCAGCTGAGTGACAGGCATCCTCCTTTTTAAAAAAGAGAGACAAGCAGGCTGGCGTCTTGGTCAGAAAACAGTGTACACAGGCTGACCTTGGTCTGCCTCCTGCTTCCAGTATTGTTCTCTGTTTCTCTGACGTACAATACAGCTCCCTTTTCTCTCTTTAACTCCATTTTAGTAAACGTTTCTCATACAAATACATCCCCTAACTCCCACATCCTGACTCCTCAGTTTGTTCCTAGGATGTTGCTCATCACCATAATTGAAAAAGCACAAATACTTTCTCGATTGACTTAAAGTTAGCACTTTAAAATTCCTTTCTTACTTAACAGGCATCGGGAAGAAATATCCTGGTTTTGTGTATTGTGTCATTAGCCAATGAACCAATCCAAAACATGGATCAAGGGACAACATGCATACATCTCTCAATGTGACATGAAAGCAAAAGTAAAATGTACTTCCGTTCGTTGTTAAAAACCCAATCTATTTCAAGGTTCATAGAAATGTGGTGAACACTTCCCACCCTGACTGATCATGAAATCAAAACAAACTTGTAATCCGACACACAGATCATTAACAACTGAAAAGTATTGTAAGGTTAGCTATCCTTGGTGGCAAATATCACATGGGTTTCAGTAAATTTGACGTTCACGCTCCTTAAACATATTCAGCTGAGAGAGCAGCTGCGGTTGTATCATCCTTGTGAAGTCTTTTCAAAGAGAAAGTCTTCGCAACTGGACAAAAATGTCAACCTTGCTCTGGGATATGCCAAGTAGGACCAGTTCCAGTTGTTCTTACACGCATGTTTGTGAAGTGCTCATGGGAACCGAGGCCCAGGGATTTAAGGAACTTTCTGTTACGTATGTGAGGTTAAATAACAACCATGATGTCCAGATGTTATTTGATGGGGATTGACACAAGCCCAGGGGTCAAAGGTCAAAAGACACACATATACACAACATGCCCCCCCCTTGTTTTCTTTCCTCTTAGCGTGGGAATTGGCTGAGGGGCCTCAAACATCAGACAAAGAAGGAGGCGAGAGGTGAGAAGGGAATCAGGAAACTGTGTGGACCCAAACAGCATCAGAGAACTCATGGCAAGGAAAAGGCTGCACTGCGAGGACGTTGGTTGGAGAAACTAAAAACATTTTTTTTTTTTTATTTGCATGTAGGCAATGGCACCAATTTCAGGTGAGCATTTATGGATCATATTTGTTTTTCTCCAAATCAGGAGTTAGATGTTCATAATATAAAAAGGAATAAGAGAAAGATCAAACTAATTTACATTTTACTTTGAGAAAGTGAATAGATTGTGCAACTGTGACTAGTTGAAACGTACCATGGGTAGAAAAAAAGATGACAATTGAAAGCTACATAAACGGTAATAATCATAATACAAGTGTCCATATTTGATGGCCATGTAATCCGTAATCCGCCCATCAGGTCCATGTAGACGTATGAAAATTAGAGTAGAGAGCGATTTATTCACATTACACCTCAAGCCCATTGTACATCTGATCACTGAGCAGCAGAAAAACAACTAGATTTTCCCTGACAGCACCCTGAAAAACAGATATCTCCTTTCACTCCCAATTTGTTTTGTTCACATTAACAGGTAATTACCACACATACTAATACTTAATGGTAAGAATTTTAGAAAAACACAAAAGAAAGGCTTTAAGGTTTTGTCTCACTTGAAACAGAGCAAAGAGGACTATCCTGTGAATTTAGTGAACGTTAAAATATTTTCTCCTCTAATACCAACAGATACCAACAAACTGAACTATATAGCACTTTTAAGTTGATCTACTGACTGGCCCAAAGAGGCTAACTTTAGGGTCAGTTCAAGTACAACAGCAATATATTACACTGTAAGTACAGTCACCAGGAAAAGTGTTTTGTTACATCTCAAAGTACCTATATAGATCCTTCTTGAGAAAAAAACAGTTATTTCTGCCCGTGTACCGCTCAGTATTGGACTGCTGCATCGCCACAAAGAGTGTCTCGCGCTTTCCATTCACCTGATCAGCCACTGCAGACGAACAGAGAAAACAGTCTGGGTCCAACATCTCATCTGAGAGCAGCTCATGTCTCTCTAAATATAGCTGAGAGAAGAAGGTTGCAGAGTGAAGCCAGCTGCTGTGTTTATAATTTTTCTGTGCCACCTCTGACCAACAGGCAGAGGAGGGACACTTCCCTTTGAATGGGGCAGAGCTCCGTTTTGACTGCTGTCACCGGAGACAAAGGAAGAAAAGATCAAACGGGAAAATACACAGTGGTGCAAAAATAATTGATTAATATTTAATATTGTAGAAATATTTGTTGTAAATGTGTTCTGTCCACTCCGTCAAAGTAATTACACACAACAGGCTTGGGGCATAACGATAAGTCGATATTGTCTGCAAAAATCAATAATGAAAATACTGGCCATCAAATTGTCAAATTTTGTTATTGAATGCGTTATGAATACAGAAAGTCATTTATTTTGACTCTTTGCTATCACAGGCAAGCACACATGCGTTAAGTGTTAAACAACTCATCACGTAAGAAATACCCTGAAAACACGTTTCCTTGAATTGAATGCGACTCTTTTTAAGTTTGAACCACATGAAATCTATTGTTGGTGACATGCTTATGATTTAGGATTAAAGTTTATTTTGTTAATTTAGATGCAAGAGGTGGGTTTAGACCAGAAATTCAGAGTTTGAATCCCACAGCAGACACATGGCTTGTGTCCCTGGGTAAAGCCCTTAAGGCCACGAACGCACCCCAGCTGCTGCACAGTGGATGCCCACTGCTCCTTGGAGAGGAGGAATTAAATGCTGAAAGCAAATGTTAATGTACATTTCAATGTACCTTATATATGACAAACATTACTACTTTCCACTATACTTAAAAGTTCATTCAGTTCCTAAAATGTGTGTTTATCTAAATGCTTAATGTTCCTGAACCCCAGGTTTCCTTTGGCGCCACCTAGGGAGGCCAGACCCGCTTTGGAAACTGCAGTGCAGAATTTTTTTCTTTTTTTTTTTGAGAAACAAACCTATGTATGATGAGAGCACGTTGACGCAATACTTGTACTTGGTTTGCAAAACAATACCTTGTTATACTGAGCATGTGTTTTCAGAACAGCAGTTGGCTTTTTGATTGAATTTGATGTGTTTTAGTTACTTTATCATTTGGAGTTGAAGAATCAGTAAGACTGTTAAATAAGCTGTCTTTCTTTGAATTATTATTTATCTTTTCCTTATCATAATTATATAAATCAAATAAACATCGGGCCAAATATAAAAAATAATGGCTAAACTAGAGCTTACTAATTATTCAGAAATTTGCATTGTATTTTAGCTTTCAGGTATCCTTGAACTACTTTTTGTCAAAGTCTGGCATTAGTACTCACTGGTTTACTAATATTGAACTTTCTCTATCTCCCTCTCTCTACATATATTTTTTTTAAATGAATCAATTAATTAATTTATTGTTATTTTATTTATTATCCATGCAAGAGGCTTTCAGACACAAGCACTATAAAGCACTCGTCTTATTGGTCAATGTAACATTGCAGAAATCTCACCTGTGAATCATTACTAACTGCTCGGTTGTTGATTATATGGGGTAAATGTACTGTCTGTTTTAGGACTGAAAGACAAAAAACCCACAACCACCTAAACTGGATAGGCAGTTTATTATTAGACTGTTGTCTTTATTAGTGCATTCAGAATTTGAGAGCCAGAGCTGAAGATGTCATCATGCTCAGGCTCAGTCAAAGCACCATTTAACAAAGTGGCCTCTCAAATGCAAATTGAAATGCTTTGGAAATTAACTGGTTAATATTTTTTGGGGGGGTGGGGGGTCAGAGCACTTCAAAGGTTGATTCACTCCTCCGGACTGGTATTGATTGCAGGCTGTGTGTGTGCAGTGATTAGTTCTCTCCATCCAGCCGGGCAGAAATCCATACGGTGGCTGATCGGCATTAACGTCATTAGAAACTGGTTAGGAGGGTAACACATGGAGCCAGCCAGCAGAAGCACACACACACACACACACACACACACACACACACACACACACACACACACACACACACACACACACACACACACACACACACACACACACACACACACACACACACACACACACACACACACACACACACACACACACACACACACACACACACACACACACACACACACACACACACACACACACACACAAAGCGTGATTACAGCCCCAGCAGTGGAGATCTAGATTTGGCTCCAACATCGACCTCAAAATCGAACAACCTTACATCACACTGGTGCACAACTGGTCAGCAGGCTGGTTGGAGACACACAATCACGCACACAACAAAATGCCAAAATTGAACCCCAAATCTAACTTCAGCCCTAAAAACACAGAACTCTTTAACCTGTCAGCGAGGTTGGACCACATTCTGTCAGCCTGCAATGAGGGGTACAATACACTTAGTGCATTCATACCGTCATCTTATTGATTTCCATATATTTCTTGTGGACCTATTCTAACCATAACTAAGGCTTGCTTTACCATTAACAGCTTTCTAGAATTAACATTGGTGATTATTCTTAGTATTTGTTAAAGTACAATCGACTCCCTCCACTATTCATCACTCTGGCCTTCTTAATTTTACCTTGACTCCCTGCCCAGTAGTCGCCTGAGCCCACTTGATCACACAGCTTGAACCACATTACTGTGGTGGGCTCTCAAGTTTCAGACCTCATGAAGAGACTGTTATCAAGACACACACACACACACACACCGTCTTCACCCGGCAACAGGCCGTGTGCTGTGCCCCTCTAATCATGTTCAAACGACACTAATTGGCGCTTTTCAGTTTACAATGATTGAGTCCAGCCGTGAGGCAGGAGTGTGGCACTTCCTCCTTTAATTAGCCAAAGGCAGCCCAGGAGCAGCCAATCACGTTGTTGATCAGCAGGACACAACTACATGTAGACAGGGCCAGGTCTTAATTGTGTTTAGGTGTGTTCTTGCTGTCAAGACTTTGAAACTTCACACATGCAACAGTGGAACAAGATAAATTGTTTCTAAATAGATGGAAGTTAAGGAAACAGCAAAAATGTAAGATGTAAAGATAAACAAACAAAAAAAATCACATGCATGTCTTTATGAGGTATTGACAAATACAATAAACTCAAATCGCTTCACCAGCTGAATGCCATATTAAACACAATTTGCTTCTTGACATGGCTACATAATCCAGTGTTCCTCCCTGTGTCACATCCATTCAAATCCAACAGACTGCAGACTCACGGCCATGAGAGGCATAACAACCCTGCGTCGTGTTACGTTACATAAAATTATCTAAATATGTTCAAGCAGGGAAGGAAATAAATATACCTCTTTTGACTGGCAGATGACCGAGGATGATGAAGAGGCATGTCTGGACTTGGAACTTGGACTTACAAATGTTAACAGATATACATTTTTACTTCTTACATCCTTATAACTCGGAATTTGAGCACTAAATTCATTTTTTTATTTAATTTTGTATTTTAAAATCTAATTTGAGTTGATTGCTTGAATCCCTGCAGAATATCAAATCAAACAATCTTCCTATGCCTTTGCCATGTTTATTATTATTGAAATGTAATAAAGCTACGAGAAGGCCCCTCAAAAAACACCGAGCAAAGTTCCCTACCTGGCTTCCCGCTGTGTCGGCGCAGCACTGAGGTCTATGGAGGTGATCAGATTCACCTGAGACACTCTGCGCAGAAGAAGGTTGCATGTGGATGCCTTAGTTCCTTGTTTATTAAAAGTCCATCAACCACGCTATTGTTCAGTCCTGTGAGAAAATGTTGGAACACAACAGGCTCTTTGTCAAGTGTCTGTTTGTCCCAGAGTTCATCATCATCGCCATTCCCAGAGTCACCAAGATGTCATGATGACACTCAGTCAACTATTCTAGCAGTGATATTCAACACACACACACACACGCACACACACACACACACATGCACAGAAACAAAGTCACGCTTGTCTGCTGACGTCAGGCGTGGTTTCATGGCGGTTGCAGCGATGCTGATCGACCAGCATGGGGGCCTGCAATTATCCCCGGCCCAATGCTTCGCGCTCGCTGCAGTTTTATTCCTCCACCAAATGAGAGGCTACAACACAAAGGATGCAATGAAACATGCTAAAGAAGAAACAGCTGGCCGAGCTTGTGAATGTGGTGGGATTTCTGCCGGGACATGTTTGTTGTAGGAACGCTGCACAGCGACGACTCAAGGGACTTGCAGACAACGCATCCTGCGGTTCAGTGGGTTGAGGCGTCAACTGTGAATTGGAAATGATTTGGGATCAAGTCCAGAGAACAACCATTGTCACGTCAATATTTCCTGTCAGTCCTCACCTCGGGTCGAAATCTCTGTCACAAAAGTGCAGACTAATGACGGCAGCCCGAATCAGCTAAAAATATCTGTGGCGGTTAATGTTTCGCGCAAAAGCGGCAGGTGATGGATAAATCAATAAGATCTAATGATGAATAAAATGTAGCAGGACCATGACAGGAAACTGCTGCCGGGAGTGCTGCATCTGGACAGGAAATCTGAAAACGTCAGAATATCAAAATCACCTGCGCTCCAGCTGTGAAGGTCAGTGAGTCATTCTGAAGGCAGTAACAAGTCTGAACCAAGATAAATTATATAAAACAGTTTCCATGCTTTTGTTATCCTCCTGAAAGGAGCATCATATGGGGTTCAAAGCTCTAGTGAAATCTAGTAAATCAACCTCTGGAAGCAAATAAGTCAACTACATCAGATTTACAAACATGGTCTCAAGCACAATGAAGATACAAACAAACAAAGCAATTGGGTAAATACCTGATTAATCAACCTGACAAAACAAAGTATGACAATAATATTTTCTAAGAAAAGTGAGTCGTAAATGAAGAATCAGGCCAGCATTTAACACAACATTCTACATAACACAAGCTCAACGGATTTTGACGTTATATATCAGTGACTGCCCAACTTGTGAGTTTCAAGCATGTATGCATAATTAAAAAAAAAAAAAAACACTTGCCAAAAAATGTCTAAATGAAACAAACTAACTTGGATTATCATGATTTAGTGCCATATGTCGTTGCTTTTTTTTAGATGTTTAAAACTGTTTTTTTTTTCCTGAAACTGTTCGGAATTAGTTCTATTTTTGAATTCAACACAAACTCAGAAGCGTTAAGATTAAAAAGCACAAAACTCAACAGTCAGCAATGGTAATGTTAAAGGTGTGCACTGTTGAAACTGTCTTTAGGCTTGAGAAATGTTCAGATTAATGCTAAAGACAGTCTTGTTCCACAACAATGTACAAGTACCACAACCATTTGTTCATAATAGACCCATTTAAAAAAGAAAATCTTAGACAGGATGAAGCCAATTTTATGAAGCTCACTGTGTTTGTCTCCAAAACTTTCAACCTTATAGCAGTCATGTCTTATGTGTAAAGAGCTCCATAATGTATTTTAATGTACGGAGGATATAAAATAGTATTTCAGTTAGCTTCTTGGTCCACATTCTGCATCTATCACTGCTTGAGTAATTCATCCTCTCCTCTGGTATATATCATATTTGAGTGCGGAGGGGACACAATTAAAACTAAGTATATACTCAATTTTGGCAGAAAATGTTATTTTCTTGACAACACAATGTATGAGATGCCAATTATGACTTTCAATATACCCAGATTGTGAGTGACAGTAAAGGGTCGCTCAGAGGGGTCAGTGCAGGTGAGGAAAGGCCTAAAGGCTAAAGGGACATGAAGGTCTCAGTGATACTCATATCTGACTCATAATCAGTGAACATCTCTGTCGTGTTGCGTCACAGCTAACGCGACTCCCTCTATACAATGTGTTACAACACACTGGCAGCGCACAGTGACCCATGACCTCATGTAGAGTGAGCTGTGTGTCACGTCACTGTGTGTTGACATGGGCAGAGGCCCACAGGGCGGGATGCAACCCAGCGGCGACACCAAACAAAAGGTCAGGTCTCTTTTTTTGTGAGCCGCTGAGAGGGAGGAGAAACCAGAAGGACTGAAAAGACAGTAGACCCCTGCATCAAAACTTCATAAACCTCTCATTTCTGAGATGTTGGCCTTCATTTCATCACCAAACTGATTGTGGTTGCGCCACGTTGTGGTGACAACACGGCGAGATGGCCACCGTGTCAGCAAATCAAATTTGTTTTCGATAACTTGGTAAATCTTTCAGAGGTTAATTAGGTTTCCTCTCACTGTGTAGAAATTTTGATATTGTGACAGAGATATTGTGTGCTCCCTGTTAAGAGGAGATGTGCAAAATGTACTGGAACACTGAATAGTTGAACGTGTGCATTCAAACATTTTGAGAAGGTAACATTAAGCCAAGCAGATAATTAAAAAATTTTTTCACACTAAACAGTCATTTGTATTTCAGGAGTTGATTTTTTTTATAACTTACAAGAATATTCACAATATAATTGATATAGGCTGTTTGTATCCACATCAAATGAATAGCATTTGTGCAAATTAGATACTTTTAGTAGGACAATTCTGGTGTCTTTTTGTAGCTTGCAAATGCTGTCTGTAAAATATATTGTTTCATATATAATAGCTTATTTCGTAATCCTTTTTATACCTCATTACATCTATGACACATAATTTACATGTATATCCTTTTCAATAAAATTCAATATCCCCCCCCCCCCCACACACACACACACACACACACACACACACACACACACACACACACACACACACACACACACACACACACACACACACACACACACGCACGTGTTACCTTTTCGAATAATTTCTTATGAAAATAAGAAAAGAAATTCCAGAAAAAGGTTTCCCCTGAACCCACACCTCCATTGATCCCCATCTTAGAGAGAAAAGGTTAAACACATTCAGTTTTTACTGAAAGTGGGGGTTGGGTTGTTATATATCCAGGGTCTTTTATTCAGCTCCTAAAGTTCTTTATAACACCAGCAGGACTACAGAAACCAGAGGAACATGCTGGATGCATCTCACTGACCTATACACACACGTCAGGCGTTTGCAATGAATAGTGGCTTATTGATCATAACAGATGCATGAGAAGCCAACAAAAGGTGCTATACATTGTCAATAAGAAGTCATTTGAAGACTTTAAAATGAGGCTTTCCTTGGCAGCAGGGGATTTTAAATGTTTTTTTTTTTTTTGCTGTATGAGCAGGCAGAACTCCAACAATAGGCTACCTGGAGTGAACCCAGCAAGCAAACTAATAAGAGGAATAGGTTGAGGATATCCGATTGTACATAAAACTGTACATAAAGAAGATGAACAAGAACAAACATGAACAAGCTATTATGTTTGTGAGCCTGTGTTGTCCATTCAAACACTGAACCCAAAAAAGGCGCCTAAAGTCTGGGTTGGAACAAGGGACCACCTTGCTGTGACGCGTGAGCGCTAACCACTGCACCACTTTGTGTCCCCATAAACAGCTGTGAAGGAGTTAAAGCAGCTGGGCACAGACGTCAGCTGAGAACATTTATATCAACACTGCTGTGTTTACAGTCTTGGTACAGTAACTCACACTAACTGTTTTTAGTCATCGTGACACACAGCTGATTCAGAGGAAGAAAATACTTTTTCATCATGAAAAAGGTTCAGAAAAATAATGGTTTAATTTGGACAGTCTCAGCTTTACGCAAAGGGATCAGATAATGAGCCACAGGGATCACGATGGGTTGTTTTTTTTTGTCTTTGTTTTGTCTTCAGCCTATAGGCTTACAAAGCAATATTCCCTTTTGGGATATTCAGTAAAATCTACATTTTTAAAAGTAGGTTGTTGGTAAGCTCAGAAGAAATCGACATGTTTAATTCGAGTAAATCTGCAAAACCCATATATGTGGACAGGGAAGCATGTAATTCCAGCTGATGTGGGGGAAAAAACGGAATGCTAATAAACTCAGTGACCAGTGATAACTAAAAATATGAAATCTGTCACTCATATGTGAGAAATATGACATAAACTATGAAAACTCCAAGCAGAGGCTTTATATTTAAACAACAACAACAACCTGGTAAAACAAAACAAAGCAGAGGAGAACCCAAGGCTGCAGACACCAACTTTGCTCACTGCACTAGTGACCAATGTGCAATACCAAACACTTCTGGCCTCAACAGCTCAGACGTCACGTCATGTTTACTGAACGTTCATACAACCCATTTCAAACACACTTCAAACAGCTAAAAAGAAAGTCACAAAACATAAAGTTAATGAATACACCTTAGTCTTCAATTAAAAAAAAGAAATAACTGTGATCATTAAGGGGATTTCAACTGCTGAATAAAGGGAAAACAAGAAGTGATGTTATTGACGCTGAAACTACGCGATCAATAAGGTGCTTGTGCTTTTCTCATGGTGTGATTCAGCGTAGTCGACCACAGTGGTCTCTACTGGGAGATGAAACATGACTTGTAACTCGGAACTTGGCTTCATTCCTCATGATTCCAGAGAATACATGTTTACTGATCAAAAAACGATCAAAAACAAAAAAACAGATGACAAAGTGCGTTAACGGGGTTAAAATCCCCAGTAACTGATTGATTGATATTTCATATATGAAACTAATGAAGTTGTTGCAAATGAAGCTGATGAGTTCTGCACTATAATTAATCAAAGACAAACAATACAAAGTGTCATCGATTTCTGGAAGGTCGTCTGAAAAAGTTCCTTTCTGAGATTCTTTTTGCAGGAAACTGCTTCATACCACCTCTTCCACAATGTATATTTCACCAGTGCAGTGATGTTCATGGTGAAGCAATCAGCAGTGGAGACTGATCATTGGAAGATCAGGGACTTAAGAAGACTGAGTATCAGTGTTTACACTGCCGCCTCAAGGAAGATGACAGAAGCATGATAAAATGGCCAAGGAGGGATAAACCCACAAAAGAAAGGTCTTTAAAAAAGTAGCAAGAGAACAAAAATATTTCCAGAAATGCTTGTTTCAGATACAATTTAAAACAAACAAACAAACAAACTCACAAGATAGTGATTCATAATTTCCACTGAGCCACATCAATCCATCTGACTCACTTAATAGTAACAAAGTACCATGGGGAGAACATACTCTGATGATTTGGTCAGCATGAGCTCAACTCCAATCCCCATCTACTCAAAATCAATCCAGAAAAATAGAGTGCAAGACTTTTGTTCAGTCCTGCTGAGGATGTTTTGTCCTCCCCCTAACCAATACGGACTTATGCTCAACCTGAGTGAAAATGCAATGAGAGAAATCACTCAAAATAAAGTTGACAATACATTAGATCTAGTTTCCATATGAGTCCAACACATATTGACAATTCCCTCTATCAACAACTAGAAGAGGATCAGCGAGAAATTTGTGAAACTGCAGCTAGATGCACTAGTAGTAACAAAATGATTGTCATTAAAAAAAATTTTCTCCAGATATTCTCTCGAAATGCGTTATGTAGAAAGTAGTTGACATCTTCATGATCATTAAAACGTGAATACACACAAACCTGAGTAAGATATTAATACCTGCTGGTCTGGCTGATGGGAAGTGTAAGTGTAAACGATGTTGAAAAGTAAGTTTTATATATATATATATATATATATATATGCAATAAATAGATGCAGGCGGCCTTCCTTAGTAAGAAAACGCAGATATTTTCTGCTTTTTGCCCCCTCGATAATAGCAACAAATTACTGGCTCGGATAGTGTCCTGTCAGGAGGAAGGGCTTGGAGGCTGTTATTTAAAAAAAAGTTCAAGCAGCAGTGCAGTGTTTCAAGTTTTGCAACAACATCTGGAATGAAACCACAGCTGGCCTACCGCCTGCGTTTCTGAACGATGTCGATGGGCCGGTTGACGGCGCACGGTGACCCGCAGATGCTCCCGTTCCGCACTTTGAAGTGACGCTCCTGGAACGAGGGGGTCAGATACGCACAGTTTGTCGGTAAACTCATGTCTTTGGTCGTGCTTGTTCTGGGGTTCTTTTTCTTTCTCTTTCTCCTCCACTAATTGTCCCCCTCCTCCTTCTTCTTCTCCTCCTCCTCCTTCTCCTCCTCCTCCTCCGGGCGCTCCTCTGCTCCTCGGCTCCAGAACGCTCGCTTTGCGCGGCTCCAGGTTTCCAGAGACTCTCGGGCGGACTGGGGGAAGCCCTCCGCGGCGTGTGCTGGCAGCATGACTCTGGCCGAAGAAGAGGAAAACCCCGGGGGTGGATCGGAGCGAAGCAGTGCGGGTTTTGAAGAGATCACGTCCCGGACAATGAAGTGAAGGCGAGTGTGAGCAGCGCGTGGAGGAGCTGTTCTCAAATCCACATGGAGAAGTCCAGGGCACTTTCCCTCTTCTCCGTAGACACACTCCTCCCCTCTCCCTCTCACCCTCCGTCCCTCCTCCCTACTTCCCTCGCCCCGTGGCTGCCTCCTCCTTCCAAACACATGGACTGCAGAGGCTTTAAAAAGTCATGAACTATGTGTATGTGTATGTGCACCATGTGTGGATGACTGGAGGAATGGGGGGGGGGGGGGGGGGGGGGCGGTTTCCTGTTCCAGAGTCTTCATTAATTTAATAATGAATTAAAAGAAAAAGAACATTGCCTAATCGAACCATATATGCATATAAAACATGAAGGCACGTGTTTCTTTGCCTTATAGATCCACGACTCACATAGATTGAATGTATACTCTCATCACAACTTGACTTCTTGATTCAGCCCACCTCTCCAGCTACAACCTCAGCATAAAGCAGGCTGACGCCTCAAGATGTATTTCTTTCCCTAAAGGGGACCCCCCCCCCCCCCCCCCCATTTTTGTCGTCAACATGAGTTGAGTCCTCATGAATCACTGTGTAATCGGGTGTTTAATATGAGAGCAGGACATGCTTTAAGATATGCACACTACAACAATATGTATTGGGGGATCATTAAACACACACAGTGAAGGTATTTCAGTGAAGTTCACAGACAAAAAAAAAAGCTGTATGTAAAGGTTTGAAACTTAATGACTTATGTATGTGCAAGAATGAATTACACTACAATGGCAAGCATACACAAGGCCCTGCAAGGATGAGTCATAAAACTCAGAGCATATTGCAATTTGAGGTCTTTCGCTCCGGAGTCAATGGGTCTTTTTGAATCGGTGTTAGTTCTGATGCATACAATGAGGTCTATGTTCAGTACAGGCTCAATTAATTTCACACTTTATATTACGGCATAAAAATATCAGAAAACACTCCCCATGTGATTTCTAATGCTTTCACTTTCCTTCAAAAGTCTCAAAATCAGCCTACAAAGACTGGTGGCGAGAGAAAAATGGGGTAGATCTTTTTACAGGACTGTCATTTTGACCAAACTGTTTTCAAACAGTTTAATGCAGTTATACACAGCACTTGGTTATGAGAGAAAGGTAGACTTTTATAGAAAAGGCGACACAATGTATTCAAATCAAAAGTCAGAAGTTTAATAAATGATATTAAATTCTCAAAAAGTTGTTTGATTGTTTATAGCCAGAAATTAGGGGGTGGGGGTGGAGGGGTTCGATTCTGTGACTGTGAATTCTGTGATTCTATGACGCTACAGGTCTGATCCGGCAGTAACTCCAGCAGAGCAGCAGATGTCCGGCTCATTGCAGTGATGGACTTGTTGGACCTGATGATCTCACCAACCGGCGGGCTCGCTGCTGTCGACATCACAGACAAATATTTGTCTTTTGAGACACTGTTCAGGAGGCTGAGTCGGACGTGTTGGCAGGCACACAGCAGAGGAGGTGGAGTACAGGGGCCTTCAAAATGTCAGACATTTTAAACGATGGTTGGCTGCAGATCCGGCCAGATGTGGTGACGTAGTGAGAGGGGGGAAACAAGAATCAGATGATGCGTCCTGATTTCTTCTGTTCTCCAAATGGCTGCTGTCTGAAAACTCACACTGTTACTTTGGCTGCGAGTTATTACACTGGCTGACTCAAGGCAAACATTTCCCGACAGAAAAATTATAGCTCTATTATCGGTTGTTACTGATAGAGTAAGATGAAGTTTCCACTCTTGCACTATTCCCAAAATATACTCATCTACCCTCAAGTCCCATTTATACACTTTTGACTCAATGATTTAAATGATTGCTGCCTCAAGTATCATCGGACCTATTTGTTTGAAAGCCTGGTGACGTGAGATTGCATCCTCAGTCACCATTATTTCATTGTTTATTTTTTCCTTACTCAATAAGGCTGAGTTTCAAGTCAGAAACTACCCTGACTGCTCAGATGTTTAAAATAATAACAATTGGAGAAAAAAAAAAACATGACATAATTTGAAGCAGCTCCTACCACAATAAATCACTTTACTGCAATAGTTTGTATTCTGGACTGACTTCCATCTCGGCTTCAGAAGAAAAAGGATAATTTTCCAAAACAGACACTTTGAGTGGCATAGCATCTGCCTTCAAAACTTTCTACTTCCACAATTTGAACAGTTGAATTCGAAACTCTTGTCACTTCTCTTTTACTCATAAATGTATACTGGGCAGCCCTGTGTGTTTTCTATTGAAACTCAGCAGCCAGGGATTATGTTCATAACCCACCCCATACGTGAGCAAGAGCCAAATCTCAACTCTGCCACCGATTTGATCAGTTTTGGCTCCAACGTCCAGGTGCTGAACCTTATTTGAAAGATTTGCAGTCCTTAATACCGCCACTGACAGGTCAATGAAACCAACAGAGCTATGTGTGCCATCAGTAAATATTCTCTGCCGTCATTCAGGTGAACAGTTTTCACACATGCCCAAGCAGAAAAGCTAACAATAACCAGCTTCTGATTCGTGACTGCTGATTGGGCCCATCAAAACCAGCAATATATGAAAATTATCATATACACTAGACAATATCACACAATACAGAGGAATACCTTTAAATACACACGCCCAGGCAATTTAGGGTCACCAATCAATCAAACAATAGTGTCTTCAGGTTGTGTCAGTTGGATTACCCAGGAAATCCCATACATGCACAAACAAAACCCCTGAAAATTCCACCCAAAAAGGTTCTTTTATCTGAATCAAATCCTGGTCTTCCCACTGCAGTGGGCTGCACCACAATCCAGCCGAAGACAGAACTATATATTCTGACTTTTCTTTCTTCTGTGTTTCTAAAGGTAAACTGCCAGTTCATCAGAATGAGCATTGCATTGGCCCAATATGATTGGTCTGGTCTGAGCTGGTCTGAGCTGACACTCTCTCACACGAGGCTTTTTGAGACACTTGTAGGGTTATAATTAATAATGGCTGGCCTTATTTCCCCTGTATTTCTGTTTTGTATTTCTTGTCATGAACGTTATAGTAAATCATCCCGCCTTTGTTTTCTATTAATTAGGAAGACCAGTGTTTATCCTCACAGGAAGAGAACATCTTTCAAATAATGATCTTGTAGCTCTTCAACTTGGGAAACTCTCCCAAGAAACATTGCTTTGATAACAAATGCAAACATCTTTATGATGATAAGAGGATGATTTACCATTAGTTGAGGTAAAGGAAAGCAAGAAATTAATGGCCAGCAATCGATATTTCATCCATCTGTAGGGTTACAGCGTGCTAGTGTGGAAATGCATTTAAATAGGAATTTATAAATGTATATGAGGGAAGCTATTGTCCATCCATCTCTCTATGCTACAAATCCTGTTCAAGGTCTTGGGGTGCTGAAGCCAAACTCAGCTAACAAGGGCAAGGACAGGGTATATCCTGGACAGGTCACCAGTCCTTCACAGGGCAAACACAGAGACACATGCTCACATTCACACCGAGTTGGAAGTTTTTTGAATGTCAGCAACATGCATGTCTTTGGACTGTGCAAGGAAACCAGAGTGCCCCCCCCCACCCCCCCCCCCCCCCACACACACACACACCCACACACACACACGGAGAACATGAAAGCGCCACAGAGAAACGTCCAACCAGTATTTGAACCCATGACTTTCTCATTTTTTGGCACGAACACTAACTACTGCTCAAACGTGCGGCCCATATTGAATATTAATCCTTCAAGATGTACTTCCAACAGAAGCTTTTCCTAAGACTACAAGACATAAACAAAGGAGAGAGATTAACTTTACTTCTGCACTGTATCACATCACTCCTCACTTCAAATGAAGCTGAAACGTTTTAGCCCATTAAGTTATTTGTATTTACCCTGTGGCAGATATTTGTAGCGACAACGCCCTACAGATCTTCTTGCCCCTCTCTTGAGAGAGCTTCACTCAGCCCATATGCAGCGTGTTTATGAAGCATTTTGGACCTTGGAGCAGACGCCAGGGTGGAGGTTTACTGAGAATGAGATGTTTGTGAGGCCTCTGTGTAACCAAATCCACCAGCCAAATGTCTTCCATGACCCAGCTGGCTGCTGACTCCTACGACTACGTTACCTCTACTAATGAGAATAAGGTCCAAAGGAGGTGCGTCATGAATGTGTGGGCAGTGTGAGAAAAGGCGTCTTGAGTGTCTATAAACCACTTTTTTCAGAATGTTTTAGTCTCAAAACCTCCATTTGAGGATGAGAGGTTCACATAAATAATTTTCCGGAAATAGTTGATTGAGCTTTTCGCCGCTCGACCTCACAAAAATATGCATTTGTTACCATGTTGCTTCAGAAACAGCTTCAGCAATTAGAAACCTATCAGCTTCTCAATGTACATAAACAAGTGATTCAGGCCCCGGATATGAAAAAGATGAAAAACAAATCCCCCCATAAAGACTTTGACCTCTTGCGCCATCTGGTGTACAGATCAGCAAAGTGTTACAGTGAGTTGACTGTCAATGACAGCTTATAACAAGGCTTCAATTGCAATGCAAAAATGAACTCAAAGCACTTTAATAATTTTTTTTTTTTTTAAAAGCTAGTATCCACTCATCATCGACCAATAGTTAAATTAGGACCTGTAACAACCAATAATGTAATAATGGCCAATGATGTCATACCTGTCAGTAATGTCACAATCTGACTTTTTCAACATATTAAAGCCAATAATGTCACAACTTTCTCTTGGCATAATAGGATATTTGAACTATTGCCCAAATAATATTGAAGCAATAATAGAATAATACATAAATAGAATTGCGTTTTTGTTTATCATTTCAGTTTGTTTATCAAAAAAAGGTGTTGTAAATGGCATAGTAGTCATGGCCATTTTTTTGCGCACTTTCTACCAATTATGGTTGCAAAAATATATTTATATTATATTATTGGCAAGTTGCACGTTTTATAACATTCTAAATGGCAAAATAATCACGTCATTGGTAATTGTTACATTATTTGTTGCTACAACCGCGGGTTAGAAAATTATATTAAGACAACAATTATTTAATGAATCAAGTCAAAGTGTTTAGGTGAATTGCGCCCAGCAGAGGTCCCTATTGTTCTAAAAACTGCATACTGAAGAACAATGCAAGATGACTTATCGAATTACCACGACTGACAATAGAAACTGTAATAACTGTGAAGAGCCAGTATTATTTCCACAAAATGAAAAGAATGCGCGGTATAGATTGGCAGACATTATTATGACAAGTGAAGAGGTTACATTTGGATTGGCCTCTGTGTAACCAATAAAACTTTGAAAAGTCACATATTGTGCAAAAAGGTCAAATTACACAAATCATTTAGCTCTTTCAGTTGTTGTTTTTCTTTTCTTTTTTCCTGCAGCTGATGGTTTTATTTGACTGCATGACCTGAAACTACCTCCAGAAACAATTTGCTGGAAAAATCAATATGGATTTAGAGGGTGGCGGCAATAGCAGGTTGTAGTGTAAGTATTTATGCTTGTACAAATGAGAAACACATGTCACATTCACGTGGTGTGTGCAGCCAGGCTGGCGAGGCTGGGAAACTATTCCAAGCTCCGGGGTATTATTTTGGGGTTCTGTTGTGTTATTGTTTCTCCAACCCCCAACTCCACCCATCATATCCACTGTTCTGCTCGGGTGTTGCTGAAGCCGCACAGACTGAAAAACAAGCCTTATAGAATATCCACAGGGTATCATATTGGTATTACAAGGAATAATCCAGGCTTGTCCAGTCACATTTTTAACAACTTAAATCTGTAAATAATGTCACTTTTTAATCTTCCAGTCAAGCCACTATTATAACCTAAAATGTAATGCTGAGGCATTTCTAAGTCTCGTCCACTATTCCTGACAGTAATGGTCCAACTTGGTGAATGTCTCTTTATTGGGATCCTGATACGAAACTAAACTGTAAAGTGAACCTGCAGACAAACAGCTCAGACTCCCTTCAGGCTTTAGATTTAGAGTCCCCCTCAAGACAATCACATAAGAATCATTCGGGTTGTTTAGAACTGACACCAACCGTCATCACACTGAGTGAAAATTGATCAACAATAGGACCTTTATCAGATGATGTCCTGAGCCAATAAGTACTCGTTAAAACAACATGAAATAAAGTATCTGGCCTCAGAAGCATTGCAGTTTAAGCAGGAATACATAATCTCGATGTAAACCCCAAATAATGAAATCATAGGGAACCGGTCAGGAAACTGGACTTATAAGCAGAGTACCTCTTCGAACAAGAAAAACAAGAATCCAGATGAACCAGTCCAATTATAAAGAAGTTACAAACGACACCAACAAGAAACCTGCCAAAATCCAATGAAACAATTGATAATCGAGTTAGCAGCATTTCAAACATGTAGAGACACTTAAAACAGAAGAACCAGTTGGATATTTGCCATAGACCAGTCAGAGAGAAAATTTACTAATTAAACAATTACATTTTAACCAGTAATAGGCTTGTTAAGGAAACTAACCCACCGATCAAACATCTCGAAATATACCCCCCCAAAAAAAGACTCCCAGAATGAACCATAAAACAGCATAATTCATCAGAACCAGTGTGAAACTCGATTTAAAAAAATGTATCGAAATTATTATTACCAGTCACATAGTAATATGCAGAACAATAAAATAAATCTACAATTTAAAAAAAATAAAAAAACAGTATAAGGTTTATGATTCAAGTGACTCATGATTCTTAAAGCTGATTCTGGGCTGCAGCTATCAAGCATTCTTTCTGTATGAAACAGTTTTACTTCATGTTAGTACAGTTAAAACAAATTAACTAGCTCAATGCATGTATAATTAAGGTGAAGATCATTCAAAAATATTCCTGACCGATATGCTGTGCAAATATTATTAATCAATTCAGAATGCTCAACTTTGTCCTTCATAAAATATATTGTACTGTGTCACTGTAATGACTTGTAAATATTTAATATAATGTTCAGAATTCCCAGTCAAATGGCTTTTTATGATATTCGGTGTGATGGTATTTTAAGCTGTGGCGTGTGTTTGTGGTAGAGTTCGAATATGGCGTGAGAGACCGAGTCAACCACTGACCCATCGGGAGTGAGAAGACCTGGGCAGCGCCTGCCGATCCCGGCCCAATGAGAGTTCACTCTCCATCAGGGAGTCAGAGTGGACATGGGCACACAGGCGTGCCAGGAGGAATGCACACGCACATCCACATACACACACACACGCATACGCACACGTACATGTACGCACACTAAGAATAAACACAACGCACTGGCATGCAGAGAGACAAATATATCTGAGTGCAGACAGAACACGTGCAGGAGATCTATGTGTTTTTAATTTACCACACATGCGCAGATTATGATCAGTGTAACACGAGTCGGCACGTCAGCAGCAGTGTGATGCAAGAGAAATGTTCCCACAAACTAATTTATTTAAAAAATGTAAACAACTGACACACACACACACACACACACACACACACACACACACACACACACACACACACACACACACACACACACACACACACACACACACACACACACACACACACACACACACACACAGACACAGACACACTCAACACACGCACTTGGGACAAGAACAGGAAGTACACAGACTGAAACTTCCCACAAACAAAAACGTGCTTCCTCTCAGAAGCTACTGGTTAAAATGCCAGCAAGCAGAAAAATAGTGCACCAGGGGAACCATAGAAAAAAAAAAGTGTCACAGAAACGCACACGTATACCTCTGTACCAAACAAGACATTCTACGCCATTGAAAGATATTGTGAGATTTCCTCTTCAGATAATCTGCTGCTGTTGGCTTCATCACTCTGGTAAAAATACTCCGGATCATTAACACATGATAAATCCAATTACCTGCCTCCCCTATTTCCGCCAACATGACTAAGCCCTCGAGCTCATGTCAACATCCAAGCTGTAATTAAATGTGGAAAAACATGTGTTTTGACCTAAAGCTGTGGAATTGAAGAAACTTCAAAGTTCCTCAGCTCGTGTTGGTTTTTTTTTCATTTTTTACCCAAATTAAATGACATGAACCACAAGTCACCCATTCACATCTTATATTCCGACTTGTTCAAAATGTCAAAACAATGTTTCCTCTCTGCCCCTCACTCTCTCTCCCACCCTCTCTCTCTTAGATATACACTGGGTAACTGTGTGACCTTGACAAAACCTTCAAGTAATGAATGTGCACTCACAGAGCAACGGAGATGCTTATCCATGTTTGTGCTATAAGGTCCAGTTTATTATCAATTTGGGGGTCCATATTGATAATAAACTGGATTGAGTGAAAAACACTGAAGCCCTTCAAAAGAAGGGCCAAATCAGTCTTTTTTATTGAGGAGGCATTCAACATCTGCCGCACTATGCTGAAGGTGTTCTATGAGTCTGAGGTGGCGAGTCTATCCTCTATGCTGTTGAATGCTGGAGCAGCATGCTGAAGGTGGCCGACACCAACGGGCGAGATAAAGTCATAAGGAAGGCCAGTGACGTGGTGGGCGTGGAGATGGACTCTGGACAGGTGGTCTCCAAGAGGAGGATCAGGTCTTAACTGAGTCCATCCCGAACAAGGATTCTCACCCCCTGCATGATGTCCTGGTCAACAGCAGGAGCAACTTCATCAACACACTCATTCCACCAAAGTGGCCAACAGAGCGCTACAGGAGAGCTTTCCTTCCTGTGGCAATAAGAGTCTAAAACTCCTCCTTGGAAAAAGTATGTGTTGTGCTGCTTGTTAAGTTCACTCTGCTCTGCTACACCATCGCTGCTGAGCTTTACTTTGTATGTATGGGCAGTTAAATCAATATTACTTTGTGAAGTTTACCTAAACTATCCATTTCATTCCATGTGGAGCTCAGTCGAGGAATTTCCCTCAGGGATTAATAAAGTCATTCTGATTCTGATCTGACTCTGATTAGGGCTTGATGGTTATCCTACTCTCTTTACTCGCAATTATTATTCCATGCCTATCAATCTTCTTTATCCAATTTGTAAAATACTTTAATAATCTCAGGGGGAAAGTATTCTTAGCTCATTATACTGCTTATCGCTTCAGCAAAGTAAGCAGTCTGAGACACATTGACATTTATGGTCATCTTTTCACCTCATACACATATTTTGGGACTGAAACTGGAGTAGCCAGAGAAAACATCCACACACAAGGAGAGAACATGCAAAGTCCCCCAATAAAAGCCCAAAGCCCAGAATTCAAGTTAGAATAATCCAGAGCAAGAAAGAGTGCTAACCACAACAGAAGTATGGCATCTTTAGAAGTGTGTTTTATCGCTGTTCTGTTCAGTACGAGCTTTAAAAAGTGGAAACATCTGGAGCTAACATCGCTCAACACTAAATGTGTGCATGCTACGAAAGAATAGACAGTTACAAATTCCTCTGGATCCTTATATGTCTACCTCACATCAGTCCAATTTTGAGTGTCATGTGTGTTTCAGAAGTTGTTTGTATGAACACACCATCTCATGAATGCAAGTGCTGAATGCAAGGTCAAGAGTTCAGGAACATACCCCAAGCATGAGTGTCTCCGACCATGTCCAAAACAAGACGGCGTCCATTTCCTCACCATTCGTAGGTCTTTCTTCATTGTCTCTGAAGATCCTAAGTTATGTGAGACCCTTGTAATGAAAACAATCTTCACATTTGACCCGAGCCCTGAGTGATGACCTTGGAACCGTCACAGCTTCGTGATTTCTTCCAACAACGCATAAGATACTTCTGGATCGACTCCTTCACAGTTTGTGCAGTGGCAAAACAAAAATAGAGGATTAAAGGGGAAAACATAATAATAAAATCAGCCTTAAAACAGATCTGATGAATCTCACATTGCAGGAGAAAAAAAAAAGGTTTCACACTGAAGTTCCAGATAAGCCTTAACAAGGATAACAAGAGTGTTATATTCAAAACATTTCCAGGAAAAAAAGGACAGATACAGCTGCTCGGCTGCATTAAATCCTCAGTTCTCCATCCTCTTTCAATGCTATGCTAAATACCCAAACAAAAATTAATGATGACACTCCCACAATTTTCTCTATTGCCACCTCCAAATAAATTAACAAAAGACAGGACAGAAAACATTCACTACCTTATCACTTTGTCACACTACTTCTTTGTCGCTTATGCTGTTCACAGGAAATAGATGAAATCGAGCCACTGAGAATAAAAACACTGCAGGGTAAAGTCAACAAAGGCTGACCCCTTCCTCTGGCAGCGCAAATGCTCACGGAGTCTTTCGAGGTCAATGCAGAAACCAATCGGAGGTCACCATGTGTTCAGGAGCTGTCAAAGATGTTGTTTACTGCCGGAAATCCAACGCCAAGATCAACTGGTTGAAGCTCTGCTTTAAAAGTTTTGTGTTCAAGTTGACAAACTGCTCGGGTTTGATCTGAACATCTGAAAGTGCCTCTTAAAAGACAAAACTGCTGACTAGTCCTGAGACTCATGAGACTGAAAGTGTTGCTATATTTAGTCACAGAAGAACACTTTGATTTGTCCCAACTTCTTAAAGGGAGATTAAAATCCTCCATGTGGCTCTGGGGTGTTTTTCTATCTGGCAGACTGGCTTGACACAGTCTTTGCCAACACGTGAAAGTAACACACCACCTGACCCGATTCCCTGCCTCTGCTGTTTCCCTGGAGGCGGATAACTATTGATAATGTTGGAGTTGGTGCTGGGGTCTGATAACAATAACAATCTAAATCAAGTTGCAAGTAAGTATTTTTCATTATGAAGTTGATCTAAATGATAGATTTGCACATTTTATTTAATGCAATAAATAGATAAGTAAATGCAATTTATATAGAAATATATATCTGTATCGATAAAAAAAATACTAAAGATGATGTATTCAGTAATTAACTTAAATTTAATTTAATTTAATTTAATTTAATTTAATTTAATTTAATTTAATTTAATAAAATAAAATAAAATAAAATAAAATAAAATAAAATAAAATAAAATAAAATAAAATAAAATAAAATAAAATAAAATAAAATAAAATAAAATAAAATAAAATAAAATAAAATAAAATAAAATTAGGTTAAGTTAAGTTAAGTTAAGTTAAGTTAAGTTAAGTTAAGTTAGGTTCGTAGATATAATCTTATCTTAGATGGATACATTCTTCAGACACTTTCACACACTGACAGTTGAGAATGTTTGGCATGTTTGCTTGAACAAATGAGATGAAAAACTGCTCCATTAATCAATTTCCTCTTAACTGTCTGCTCTGACTAAGGTCTCTAAATACTGCTTGTGGTACTTCTCACACAAAATGCAGAGGTCACATTGGTACAAAGGAAAAGAATGCATATAGTGAACTTCCCTTAGAAACTAATTTGAATGCAATGCTGCTTCAAATAACAACTGAGCAATCTGGGTTATCTACAGTCTGCAATTTGCCACAGGTCACACTTAAACTATTTGCACCATAGTTTACATTATTAAATTATATCACAAATACTATGTAATTTGTCTTCAGTATTAGATTAATAAAACCATTATTGGTATAAGTTGATGTGGTAGCAGGGTATGGTTAGGCTAAGGTGCTGGGAGGGCACTGTCTCATGGAAGAGAAGTCACTGCTTGTATACTCCTGTTCTTAAATAACTAGTTACTTCTACCAACAAAAAAATAAAAGCAGTAGCTGGCTAGGGCAGCAAGGAGAGATGTCTGAGCCAGAGAATGAACCAGAACTGACAATACCAGAGAGCCTCAGAGGCCAACAAGAAACTGGAATGGAAGATTTTGCCCAACAAGGTACAACTATTTGCAAAAAAAAGAAGTAGAAGTGGCACCAGATATGGCACGCGATGATAAAGAGTAGCTACAGGAGTGACCCTTTCATCACAGCACCAAAGACCACATGTTTGTCTTCACATAAATTTGCAGGCGCTCTCAGTATTTCAGGAACCAACTGTGTTGACTGCCTGGCCATACATATTTGGATGCCAGCTATTACATTCTGGGGAGCTGCATGAAATAAAACATTGCACACCAAACAAATTGCCAGAGTGATAAAGTAGATGAGGGCAAACAGAAATGTCACAACTTGTCTTCAGTCATCAACTTTTCACACGTTATATGTTAATAAGTCAGAAGTTTAAAAAGCAAGATAGCATCTGAACCAAGAGACAACTCACTCAGAGGTGAGATTGCACCCCTCCTATCCACTCAGGCACATCACCGATCTGAAACTCGACAACAGATGTCCAGCAATAATGTTCAAACTTGTGGCAGGGAGATCTCAAAAAGATTGAGCTGCTGAAATGATGCGTTTGAAATAAAGTCTCTTGTTGTTTCACACTCTTCCCAACTCATTCAAACAAAATTATACTGACTTCTATATAGACCTCAATTTAACCAGATTCCATGGATATCTTTTGCCACACCATCAAAACTATCAGCTCAAACAGTCATCTGGGGATGGCAGTGCTGTTGGTACATAAGGAGCATGTGTTAATTGGATATGCATTTCTAACAGTAACGTGAACACCCACACTGTCACGACTCATGGGGAGCCCAAATGCAGACACATACTGAAGGTCTACAGAGTCAACCAATGATATTCATGGGGTGAAGGTATCTAAATGGGGAAATTCCGAGGCAGCTCCAAAACCACAAGCAAATTTCATGAACACAGAATCCAAAAAAACACGAGAAACATGAGAGAAGCATCAGGAACGATGTGGTATGTCCCTAATTGACAGAGATGAGACAGGTGAGGATCAAAATAAAACAGGATGGGAAAACAAGTAAGAAATGAAGACCGTACAAAGACACAGAAGGAGGCCTGACACACACTTGCTGAATGAGTCATTGGACATTTGACACCCCTTTACAGGAATAGAAAAAGGTGATTCTGATGAAGAAAATATTAGCAATTGACAAAAAAATTGATATTATAAAATTAACATTATTTGACACAAATCTACAGATAACTTAACATCGAATGCATAAACATAGGATAAGAACTGTGAAATGCATTTTTCATTACATGTGATCTTCAAAACTGCAACTTTCTGAATTTCAGATAGACACTCATGCAACAACAAGCCAAACACTTCCAGTTCTTTCTGCTTGATGTGAACGCTGACAACTGACACACACACACACACACACACACACACACACACACACACACACACACACACACACACACACACACACACACACACACACACACACACACACACACACACACACACAGTAAAATATTCTTTAGACGAGTGCAGCAATCCTGAAATCGCACTTTGCTCTTCCAAGTGGTGCAGCCCTCACAATTTGTTCACACTCAGCAGATTTGGTGAAAGCTCTGGTGCAGTTTGATTGAATAATGAGCCAAATGTTTTTATAACAAGCCTGTGACAGTTGTCAGAGTCCCCATCTCCCTGTCGCAGTTTCTGTGTGGGGGTATGTGAAACGGAAGAATCCATGAAGCTTTAATAACTTCTATATGCAATTTATGAAACGATCATGTGCTTTTACGTTATACAATTCTCCAAAATGCATTTAGCTCAATAGATAACCTTGCTGTGCAGGTCCTATTGAATAATATATATATATATATAAAAATGTTTCCATTGTATACCACAATGAATTATGTTCATATGTACACTCAAAGAGTATTTACAAAATGCTTCTTTTGCATGGTTACAGGCTGACAGCCAAGCAGATAAACAGTCAGCAGTGTAAAGTACGGGGTTAGTGGAGCAAAGCGTTCATGTTTTTCTGGTGAATAATTATGTAATTGTACTTAATACAACAGCAGAATAAATAAAGGCATAGAGGAGGTAAGTTGATCAGTTTGTTGAAATGAAGTGATCAAGAGTATTTTGTTGTAAACTTTAGCTGTTACTCCTAAAGGTATACATGGCAATCAAATATGAGAAACATTTTTTTTCCACGTGCCAGTGAGGTTTACAGGATTACAGTAGCAACTTGGTCATGTTCTTTGGCATACAGTAAAATTTAACAAAAAAAGGTTTTTCTGTGACTGTGAGTTATATCAACAAGAAAACCTTTCTAATGAGGGGAATGAAAATTGGATCTGGCTGCATGGGTCCAAAATAATAGCAATGAACCCCAATAGTACATATTTGATATCTATTTTGATATTACCAGGTTTTTTTTAGCTGCAACACAAGTTGTGTGTCTGAAACATTGACCAAAATTGGTAAGCATTAAAACCACAGGGAAAAGCGAGAGATGCTGTTGTGAACAGCCCATGGCCACACTTAACAGCATGTTAAAAGCTTAGATGACTCAGGATAACACTGTTGATAAATCGATGGGAGATGCTGTTACTTCTCAGTGTCGGAATCGTGTTGATGACACTGTAAGAACAGCAACTATTCACAATATCATGCAAGATGAGAATGAATACATGGGGGAAACATGAATTGTCTTGCCTGTTAAAGATTATTTTCTCCAAAATAGACAGTTAAAAAAAAAAAAAAGAGCCCTTCAGATAGCCTAGTCATTTTCATTTCAGGAAGTCTACTCAGTGCTTCTTGAACTAACATGCAAGTCACGGTTCTCTACATGGAAAAGCTGTTTCCTATGTCACAACCATCTGTACAGCTTTCTCCTCACACAAGCACGGTAGGAGGCTTCTTCTCAAGTCTGGAAATGTCCTCTTAAACATCAACCAAAAAAAGTGAACATGCGTTTCTGAAGCAAGTGCTAGTATCATTCTATTCAATTAATAATTAATTCAATTAAATGTTTAAGGTCTGTCATAACTGTAACAGATTTAATCAGTCTGGGCATTTCTGACAAGGAAAGAGATGCAGGCTGCCTTTTTCCAGCCATGGGAAATGAGCAGCAATAGCCCTGTGTGTGTACCGGGGTAAACTTTCTCCACTTCCTTGCACACTCAGCTGTTTCTCAGCTGAACAGAAACCTCAAGTCAGAAAGACACGTCCATCTGCTGGTGCTGGATCCTTGCTCGTCAGCGCTTGGCCCGCTGAACACCTTTAGGCACAACACCCTCTCTTTCACTGCAAAAACAATGAAGCTCATTCAGTGGACACCGGTCCCGACGTCAACAGGATCATGATTTCCCACAATTACCTTCTCATCAGACAATGGAGCTTTTCTCCCTCCCCCACCCACCAAACAATCATCCCATGGTTCATGTTATGATGACGTGAAACAGCAGTGTCTGTAATAGTGAAACATGCAAGAAAATACACGTAGGAATACTCACAAACACATGACATTTTTTTTTTACGTCATTAGGGTCACACAATTTGAGAATGACCTGTGAATCCCGACCAGCACACTGGTCTTGTGCAATGCTGAATACAAGTTGTTGTAATATACAGCTGCACTTCTGGGCACTGGTGACAGCCCACATTATAAACAATACATGGATACCACCAAAATGAGCTGTGCCACTCTTTTAACTAAAGGCATTGCTGATGGCCATGCACTGTATACATTGAATATCAATTCCTTCTTCTTGACATTTCTTCAGGAAATAGGACCCCGCTCACTTCCGTAGTAAAGGGGCGTTGACAGCATAACACATTACAATACACTTCCACACAGGTTCGTAAGCGCAAACATTATGTTCTTATTCCAACATGACTGTGCCTCATTGCACAAAGCGAAGTCCATAAAAGGCACAGTTTGATCAGTTTTGTGTGGATGACCTCGACTGGCTCGCACGGAGCTCCGACCTCAGACCTTAACCCAACTGACCACCTTTTGGATGAACTGATTGCGAAACCGGCCTTCTGATCTGACATTAGTGCTTGACCACATAAATCCTGTACAGAATAAATGGGCATATGTTCCCACAGAAGCACTTCAAAATCCTGCTTTCTAAGAAAAGTGAATGTGTGTGTGTGTGTGTGTGTGTGTGTGTGTGTGTGTGTGTGTGTGTGTGTGTGTGTGTGTGTGTGTGTGTGTGTGTGTGTGTGTGTGTGTGTGTGTGTGTGTGTGTGTGGGGATTCATTTTAATTTATCTGAACACATTATAAATATGAACCCTTGCCCCACTTCCCAGTCTATTAGTGGAAAATGTCTTTGCAACATACTTGTATTTCAAGATATCGTCTGTCTTGTCACATGTGTTAGGTAGAGTTCAGCCACCGTGCAGTGTTTTGCCCACTGTCCTTGTTCATATATTTGCATGCATTTGTGAACTGTGCATTAAAAAACCATGATTTCCCCCTTTGTTGCCTTGAAACATAACACTGAGATGTCCTAAAATATAATATCTACCTGGGTGTGTGTGCCAAGGTGAAGCGCCGCTGCAGAGCCAGGCTGCGGTTCAACAGGAGCTTGCGGAACGGCAGCGGAGAGTGGCAGGGGGAACTCCGGGGGGAGCCACAGGGAGACATTCTGGGGGACGCGCGGGGAGAAACAGACGGTGACCGTGGTCCCAGCTTGATAGGCTGAAGACTGCTGATAGTGAAGGAACCAGCTTCCCCGGAGCTTTCACACAGGGCGTCACTCATGCTGCAGCTTCAAAAAAACGTCCCCTATTACGTTGAGAAATTCTGCAGCATTGTCTCTCGTGACAGGTAGTCCAACTCATCCATCTTCTCGGAGCAATCGTATCCTTTGAGGGAGCTAATAAATTAAGTCATGCTTGCCTTCTACAGATACCCTTTATACGCTGTGACACCTGTGGGAGTCTCTAAATTATTCAGATCCACTTTTCACTTTACAGTGCAAGAGTCACCTTTCTGCAGAGAGCAATGAGCCAGCCCCACTGAGGGACACGAGTGAGCCCTCCCCTCAGCAGTAAGCTCTGTTTACATAGCAGTGAGCTCTGCCTAAATATGGCCAGGTCTGAATTATAGCATTGTTCACACGTGCCATGGGGGAACCAGCTGCATCGAGCACTCCCTTCATGCAAGGGTGAACTTGCAATTGGCAAGGAACCCAGTTTACGCCTGTTTTCTTCCTCCACTCGTCAAAACACAAACATTAAGCAGTGATAATCATTCAGCCCGTGTACACACACGCCAGAGCTGTGCTGCATAAAGGGGCAGCAGCTGGGATAGATTTTCATTATGCCGGCCACTCACTCGTTCAAACTGATCCAGCTTCACATTAAAGATACATTTGAGCTGGTATATTAGGGGAAAATGCATTCCCAGAACAGTTCATGCAGAGTTTCATCTCTGACCTAGAGAAAGTGTCCTGACCCAAAAGCTCAAAGCAAAACCTGGGGAATGCAGCCAAAACAGCCAAACTGATATCCTAAATCTGCTTGTACCTAAACATTTCCCTTGCTAAGCAGCATGCTGTAAATACATGCTGCACGTTGCATGAATAGGAGTTTAGTTAAGATTCAGCGCTCCTCTGCAGCTGTCATGAAAGTAAAATGATGAGTTCCTGCTTTGTTTGAATAAAGGACCATAAATGCTGCCATTGTTTGTGTTTGCCTTTACATCTATCAATGACACCCTTCATCAGCTAACACACAAAAGCCTTGCCCTGTAATATATGGCTCAGAACATGAACAGGTTAAATGAACATATGCCATTTTGAAGTGTGACAATCCATGCCTAAAAGAATAGATTAGAAGAATAGATCAAGAGTTTCCTCTCATCGGTAAACAGTTTCCAATATTCATCACAACATCCTCGCTCTATCCAGCCCTTATTAGTGATTAAAATGTGTGATGCAGTGCCGCAATCATCACAGATCATCATTTAATTAAACCACAAGGAGTTTCATATGGATTTATTTGTCATGTGCTCTCTATTTTAACACACAGAAATGTGTGTGCACACATGCACACACATTTACTGACTTTGAGAAACATCCATAAAGGACGTATATAATATTAGGTATAGTAACTATAGTATTATACACCCCACAGCAAATCTGACAACAAATCGAAATGTAATTATTCAATTATTGTTAGTCACGGTGTGTCTTCCACTGGTTTATTGAAGCACAGAGATAGAAGGGCTCTTGAGCTTGAGGGTCTGACTGCCAAAGTACTGATTTAACTCAGGAGGAGTCACCAGAGGTCAATGAACAAAAACACAGCTGTTGCGTGAAGTGCTGCCAAACCTGACCAGCAGATGGCACTCAATTGCCCCCACACAGACACAGACACACACACACGCACGCACACACACACACGCCGGGAGAGGCTGTGCAGTATTGTTTTCATAAGCATGAGGATAACAACTTGTTTCACTGCATAATATCAGCGTCCAATGAATCAGAGGTGACGGCATATGGTAATGCCGGCTGTCACAATGTCCCAGTCATGTTTGGAGCTGACTGATACAGCGTTTAAAGTAATTTTCTTCTTGACTGTTTGTTTTTTCTCCACAAAAGGAAAAACCCCTTAGAGTGTGTAAATAGACACTCTAACTCACTTAGAGTGTGTAAATACGCACTCTAACAGCAATAAAAAGGCATGCACACACCTGCGTGCATGCAAAGATTTGTGTCGGGGTTGTGATTGACACCTGGTATCAAAACTTTGTCATAATGTAGCAGAACTTCACTTCGGTCACTTAATTTCACACTCAACAATAAGAAAGATCAGTAATTTCACTCTACATTAAAAAAAAAAAAAGATTCCTCTTGAGTTTTCATTTTAGTTTGTATTTAAGAGTAATTTATGACTAATGTTTAGACCTTGCTAACAGTAAACTAAAAATGCAATGGAGAAAAAAAAATCTATTTGATGGGAAAAGATGGGAATACACAAAGAGGAGTGGCAAAATTCCCCTAAATGAGAAGCCTAAACTCAAGTATCACCCCTGACAGGAGGACTTAGTGGTAACATGACTGAAAGTGAGTGAATACGACTGAAAACAAAGACAATTCAGAGAAGGTTGCTCATTCCTGTTATACAAGAGAAGTGTTTGAAAGAGATGAATTAAAGAATTGAAACTACCAATAAAAAATGCCTTTCTACTTTGTTTACTTTTTAATTCTGTCGTGTTTTTAGTTCTGTAGTGTTTCTATTAAAAAGAAACCGGCCACGTCACTCCTTCAGAGAGCTGATTATTATACCTCTGTCCAAAAGAGGGTTTGGCTGAGAGAAGAGAAATCAGGGCCATGAAAAGCCTGCAGACAGCATGGGTCCACTCAGTCAAATTGTTCTAAGAAAATGTATTTTCTTTAGGTGACTAATGCTGGGGTAAATGTAGTTATACAGTACATTCAAGTGAGTCACATGTCCATCCTCCTCCCACCACAGGCATAAGATCAAATACATAAGTATGCAACACTCAAGCACTCACTTTAAAACAAACTGCAGAAGTTGTGTGCAGCACCCAAACAGAATTCTCAATCCACAGTACACATGCTGCTTCGGTATCTGTAAACCTGTGACTTTTAATGAAAACAGATGGAAACACAATGGTTCCTCACATTGAACAATAGTCTTCAATTGTATCATGAGTGAAAATACTTATGAACTTCTGTCATTTCTGAACAGTACTTTTTTTTTCTTAGCATCTTTTAAGGGCCTCCATGTGTCCAAAACAGAAAATAGAAGCCAACTATTTCATGCCCTATCGTTGATATTATTATTGCAAATGAGAAGCAAATCAGGTCGGCACAGTAACATGGTGGTTAGCAATTTTGCTGACAGTAAGCAGACCCTGGGCCCACTCCTGAACTTATATAATTATGTATAATATATAGACATATATAATTGCATGTTCTCCTTTTACCATAGTAGGTTTCCTCAGGGTGCGTTACACTAATCGGTGACTCTGAAATGCCTGTAATTAACTTCGCCAACGCATGTTGAGTAGTAGGTTATGTATGTATGTATGTATGTATGTATGTATGTATGTATGTATGTATGTATGTATGTATGTATGTATGTATGTATGTATGTATGTATTTCACTAACTTGTCCCAAAAACTACTGACTCGAATTGCATGAAATCTTCTGGGACGATTCGTCATCATCCAAAGACCAATCGATTAGATTTTGGAACCAAACAAATCCTGGAGATGTAAGATATTTCAGGAGACACTGGAGCTCTGCGGTGCCTCATCAGTCAGGGCGGCAACACAGAAATCGTCATGCTAACTCCGCTATCGAGTATCCAGAAACGGCGTTGTGAGCGCATTGACTCGGGTAGTGGTTTGAAGGTAAGTGCTCTGCCACGTGCCTGTTCTAGTTGTATAGGTGATTTAATGTGAGTAATGCGAGTTCATCTTGTGACAGACTGCTGACCCATAAAGGGTCTACACTTCATTCCTTCTTTCAGTGTTTAAATGAAAAGATTCCAGGTTCCTACAAAGGGACGACAAGTTAGATAAATTGCAGGGCTGCACTGAATATTGATTGTTGACTTCAAGTGATCTAAAGAATGAACATTCGCTGATGACAAACTGAAGAAGAACCAGCCTTTGGTCTACCAACAGTTGAGAAAAGGAAAGTTAAAAAAATAAAGTTTTCCTGGTTTGTGTCTCTACAACCCACTTTTAATAAATATGCCTAAGATGGATCACAGGTTTTTAAGCCGTTTTAATATATTTTATGAATTGAACATGAGATAGCAAAGAAAGAAAGAAAGAAAGAAAGAAAGAAAGAAAGAAAGAAAGAAAGAAAGAAAGAAAGAAAGAAAGAAAGAAAGAAAGAAAGGAAAATACAAACCAGCAAGAAAAGAAAAAAAACAAAATGGAAAAAAACAGAACAGACACTGATATAAGAAGATATATAAAGACATAGGATGATGTAAGAATAACAGTTCACTGTCTAATTTGTAAGTACAAATGGATTCATTTTATAGAAGAAAGAAAAATGAAAAGAAAAATAAACCCCACCTTGACTACATGTTCTGTGTGAGTGTTACAGATGTCAAAATGACACCTGTGATTTCATGCAGCTCTGTGTGACACAGTCAGTGTTCCCTGCACTTCAGGCTCTTTCAGACTAATCATTGGCAAAATTTCTCTTCAGACAGAACTAAGAGAATAAGCCTTGTGGCTGCTTCACATTTTCCTTTCAGTTCTGAAATGAATTTAGCATTCTTGAAGATGTTCCTGCAGTTCACTACATTCTATTCAAGCAAATTACACTGGACTTTTGTGGGAGGACAGTGTAAATATTAAAAGTACCCTGGTTTGTTTCAAAATACAATTTTAATCAAATTCGTCATTGTGTGTGTGTGTGTGTGTGTGTGTGTGTGTGTGTGTGTGTGTGTGTGTGTGTGTGTGTGTGTGTGTGTGTGTGTGTGTGTGCGCGTGCTTGCGTGCGTGCTTGCGTGCGTGCGTGCGTGCGTGTCAAAACCAGAAGACAAATTGTACAAATGTTAATGTAACCTACAGATGTGACAAAAATGCATCTTTTATCCTGTTCAATGTGAAGATGTATCTGTGGTATGAGCCATTAATTTTAGCTCAGGGGCAAGAATTCATTACTGGTGGTGGCATTTAAGTAATGTGCCACATCTAAAAATTCATTAGTAAGCATGCTTGTTAAAAAGACAAAAGAAAAACAGGGATGCAACCTTTGTAGAGAGTGTGATTCAGTTTAAATGAAGAGAACCCCTCAAAAGTCCAACATTTGAATAAAGCAAAAAAAAAGAAAAAAAGTCCTCTGAACAGGAAAACAACCTATATTTCATATCATCACTGTCTTAAACTACATATTTTGTAAAGGCAGAACCATATATAGAATATTTGATCTATAAAGTAATGATTGTTCAACTTAGGATGGAGGTGATTTTGTCAGAGATGGCCATCATCATCATCATCATCATCATCATCATCATCATCATCATCATCATCATCATCATCATCATCAAGACCCAAGGGCCAAACAAAGAGGCATAACTAATTTAACATACAAAGGTATCTGGGTTGTTTTTACTGAAAAGAAGTCAAAATGATACATTTCATATTTGTTGAAAAAAATGTGCTGTTCCAGATTTTCATTCTCTTCTTGCTGTCTTATTTATATTTTGGGGTCGCGCATGCGTTTAACTTTTCATGTCAAATTACATTCTATTCTACATTAAAAAAAACAACAATAATAATAATAATTCAGTCTCTGAGTCCTGTTCCTCCACATTAAATCCTCAAACTTTCTCACCTTGAAATTCTTTAATCTATATATTACCATGAAATACATACATGAATTAACATTTGACCACTATGTAGCATTTGTGTTTATGTTTTATTGAGTAGGTTAAAAAAAAAAATCTGATAAAATGTAAAGTGGCCCTCCGTGATACCATCCTGGTGCAGCTGATGAGTTACCCAAAATGTCAGTATTTGTTGGTTTATGGAGTGTGTCTGAGAGAATGTGTCACGTGCAAAAAAAGCAGAGCTACAAAAATGTGAGAAGCATGAAGGTCGTCAGTAACTAAACACTCTGTAACTCACTCTCATTTTTGCACTTATTTAAGTGAATGATGTAATAAAAATGTGATTCTGTCTGTCCGTCTGTCTGTCTGTTGGTTCATGAAGATACATTGCATACCAATAACTGGTAAATTAAAAGCCTGTTACTCCTCGCTGCCTCTCTTAACATCCTGAAATATATTGAAACAGTAAAAAAGGAAAACAAATGTTGTCACAGAGTGAGGAGGGACACACAGAGCGGTGGTGAGCTCCTCCAGATGGACTCATCATGTCTCAGTTGGCTTCTGGCGAAGGAGCAGCCGGAAACACAAGGAGGCTCATTCTGGACACAGTCCTCCGTAAAGAGTCGGGAGCCGGGATGGAGGCCAGCATCCTGTGACTGTCGTGGCGCTCTCCAGGATTTCAACACATCACCGATGACAACAGATCACAGCCTTCATGTTCATACCTGTTGGTGACGTTGTCATAAATGCTACACTTTTTCTCTAAAAGCAGGTTGCAATTCTCTTGAAGTTGTTTTGGTCTCTGATCATCAGTGTGACTGCAAAATAAAACCACTCAAGGTTTCACTTAACGACTAAATATTTCCTGGGTGCAGTCCTAGATTGCTTTGAGTGAGTCAGAACATTGTTATTATTTTTAGATTTATGTTTGTTGAGGTTTGAGACGGTGTTTAATACATCTGAGTTCAGGATGAATCATTTACTAATTTAAAGTTCTTGTTCATTTAAAGATTGACTCATTTGTCTCACTTTGCAGTGTCTGTGTTCTTTGTTGACATGTAATAATTATGCAAAAGAAATAATAGAACGGAATTGCTGGTTTAGTGCTGGCACGGTGGTGGTTATGAAAAAGCAATTCTGTTGCTTTGAATATTTTTGTAATGAAGGTCAACGGCACTCTAAGATTTATTAAGAATGAAAATGTCAACAAGCCTGTTGACCTTTTTAGTGTTTTACATATGTTTTTCATAAAAGCAGCAAAATAGTGAAATGTGACAAGGCCAAATCATTGTGCTGCAATATTTCTAGTAAAGATTAATAAGAAGGGTGAAATACACAGATAATAAAATGAGAGAGAAAAAAAAAAAGAAAGAGTGAAAATAGGCTGACTGAAAACTGAACAGACAGTGAAAAGTATAGCGAACGAATGGAAAAAAAATATTCAACAACGATTATTGTAAGTGTCACTGAGGTGCACGGTGGTGTAGTGTTTAGCACTCCGGCCTCCCAGCAAGAATATCTTCACTTGGAATCCAGACGTGGGGGATTATCTGTGAAGAATTTGCATCTTTTCTCTGTGTATAGCCTTTCTCTTGTTACTCAGGTTTCAAAGAGGTGACATTTCTCCACATTTCTTACAGGTTTAAATGATTCTGTGTCCAGTTGTCAGCTCCCCTGTGTGTTTGCCCTGGGATGGATTTGTGGCCTGGGAATGGTGTAAACTGGGTTCAAGCCCTGGATCCTACAATATGGGCCAAATTGATCGCAAACTGTGAATGCAATTGTGTTGAATTGTCGTCATTCGAAGTTGTGGCTTTATGTTGCCTCCATTAGGAAAAAACCAACAATAAAACAGGGACGTTTTTTTTCAGCACACAAAAGACGCTGAGTAAACTAGTTTATCGGAGTTGCGCTGAAAGCCGTAATCATCATGCCAATTCTAAAGACATAATAGTCAACATCACACAAGGCTGTCACATAAAAATGCTTGTGACGAATATTATCACATATTTACCTTCCTGACAGCATATGTCAAGTCACTGTACAACAAATGTCTCATGAACATCTAAAAGGAATATATTTGAACAAAACAGTAAAAGAGAGAGTGAGAAATGCTACTGTAGCAAAGATGGCGAACAGATTGGTGACAAGTAGTGTTCAAGCATGGCTAAATTCTTCTAAAGTCATAATCCACATGCTCAATTAACTTGATATTGAAAAACATAAAATTAGCAACACTCACGCTGATGTTATGTTACATCTCTGTTACAGTCATCATTAATGGTAATAGGCAATGGTATTTACAATTTCTCTTAAATGTTTTGTAAACTTTTGTTCTGTATATTTTCAAATTTACAGTAAAAATCCATAAAACCCAGCTTTTATTGACAAATATGTTAGAAGCTGTTCCGAATGTTTTCTCCTCCCTTCAGAGAAATGAGCCATAAGAATGTGAGCCAATAAAAGCTTATATATTGAAATATGATTGATCCTCGATCACGTGACAAGAAATTCAACCACCTGTCGGGGAGTACTGCATCTCCTGGGATACCGAGGGCTGCTCCACAGCAAATAAACCATCAGCTCACGTCTCTAACTTGGACCTGTGGGGCACGGAGGCATCCGAGGCTGCAGCACGTATTAAAGCTGGTGGGATCAAGTGAAATGAGCCGACGTACCAGAGAGAAAGATGTTGATTTGGATTATCATTGGATAACTGAAGGAGCCACTTTGTAAATAGTTTGTCATAAAGAAAAATCTAAACAAAACCAAGGGGAGATTTAAGATATAATCTCGTACTGAATGTCAGATGGAAAGGAGGAGCCCATTTGGTCCTCAGTTTGTTCTGCAAACATTGGACTTGTCTTTATAAGAAATTGCCTTTGGGCTTATCAGCAAACACTCCGCAGCGACACAACTAAAAGTAAACAGTCACTCTGATTCGGAGAGAAAAGCACAATATGTGGCAGTGAGATATGATGGCCCACATGTTGGCGATATTCTGTGTGTGATTTTTCTATGCTATTTGGCGGAAGTTATTTTTTATTAAACAGCAAGATAACTTGAGATGAATTTTATCTAATATTTTGAATCATTAAGATTCAAAATATGGGTGCTTTGATCAAGTTTCTATGCTGAGGTGCAAACATCTGGAAGATTACTGTAGGTGGGACTGTTTTTATATCCTGTTTCTGGAGGATTTCTGATCATTTCCTCCACCTTCACTATTGGCATGTTTCACTCCAAGGTGTTTTCACTAGATTTGTGTCCAGTCCTGCCTGTGGCCATGCGATAGCCACTGAGAAAATCTTCTATATAAAGAACCTGGTGTACAAGTTTCAGTTGTATCTTGTTTCATGTGTGAGGATCTTTACTTTACCCACAGAAAGATGGGCGGCCATGTCACTGTGAACCAGAGGTACCTGGTTTGTGTTCATAGAAAATTAATTCTTTATCACATGTAGTGATATCAAGAGTATCTGCCTTTGTTATTAGTGACAGGATTTCCATATATCAGACTATCCTTTATTCAATAAAGGTAAAAACCATATGGTTTTAATGGGTACCAATACCCCGGTCTGATTTTTTTCACAGTTTTTACTGCACGCAATGTCGTTCCACGCTGCACACCAGCTGAGACTCACACAAAAAGACTTTGTTCTCCTGAGACTCCAACCCGTGATCACACCCAAATTATTCAATTGAATTTCTTGTCTTTTTTTAAAAAACAACAGCAAAAAGTATAATATGGCTCCAACAATAACAAAAGGTTATATTTAAGTTTGAATTTAAACTTCAAATTTGGCAAATCAAAGAAGACAGAGCATTCCTTTCATATGTGATTGATCATACATGGGAAGATGTGCTTGATTACTTTGATGACTTTAGTCACCTTTTCTGTCTCTTGCAGTCATTGTAGCAGACGATGCAGGTGTGAAAAAGTAAATGAGCTGACAATAATGTAGTCATTATGGAAACGCAGAACTGCCATTGTAAAGAAATATATTATATATAACGCAGTTCTACATTTCCAAAATTCATTGTGTGTTTATGTGATGTGTTGTTTTTTTTTATTTGTTTGATATATGTTGACTTATTCTAACAAGGCAACTGGAGAATGAGAATGAGACTCCCTAAAGCAGACCTCCACTCAGTAAAGTAAATAATGCAGTGCAGTAACACTGAATCAAATTGTGACTGTTGTTACAATAAGAACTTTCACTCTCACTAACACCCTCTGTCCTGACGACGTGTGAGCCTTGTGACAGTTCTGCTCCACAGAAACAATGTGTTCAAAAGTACAAATGTTTTTCAGCTTGCTGACGTGTAGCTGTGATGTTCTGCCATTGATGTATTTCTCATCACTGTCGTTATTCAAACTCATGTCATTTCAAACCGCATGCTTTTCTGTTTCTTTGAATTATTGACGACAGCAATTTGGCTTATCAATGCCAGCATCTCGAAACTCCGCGGGTAGCTTCACAGCTCCTCTTAACGGACCTCAAGGTCTATAAAAATCACATCAGAATTTGAGAAAAGACGAGAAGAAGCCTAAGAAGAACAGCTGCCTGCACAGAGGACCTCATTAAAACCTCACACAACCTCAAACCTCGATGAGACACAGGAGCAGCTTCACTTGCACAACGGGCAGATCTTTATACTCCTGGGTTTACTTAAAACATTTAAATGTTCATAAACCCTGTTTTGAACTACTTCTTTACTCACAATAGGGCCTTGAACCTTTTCCTGTCATCATCTGGGAGAAAGGCAGAGGACACCTTCAACCTCCATCTCAAAGCCAGAAATGGGAACGACACATACACATGTGTAAACGCAATCAAATCTATTAAAAAATGGCATTAATTAACTACCAGTGGCATTTAATAGTAATTTTTGTCTAATCTGCTATGTGCGTCTTTGGATATGGTGGAAATGCTAGAATGGAAGAAAACTCACACTGACACAAACAAAAAGAAAGAAAAGCATTGGAAAAGTGAGTACCGTACATTTCACATTGCTGAGTTTCCCAGTTCATTTTTACTTCAAGCCACAAACTCATGCATGATAAATAGAAATATTCTTTAAAGTGACTTCCCCCTACTTTCGTCACACTTGTCTGTAGACTGAGGCACTTGCTCGCCTGTATTTTAGAGCAAGATTGTGAAAGTAACGCCGTGTCCATGGCATTGTTTCAAAGGAAAGGCCACTGATTAATAACACTGGGGAACCAAAAATTTTTTTTATTTTGATGTGTTGAATTCCACAATAACATTGGTTTTGCTCAATCAGGTGAACTTTTTTAACCAAGCCAGTTACATGTGTTTTTTGACGTTTGTGTAACTATTTTTGCTTTTCATGATACAAAAGTCTTCTTATCTAATTGATGACTATTTTTTTTATCTTACAGGTGAATAGAATGGCTTGGACTCGAAGATCTTGCAACAATAAGCCCAACATTTTCTGCTACATCTGCGGCGAATACACCGTTGTTCCTAACAGAAATCCAGTCACAAGTTTCATAAAGCGTGCTTAGCATGCTTATTTTGGTATTAAATTACACAGGGGTATTGACACAAAGTATTAAAGGGAAATACATGTTTTAAACAAGGAAAACGTTAATTAATAAATTAAAAAAGTATTTTTAGTCTAAGTGCAGCATCAATGTGGGTTTTCTTTAGCAACACAATAGATTTCTTTTCTGGTCTCAACATCGTTTGAAAAGATAATGTGCTCTCTCCTTACAGACGGTCAAGTGCATTTTTGGCTGTAGTGCTGTCATGAGGCAAAAAACAAACAAACCTGGTCATCAGTCCAGTCCATGCAGTGTCTCTCAGTATTTTAAAGTCTACTAATGAAGAAATCTTCAATCTTCACTCTACAGGCTGATGCACAAGCATTGACTTTCTGGCAGTTTAATACATCACTGTGTTACAGTGAAACACAGCGATATAAAGTATGAAGAAATGTAAAACAATAGAAAAGGTGTTCACCTGGATATAAAATGGGAGATAACACTGATTTAACATTCTGACCAAACACACCAATGATCACCAAGACAGTTTAACACTGGGGCAACATTTGCATCAGTCCCTTTCTGTCTGTGCACTCTCTCTGTAGAGCTCGGTGGACTTCAGCTTTTCCTTCTAGAAAGGTTTCATATAAATGTGGCAACATTTGGAGGATTTGGAAACACTTGGAAATGTTTTGTAAATCTTGCCACATGTTTTATATTAGGGAATGAAGTACAGCCACTTTGAACATGCAACATCAATCAAAGAAAACATTGGGTCTGTGTGTTTTTCATTGCTTATATAAACTGTCAATGTAAGTCGTAAGATATCACGAATGTGTACTGCATGACTATGGCATCTCCTGTAGTCGGAGGCACACAGCACACTTTTAGAATGACGGAATTGTTGAATACAAAGAGCAGTACAGATTGAGGATATATTTATGCGAGAGGAAACATTATTCCAAAATGAAAGGAAGCCATCTATGTGTAAACCTTAGGCAGTTCATTAATAGTGTTTGAAGCTGAAGGTCACAGTTTTCTATTCCTCCTGTGGACAAAACTGTATGGTTGTCACTAAAAGGTCAAAACATTGGGGGTCTTCCAGCAGTCAGAGAGCAAACTTTTTATTCCACAGACGATTTATCCCAGTAGAAATTTAAAAATGCATGACATTTGAGGTCCCAATGTGCTATTCTTCTCAAGCTGTCACCTTTTAAATCACCAGGAAAAGGTTTCTGCATTAATAGTAAAAAGCCCAAAAATGCCAACTCCTCTTCATGTTGCTTTGCTTTCAACTTATTGACTTTGAGATTGTTAGCAAATAATTGACCAACATTCAAACCTAATCTACATTCGTGCAGAATCACAAGCAACACAATATAATTGCTCATAAATTCAGGACATGAAAACCAAGTAATGTTTACTCAGTTAAGAAATCTATTTCAAGGGCACAAGTTTGTGCTTGTGAAGGTATAATGATAAATTAACAGTAAAGAAGATCTGCTTATCTAATCCAGCACCAACAACAGAAACTGGCAATGAATTAAATGATCTTTGAACCATAATCTCTGAGTCATTATAGAGAGAAAAATAATACTGTGTACTACAACATTCATGTAAAAAAAAAAACATCTCAAGCCTTTTCATGCTGTACACCGGGCAGACAGGTAAAACCAGCTCAATGTGAAGTGGTTCATCTCAGAGAGATTGTCTGTGCCAGCCACAGTGGCAGTGGAAATGATGACTGAACAGGGTAATCTGGGCCAGGATGCAAATCTGTGTCTGTCTTCAGAGATAAGATTCAAATGAAATCCTGCTGAATGAAAAACTGATGAATAGTACCACATTCAAAGGGACACTTTTGTGTATGTGTATTTTCTAGCATATCACTCAGTTATCCCCAGACTGTGATGTAGTGGTTAATGATAAGAAGGTCCTTTGTTTGAGAAACACAGCATTTTGACCTTTCTTTTTATTCGCCTATTTTATTATTCGCTGGCTTATTCGCTGACTTTACTTTTAATTTAAGGCAAACATATTGTCTTCTTTAGACCCAGTTGTCCCCGAGACAGCCTAAAAGGCATTGTGACATACATTTAATATTAAATGATTTCCATTAAACCAAACTAATAACATAAAAATATCTGAAAAAAACCAAGGGGTTTTGATTTTGCAGGACAGGAGCTTATCGAATGCCACAAACGCATTCAAATCTATCAAGTATCAAGTGAGTACATGTTGGAACAACTCATCCATAACAAGAAGCCTCACCACAGCACCATAGTGTGAATAATAATCAGCCCTAACCTCAACAACCAGCAACTTGCCATCCAGTTTTTTTTTTCTTCCTTTTTTCCACCACTCAACACACTTCTGGCACGGATGAATGGATGACACACGGCGTTTGTGATTTATAGAAATATGAGAAATTCACCGATAGGAAGGGAAAAAGCCTGCAACGTATATTGTATGTGTCTTTCATACACTGCAGCTTAGCATGAACATGTTATTTTGTACAAGCTTTATGTCTTCCCCAAGGTGACTGTCTGAGAGAGTGTGTGTGTGTGTGTGTGTGTGTGTGTGTGTGTGTGTGTGTGTGTGTGTGTGTGTGTGTGTGTGTGTGTGTGTGTGTGTGTGTGTGTGTGTGTGTGTGTGTGTGTGTGTGTGTGTGTCACCAGAAAAAAATGTGTTAACTTGAGAAAAGAAAAGCGGGAGACGCTTCAAGAAGCAAAAGGACACAACTCATGAACAGCCATCACCTTAAGGCTTCCTGAGAACCGTCCACACGGACGCAGGGTTGTAATGTTCAGAGGTTTGCCTGCCAGTCTGGCAGAACACTCAGGTTTAGCTGTCACTGTGTTTATGAAATGTCGAGAAATATGCAATTCAAAAACACAGACAAAAACTTTCGAGTCGTAATAATTGTCACCAAAACTTGCTGGTCTCGAATCAAATTCAACATATTTTACTCGCCGATACTAAAACTTTAAAGTGATGCCAAATATCACATTTGACATTATGACATTTCTTTATTGACAGTGGGGACGTTGACCTGCCTGCTGAGTTTGCAGATGTGTGGGACACGTTAAGGCTGACGACCAAGTGAAATGATGTTGTTAAAGTTCATGGATATTATGGATCAATTACAGGCTTTTTTTGTTTGCTTTTTAAGCCCTTGGAGTTATATTAATAAAAATAAATTAAAAATCAAAGATGTTATTAGTTGCTTGTGGAAATAAAATGTGGGTATGGGCATCAAATAATGTGAATGTAACTCAACATGTTTCATGTTGCTGTGAGGAGCGCTGAGCAACTTTAAGATAAATGATGTGCTCCTCTTCAGTAAACAGGGGTTGAGCAGAACACCAACAGAACTGTTCCACACAGCTGAGACTTAGGCCTTGTTTACACTTCAGGGAAATGCGACCCTTTCTGTAAGCCCATTTTAAAAGAGACTAAAAAACTTCAAACGTGTGTTGTGGTGGCATGAAGTTTCACAAACTTGGTCCCACAAAGGCAGACACTGTAGACCAAAAAAAACCCACTTCAAGTACTTCAGTTTGGGTTTTTTTTTAATTCACAAAAGCATTAGAGTAATGGCAATAATTTATTCTCCAACATCATCCCCGCTGCATATGACTGCCGATAAGCTTCTCGTCCTCTTTGTGTGTGCTCAGGACGCATTCATACATTAGGTCAGTATATAATCAGCTGAAATCCTCCTCACAGCAGCAGTTTTTAATTTACGCTGATCTTTTTTAGCATACAGATTTTGGTCTAATGTAGCTTTGATTCTGTTTGGAATAAATGAAAACACAAATTATTCCCTAATCAAATTTTAACAGTGCCCTGAGGCAAGAACCCTCAGTTTGATGGTTGTGAAAGGCAAATATCACAGACAGGCTGTGAACACAAAGTAGATCTTATCTGTAAAACAGGAATTTTCATGTCTCGAGAGGATTCTGAATTTTGATTAAGAAAAACTATTTATTATTGTAATACGTATTTCATTTTTGCTAATACTGTAGGAAATACTTGATAGTTGTTATAAACCATGACGAACCCTGAAGCAGACTCGTGCAAATGTTCAATGTTTTAGAGAGTTTATTAAAGTTCAGACCAGGGCAAAGGTATACCAAAAGTGAAGTCAGAAACACAAGCAAATGACCAGGAACATGAGTTATCGAAAACATGGCAAACACACCCGGGATGTCACGAGATTAAAGTACCATGACAATCTGGCACAGAAAGATGAGACAAGAGGATTTATACACACTGGGGAGGGGAAAAACATATTGACCAGAGTTAGAGGCACCGAGGCAGGGACGAGTGTGCAGCAACACTGACAGGACAGCTGAGTATCCAATATAAAACAGGAAAGGACAGAAACAGGTAAAAAAAAAAAAAAAAAAAGACAGAGACACAGAAGGATCCAGACAATATTGCTATGCGAAATAAAAAAAAATTAAAAAAATCTCCACATTATAAGTAATATACCCATTTTAATTTTTTTTTTACCAAAATGCTCGAAAAAAAATGCAACAAGACATTCGATGAGCCTGTTCAGTGCATCCTCCATGATGATTGACATGTTGCCACGTCAGCAGGCTCATAGCAGCCTGTTGTTTGCAAAAGCTACATCTGTAAGATGGCGAGGCCTTTCTTCTTTGAACAGAAGAGTGAATCCCATCCTGTTGTGCCTCAGTCTGACTAATCTGCACCATGATTCCCTCTAACTTGACTCAACACACCAACAGATCTGCAATGATGTGATGAATCAGACACATTATGCCCACCACCTACTGTTTGCTCCTGGAATGGACATGTGGCTCTTGATTTTCACATTACCGGTCAAACTAATGTAATTAAAGATATATTATCGCTGTGTGAAGTGTGAGGAGGCAGCAAGCATGGAGGGGGAGAAGGTGACTGTTGCCTATGACCAATCAGGTAGCCCTAAAATAGCTGCATTTAATTAAAATGTGCATGCAGCTCACAGCGCTAAATGCTGTTGTCGGTATAATAAAGTCGCTCTCCTTTTTGTTTTTGTACTTTTATTTGAGTGGGTTCAACTTTGTGGGAACTGACTGAATCATGTGACATTGAATCCTCGTCATTTAAATTTGACATTTTTGAAGTACTCCAAATGATTTCGAAGTCTTCACCAGTCAAAACACAACCTGCAGCCAGGATCAGTCAGAGCCCTAGTCATATTGAATGGTGCTGGCTGTGGTAATTGAAAATAGAGCCCATGTGACTATTATGGATCCAAACATTCAATAAATGAGCTGCATAAATATCATTAATCTGTTCATTACATTGGCTCATTACTAGATTATGCCCAACCCTTTAAAATTACTCTGGCTGGCTATTGTTATATTGTTTTGAACACATTTATTTTGTTAATTTGTTAATTCCTTTTAACCATTCTTTATTTTTACACTCCAACAGCCAAAAGCTCTCTCTTTAAGTTACCAGTATAGTAATCAGATCGCTGCATCAGACAACAAAGCACTATGTGAGAAGTGGCTAAGATCAGGAGTAGGCCGACTGATGTGATCCGTTCAAAAAATTACAAATTAAAAATTAAAAAAGAACCTTAACCCTAAGTCAGTTAAACACACCTCAAAGCAATAAGGGGCTTGTTGTTGAGCTTTTTTTTTTAACAAGCTTGATGATGATATCAACATTAGACTGAGTTGGAGAGACCTAAAACATAGTTTGTGAAAGCCTCAGCCACATTTCTTTCCTCTGGCAAATGATGACGGCTGAAATGTGATCGGTTAAAAGCTTTAACTTGAAACTACACGTCTGGTAGAAGCACATTGAGGGGAGAAGCTATGAGAGGAAGTGAACAGACCATGTGGAATTATTCAATTATTATTATTCAATTCATGGACAAAAAATCATTAACATCAATCTGTGACTCAGACACTTGTTTAGGCCTGCAGAGAAGGCCTTGCGGGCCCTGATGGCCCACGACTGACAGCCGCACATGAGGGCAAAAACATCCTTCACATTTCACCGAGTATTAAAAGTGATCTTGGATTAGATTAGAGCCTTCCACTTTCCCAGATCTTCATTACAGAAAGTAATCTCAAGAATGTGGAAGAACCTACAAATGTTTGAAGAGCAAGCCAAGTTTAATTAGTCAAATAGTACTTCAATATCCCTGTAATGCTCCCAGTTGTGTTTTTGCCTTATAGGCGACAGGCGTGGTGTCTTTTGGTGTGAAATGGGGCACAGAGAGTGCTGTAAGCCTCTCACTGTGAGGTGACATTCTTGACTGATGCTGTTTTAACTACTTCACTGTGACTGTAGGTTTTGTTTTCTGTCTTCTGTCACTGGGGAGATAAATACATTTGGCACAGATAGCATCTGCTCGCTCATTAATATTTTGTATTTTCTGTTTATTTGACAATTAGAGTTCATTGTAGCAGCCTGATTAAGAATCAGTCTGCTGTGTGTGAGCAGAATTTTTTTTCTATAATGTTGTTACTGGATGACTGCCTCGCATCGTTGTGCTAACATACGGTTTCAGCTCAGCTGACAGGGATCTGCATGATTTGATGAGAGAAAGAATAAAATTTGCAAATGTCATGCTCATTTTCATTCCCTGCTTGTCTGATAAGACCATTATCTGGTTGACATTGAGAAGTCTTCAGCTGTACCAAACTGTCCTATCAATGGGTGAAAAAAAGGACTTTCAGTTGATGACCATTTTTATAAAAACCCAAATCAAGTCCCCAATGGATAAAAACACACTGTAGGCTGTTGAAAAACATTACATGTGAATAGAATGTCACTATATTATAATGTCAAGGCCATTAACCAGGAGGAGTCTGTCCAAAATGATTTCTGTAGTGGTAGCACAATCTGTGGGATGGAGGAAATTCAGAGAGGCCATGAGAGGGACTTTCTGTTGGCCTCATTTATGTTCTGGGCCACCTTCTGGAGGCCCATGAGGGGTTGGAATGGTTTTCTCAAGCTGTGCTCAGTAAGAGAGGACATCCTCTGACCTTGAATGAGGATATCGCCCGGAATTGGCAGCAGCACTTTGAGAATCTCCTGACCCTGGGGGACATCACCAGAGTACTCAAACTCCGTGGTCACATGGTCTCAGAAGTGGATGAGATATGCCTGGAGCTGCTTTTGGTCCTGGATATTGTGGGGCAGTCTTGGTGGACGCGCTGTCGCCTTTGCAGTACTGCATGGACTTCAGTACAGTAACTTCAGACTGAGGTGATGGTCCCCCTTTTCAAAAGGGGACCGTAGAGTGTGTGCCAATTATCAGGGCATTACACTGCTCAGCCTTCCTGGGAAAGACATTGTGCAAGTAGGGAAAGGAGACTCCAGCTGTTAGTTGGACCTTATATACAGGAGAAACTATGTGGAATCTATCCAATAATAATGGACCAGCTCTTCACCCTCTTACAGAGGGGACATGGGGATTCGTCAATCCATGTGTTTTGTAGGGTTGAGGAAGGTCTGCAACCCTGTCCCTTAAGATTTATTTGGGAGATGATTCGGGAGTATAGAATACTGGAAGGGCTGCTGTGGACTATATGGTCTTTGTAGTTCCAGTGTGACAGCTGGGAGGTATACCTTGCATTAAACTGGACTTGTTAAACATGGGCACTGGATTCTGCCAAGGTTTCCCCTGCTCTTTATGATTTTCATAGATAGGGTGTAAGGGTCTGTTTACCGGTCGGTCTACATCCTCACACTCACCCTATGGTCATAAACTTTGGGTCATGACCAAAAGAATCACATCACAGACACAAGTGGGTGAAACTACTTTTCTCTGCAGAGTAGCAGTTGTCATTCTTCGTGATAGAGTGAAGAGTTCAGCCATTTGGGAATCACTCAAAGTCGAGTCTTGACTCCTCTGCTTGAGTGGAGGCATTTGATGTGGTTCAAGCATCTGATTGGTTTGCCCTCTGGTCTGAGAGGAGGCCCCAACATTGGCCCAGAATCTACTGGAGAGATTAAATCTCTGGTTTGGAGTAGCTTGAGGTCTCCCCAGGGGAGGTGGAGGACACTGCAGGGGAGATGTCTGAGCTTATTTGCTTTCTATTTTGCCACCGTGACCCCATATATGACTAAGAAGAAATGAAAATGGAGGATGTATGTATGTATGTATGTATGTATGTATGTATGTATGTATGTATGTATGTATGTATGTATGTATGTATGTATGTATGTATGTATGTATGTATGTATGTATGTATGTATGTATGTGTGGATGGATGTGTGGATGGATGTATGGATGTCTGTCATTTTCAGAAAATACAAATTTTCAGTGTTTTCAGTATAAGAGATTAGTGTTCTCACTCATTCGTTTGATTTTCAAAATACATCTGGGATTATAGAAGAAAATAGTCATGCAATATGCTATACATGACACTCAAATATGAGTACATCAGGGAGCTAAATCGGGATGGATTATCACGAGCCAACATTAAACATTTATTTTGTAATATGTATGAAGTGCTGCAATGACAAAAAATATGTGTCACTATCATGTAATCAAATGGGTCCAATTAAATTCCTTCCAATGCATACTTTGTCATTTAAATGTATCTGCCTTTGCTTCTGTCAAGGTTAGGGAATCAAATGCTAGATTGCACCATCAAGTGCGTGACAATGGGTCTCCACGGACATTTTCTATGTATTGGTCTGAGCACCATTAATTTCACACCTTTAATGATTTCTATTAATGCTCCAGGTCATGGAGACCTGCCATTTATTATTCTCTTGTTTGGGAGTGAAGGCGGTGGTAAATTTATCGCAAGAAAGCATCTGAGTTCAATTAAACATCACATCTTGACAAAAACAAACAAACAACTTTATCAAGGAGGCAGTTTCCAAGGAACCCCTGACCCGTCTCTGCCACAAGCGACTGCTCTGCCCAGCAAAGAAGAAATCACACTCCATCACCTCCAGCTGGAGTGCCAGAGAGCAGGAAGGGATCTGTTAAATGGGCAAGTATTTACCTCACGGCTATACATCCTGTTTGATACAGGGTTTTTTTTTGGTTATGTGTCAGCTCGAACTTCCATCAAAGAAACAGCAGAAAAAAGAAGAGATGGCCGAATGAAAGAAAATGGCTGCAAATTCATCACTTGGAACATAACGTGCCATCTACATATTTGTATTCACTTCCTGCTATATTAATTTGACTATAAAACATTTTCACGTCTGCAACTTTCAACGTTCAGCCTGATCAGAGAGTTTCTCCAACATTCACATCCATCCACCACTCATACATCACAAATATCCACAATTCCATTGTTTTTGTCAAATTTGGCATAAGCATTGCAGGCTGTAAAACTGGTGTCATAGTACTCCAGTTTGGATGTCAGCATTGGTAGTTTCAGTAATGAAACACAAACAGAACAATCACACCAGAGTTTGATCTAATCAAACCTGTCAAGCGTGAACTTACTTTTAGACGCCAGCAAACAACCAACCTTGTGCTTTTCAATGATTCTCGATTAATGGGAAAATAATTAAAGCTTGTCTGATTTGCATTTTAATTGCGTCGTTCTGTCAGTGGTGGCACATATGAAGCAAAGAGTCGGCTATGCACTCTTAAGAAAATATATTACATTTATTAGAAATTATAAGGCTGTTTGGAAAGGTTTAATATCCTACTAGTCTATTCTAGTCTTTCATTCTCCTCATATACTCTGGGAAAATCCTTGTATATAGTAGATACATTGTTTGTGGTATAGATTTTATATCCATAGATTATTCACAATGTACAAACACTATGACAAACAATGTAGTTAAAGTCCATGTGAAAAAACAATTACGTTGGTCTTCAGTTATCTCATCATTTACAGGTGAAATGTCCGTGCATAAAAAGCAATTGTCAAAAAGAAGTAGTTCCATTTCATTTCAAATGTATGATGACTCAACCTGATTATCCTGAGTCTATATATTTAATAAATAATAGTCACAACAGCTAAGCTCGTTCAGATATCAACACCAGGTGTGTAACAAGCATACAGAGGGATTGTAAACGTCAATACAATGTGGAAACCTAAAAGCAATAATGTATTCATTAAACCTGCTGAAAGAAGTGAAAAGGCAGAAACGTAGTCACATCTGAGTTGTCTTTTGCACAAGGACAGTCTCCAGCCTCCTGACTAATTGTTACTGGATTACAGCTCCAATGAAAAGAAAACTCGGCGAGTGAACAGAGTCTCCCTGGACACCTTGTGATTGTCTTTGGCTGACAGTTTGGAGGAGAGACAGTGGCTGCTTTGTGTTTCCTCTCTCAGCTTTTCAAAAAACACTGGAAAGATAATGAATCACTGTTGCTTCCACCGGACGCTCACGTTCACCTTTTGAAATCACCACTTTTTAAGCCTCTCCAAGAGAGTACTTCATGGCCTGGACTAACCACAAAAGCACTACAGGCTGTAAAATTAATCTCTTCGTGAGGCTGCTGAGTGGGGAAAAACAAACTTGAACCTTGAGTTTAAAATGCTGTGATGACTAGCTTTGGATAGCACTGTGTGTGGTTATCAAGATTAAAATATTCCCAAATTGCTGGATGAAGAACTACATAAATTCTAATTCCGTTTGAAACCTTCCAGCCTCCAACAAAAGGTATATTTTAGATTTCTAGGATGAAATCAGCATTGTTCCCTCAAGCAATTACAAGAAAAATAACTGTTTTGTGATGATAAAACCACAGGTCTGTCAGAAGACCCTCCATTTCAAACCAACTACCCTGTAGCAGTTGCAGTGTCGTTAAATAGTGTTGATTAAGTAATAAGTAACTTCATTGCATCATCCACTGACAACTGCAGGCAAGTTCATGCAGCACCCTCATCAATCCGTTCTCAGTGATGTTTGCAACCTGCCTGTGGCGACTCCTTTAAGCCATTATGCCTGGACAACATGACTCCCAAGCAACAGGTGCAATGTCTCCACCATTACACCATAAGGAGTGCTTCTGAAGCAGGCAATTCCTGTTTCAAGTTGACCAATTGGTGAGGATTTACAGTTTTCCTTTTCATCACTGTCTATTGTCTGCAGAGTGGAGCCACTTTGTAATGCATGACCAGAGTCCAGACCTATAACGGCACAGAAATATCCCATAGCTGAAAAGCCCCCATGCTGTCCAGTAAGAGATCTGACCTGCCTTCATCCATGGCAATAATTACTTTGAGTGCCCTCAAGGGAAAGAATAAGCCTCTATTTGCTAGGTAATTCTTATTGGGCTTGCAGAGAAACAGGCTTCAGTCTGAAATCCACACCTGAAAAACATTTCAGTCTGCAATGTGAATCTGGTCCATTGGTCTTGCCATCACAGTCTGTGACACTTATGACCTCGCCAGCATGCAACCAGAGTCAAAATCAACAGGCAGGGATGGAAGCACAGGAACTAAAATTGAAAATCTCAGGCAATTTGAGATGAGTTCCAAAACAAAGAAAGGCCAGTTGACAAATTTGACCGTTTTGTGCCCCTCACGTTTCCTCAATTTAATTATGACTGGATCCATTTTGACACTCGTTACCAGAACCAGACAGAGTACTACATTTGTTCTAATTCAGGATTTCACACATAAATCAACTTCTTATTTCACTATCTTTTACATTAACATAATATCAGCATAGAATGGCAGTGCTTAACTTATTTCAGAGGCTAGACTAAACTTGAATATCAATTGCTGGAAATTGAAGGCAGTGGTGAGCTACTCAACTATTGCACCAGCTTCGAACCGGGTCTCCCAGCTCCAGAAATATTTACAAAGGCCTTTCCTGGAGGAGGATATATTTCCTATCAGCACACAATACTCTGCTGGAAATACAATCTCTTGTAAAGACAATGAGTTCAAAGCATTGTACAAACATGTAATGCAAATGCAGTGGACATTGCATCTGCAAATAATTAAACCAAATGTCTACATGGTGGTCAGTGAATGTTCAGAGAGTAAGCTGTGCTAACAAGGCCTATGCTTTTGGTTTAATATTAGTCAAAGCGGTGACATCATAAATAAGACATTTCAGTCGCTTTTCCAACATTCAACTCTCGCCAGTTCGGAGCAGTACTTCTCGGAGCACACTGTCCTGATGAAGTTTTCATGAAAGTGGACTTTCATGTTCACCGGATGCTACCAGACATATTCTGGCATTGATGAGTCACTTAAAAAAATATATATATATCTTTAAATAATCCATTAGTTCATTTATGGGACAAATCACTGTGAGCTCATAACCGTTCAGGCTTTATTTGGACTTCATATATATTTTCAGCCCACCTGTGTTGCACATGATTTATATTTGAAAGTGTTCTGACTCATCCGGAATACATCAGGACGAAAAAAAACAACAACTGTAAAATAGATATTCATTCAGTGGTAAAAGCTGTGCCAGGGGTGCTGTCGTTGATGGCTATGAAGCCGGCTGAGTCATTGCTCCTACTCCTACCTTCAGCTCAACCCATTTGCTGTCCCTCCGTCACCATTCAGTCGTGGTATGCTGGCGCAGACAGCATTCACACTGACTGGAGTCCAAGCAGTCAAGAAATAGCAGAAGTGATTCAGTGAACAGCCTTGGTTCTAGTGGCAGCAGTTTGCAACAACCTGTCAACTAGTGTATTCACCCCACAATGAATTTACCACACCAATTCACACCCTATATATATTCTTAATGTGTTTTCTCACATAGAAACACACTGATACACTTTCGGGAACTATCAAGATGCTTCATCATCTCTTTTGATTGTACAGTTATTTGTAACTTCACATAAATGCTTTGCTTCAGGAGGACCTTTTAAGTATGATGCCTGAAACAATGTTGACCCTCAATCAACTTACAAAGATTTTATTCAAATTGGAACTCAAAGAAACACAAGCACAAGCATTTCAACAGAGCTGAACACTTGATTTTTTTTTTTTCGTGCCAGATCTATTAATTCATTGAGATTGGAAAAAATCCACTTGTGAAGACATGAAAATATGTGACATGTAGCCTTATAAGGACAAATCAGTTGCAGGAAAGAACAATACCACAGTGGCCATTCACTGTTGGTTGAACTGTCCTGGGAGCTCTATATACACCCCTAACAGCAGGAGGACTCCCCCAGCTGCCCGTTTTACTCTCTCTAAACATTTTGTTTTGCGATTATCTTCATGGTGCACTCCCGAGGGACTAAAATGTGGCACTTGAGCTGAAGTGTGGAAAAACGCTGTAAGGTGAGGCGAGCCGTGGTACTGTTGTTGACAGTGAGCAACGGCTGGGGAGCGAAGCTGAGCTGGCAGAGGGTTTCATGCCTGTTCAGCTCTGCTACAGCATATCACACAAATGTTTTATGGTCTTTTCGTTTGAGCTTCTTTTTTTTTCCGTCCTTATTGTAGGAATCAGTTTCCACCTGTGGCAGGTTCACTCCGTGTTACATTCGTGCTCCGATGCAACATGAGAGAGTCGAGAAGAAATTGTGTTTAATTGGAAACAACCTGACTTAAAGTCCAAACTGGCCAGACACTAAATCTCTATGCAGAAAATTAAATAATGTACCACAAAATTAGTTTCACCAAACCAAATGTGACTGTAATGCAATTTGGTGTTTACCTAGTCTTTCCTTATTTTCCTCGGCTTATTAAAACAAAGTCTCTGGACTCTTGTCATAAACTAACATCTGTAAGATAACATGAAAAAGAGTACACTAGTCATCAATGTCTCCCCTGACAGTCTCCGTGTACCAACAAAGCAAGCCTTTCATTCGTCTGATTGATGAAGTTTTCAGAGCAGTTCACTGTAAACTAAACCACCCCTCGCATCTCCCCCACCATTCTTCAAAATGCGCAAAGCAGAACACAACAAGCAGAACACAGAGCAGGTAGGCAGGCTCACCAAGAGACACCCACTCAATCACACATAATTATTTCACAGGCTCTTAAATCTTGGGCACCTCCAAGTACCATAATGATGAAGAAATCAGTGTTTGTTTACATTTTCTTATATACTTGGAGTTCAGCAAATTAGTCAGTAATTGCACTGTTTTAGCTTAAATGAAGTCATTGCAAGAAATTGTCCAACTGAATGTTTTCTATAGGAATAACAACATATACTCCAATAACAAGGCGCCTGCATTAAGTCAGAAGCATTATAGAATGCCAAAGTTATATCAGTCTGAGCTCTGATAAAGCTGTTGAGATAAACATATCAGGAATGAAATGTCCTCAGGGATGCAGTTTATTCAGTCCAGTTTATGTAAACATTTCCTCAACATCATCCACTGAGAAATAAATGGACTGTGGGCAATCTGAATGTGGCAACACTGCAAATCAATGGCTGTTCAACACCACAGACGCTAATGCAGGAGCCTCAATGAAAACTCTGCTGTGGAGACGAGTACTCAACAGACATACTGAACCCCGCTTCAGGCTGTGGTCAATATCCCCCCAAAAAACTACACAACAGGAAGAAAAAAAACAAAAACGTTTGAAATAAGATAAATAATGCAAGAAAAATATAGGAACAGATTTTGAGATTGCGACATGAGAGAGAAAACAATTCATATGATGGTATCACCATTCTCACACATCTATTTAATCTACTCCACATCAAGATGCAAACTAGTATTATTAAGATGGGGCATATGCTAAGGATGGAGGTCCCGACCTGAGGTCCGATACCACGGCCAGATATCCAAGAAATTAGAGTACACCTTAAAAACTGTGGTTCGATTTCATGTTTAAGACTTATTCGTTTGCATGCTTGTGAGAGTGGGTGTGCACACAAGTGTTTGACTTTATTGTGATGCTTTGGCAAATTAAAGATTGTGCAGGGGTCTGCAGCCTTTCTTGAAGGCAATCTCAGGGATTCAGAAGGAAATGGGTTATGAATCACCGCATTTTCTTTCATCTGTTTTATTAAGCTGTTACAGTTTGGCCCGTTGCATCTAGAAAACTAACTCACAAGAAACAAGACAGAGGTTTGAACATTTAAGATGTTAATGAAAGAATTGTATTATTAAAGCAGAATGATATATTTAATGGAGCCTGCAGGACTCAGAATTAATTTCATGATCAAGGCAATTCAAAAATGAATAACATTGCACTTTGTGATTCATCAGGGCCTGAAAATCATCATCTGTTAACATCAGCAAGGCAACACATGCCGGTGGCAAACAACACAGTAAAAGAAGCCTTTCTCCTCCCACATCAAAGACTGATGGCTTCAGAAAACATTGACTACCTATAAAAACTATGCGCACGTATACAGTTATTGGTCTCAGTCTATGTTTGGTGTAAGAATAACACAGCAGTGAAGACGGGAGAGATTGGGTTCCATATAAATATTGCAGATTAATGTGAAGAAGGACATGGACATTAGACTAGTATGGGGTTATATTTGTGCCAAAATTCTGAGCAAGCAATGGGAAACTTTGGGCGCAGAAAAATAAACTGTGCACAAATAGCATTTTGATGAAACATTTAAATTGCACAAAGAAAAAAAACGTAAGGTTGCTCGATCAAAAACAATTTCTGTGCTCAGTTTCTCTCCACGCCCGAGCACAGGTTCTTCCTCTGTGCTTAGGCAGACAGCATCTCGTTAACAGCAGGTTAAAACTGTTGGCCGAACAGCCTCGGTAGCATATGGAGTTAGTAATTAATGACAGAATCACCACCCACACGTTATTCAAATATATTTTGAAAGATAAATAATGTTTTTATGCGATTTTTGGATCATTCGACTTTATTTTATTTTTGCATCACAATATAAAAGCTAGACTATTGGTCGCACTAAAAATGTGACCAAAAAAAGGCATTTTCGGGCTGCATCACGCGTTCAATTATTCTAAAATCAAACAACTAAAAAGTTACTGACTACTGACTATTGATTAAGATGCTCCATATTTGTCTAAATACTCATCGTGGTATTAGTTGTCATAAGTCATCATATCGATAAAGGAACAAATAGAGCGCACTGACATGAGGTTATTGGACTCGTATAGGGTCCTCAGGTCAAGTTTTGGACTTTTTCCATCACGCGCTGTGGCGCCCAGGAAAGCACGTCTGCGCGTTTAGTCGCGGCCACCTGACAGGGGGGACAGAGGGCTGCATGGGTTACCGTTTCTGCGAAGATGGCCAGGACATGCGGGGCTTCCTCAGGCCGGGTCGCAGCTTCTCCAGAGTGCGGTTGCGGCACAGGTAGCGCTCGTTGTCCGAGTTGAAGCGCTGTTTGATCCGTATGTGCGTCCTGGGCTGCCGCCACAGATGTTTGGGCGGCTTGGGGAGCCCCGCTCGCTCTCTGCCCACCGCGGCGCAGTCCATCTTCTACTTTTATTGATCAAACTCACTTCTTAATGATACAGTTGTGAATTGAAGCGGCCTCAACAGCAGCAACAATAATAGGGAGGCTGAGAGACAGCGAACAGCAGTGCGCGCGATGTGCGAGTCAAAGCGTTAAAGCGCAGAGAGCGGAGCGCGCGGCGGCATGATCAGGAGCTGCTGTCCACGAGAGGAGTGCTGAAACCGCACAGCGCCTCTCAGTACATCTCTCTCTCTCTCTCTCTCTCTCTCTCTCTCTCTCTCTCTCTCTCTCTCTCTCTCTCCACCTCTCTCTCTCTCTCTCTCCACCCATCTCTCTCTCTCCACCCATCTCTCTCTCTCCACCTCTCTCTCTCTCTCTCCACCTCTCTCGCTCTCGCTCTCTGTCTCCATCTGTTTCCCCTTTTTTCTAACCAACACAGGCTGCCAATCAGCACCATGACACACACCACTGTACCATCTTTACTCCTGCAGCAGAGCAAAGCGGCTTGTTGATTGAAGTCAATTCAAACCCACTTTATAGTTGATCATCTGTCTTTTAGCTCAGTTTCTCAGAACTGCAAAACCAGAAACTGCCCACTGTGTTCAACCTCCTACCTACAGGCAATAAAAAAAAAAAAAATTGTACACACAAGTCAAACAACGGTCTATTACTTTAAGTGCACCTGCACTGGCCTTAGAGTGCCCAACTGCTAAGGATATCTAAAGAGGAGAATAAAAACTCTTAATATACTTTGTACCATCAACGTGCAGGATTGTAATTCATCTTAGTGACTAAACTAAAATAACATGAGCCACAAACAAATAACACATTAAATGTTAAAAGTTCAAATTGCTTTAAATGGTACACGAGAATTATCTTAAGGCATAAAGAATTGACAAAATCATAAGGAAACTACAACGGACATGCAGCAGGGCGGATAACTTCACAAACGCACACATTTGCTAGTGGAACCGAGTTAACGTCAATAGCACGTTAGCATGTCATCATATCAATACTAACTGGAAACAGACACGTATGATGTGAATCTTCACACTGAAAACGTTAAAACTTCATATTCAGAGGATGAGAGGAGATACAAATGCCACAGAAAAAAAGAAGCTCCACAAATGTGTCTCTATGACCTTTCTCTGGTTGGCCTCTGCTTGTTACGATTACCAGACACTGTGTGTTTGGAAAGGTGCTGCCTTCACTGTCAGTCAAATTTTCAGTTGTTCTAACAGCTGTTTCCTTTGTGCATGCTCCTGAATAGCAGGAAAGAGGATGTTTATGGTACTAAAAAAAAACAAACAAACATTTCAGACACATCATTGGTTGGTAGACGGACAGACAAGCAGAATGTCCTTGCACATGTGTGACTACTGAGCACGAGGCACGTCATTTCTCCACACACAAGCCAACAGGGACCTCAAATGAACACCGCAAACATACACAGAGCTAATCAGCTACACACAAACCTCAACAGGCACCAATGCAAGACACAATAGTTGAAGAAGAAAAACCTCTGATTCACCAGTCCAGAGAAATCTGAGCCTTCTACTCAAGACCTACTGCGATATTTCAACAACCAAAAGACCAAATAATGTTTAATCTTTGGATTTGAAAAATAACTCACACTATTTAAAAAAAAAATACAAAAACAAAAACACAGAAAATCAAACACAGGAAAAGCTTTTCTTTTTTTCTTTTAAAAGTTGCCAAAAACATGAAGACAGCAATAAACAAACAAGGACGACTGAGTCACTGACCGGGCATCTCGTCGGCCGTGTGACACAGATGACCGCCTGGTGTCCAAAGTGTTTCCTTGAATGGAGTGTCTCCTGCCCGTGACGGGCGCCACCCACGGATTGGAGAAACGCCGCAACTGTATCACTGGGAGCGAGTCTCTACGGCGAGGTGCCTGAAGAGAAAGAGAAAGAAGAAAATGAAACGTGCGAAGAAAAATTATTCATCAACCGATGACAAGAAGAAGTTGCAAAGAAATTGATGAGCTACACATCCGGGAGACAGCAGCCGAGAGCCCCGACACATTCAGGCAAACATCCATACAAATGTATCACTGGAACTGTGAACACAAGTCAATGTGGATGTTTCTTTCAGTCAGGCATCTTTAATGCAGCTGTCAGTTATTTTCAGCCATTAATAAGGTGCTCCTCTCGTAAACACGATTTAAGTGGAACAAATCTGCTCTCCCCTGGAGACAAAAAGCTTCAGCTGATGCTAACAGTCTATGATACAATGGATTTTGTTTTTACAGCACTTTTCAGGCCAGCTGGCATAAATTGAACTACTTCACATAAAGATCATTACTGTGATATATTAAGATTTAAACTGTGGATAAATAAAGAGAAAATAATACAGAAAGTGAAAAAAGGAATTTACAACTGTTTCATGAATACACTGCATTGTTGATAAGAGACTGCTGAGACACCGAGTGGATTGCCAATGTTTGTGTTGTTTACCTTTTCTTTGTTTGGAACAACAAAACAGAATCCTAAACAAAACAACAAAATAACCCTGATGATGTGAAGAACACATGTACTCTGTAAACAAAAATAAATTAAGAAAACAAATGAAAGCACATAAAGTTTAAATATATTAAGTTAACTTGACAAAGCAAACATAAAATGAATAATAAGGTAAAAAAAAAATGTAAACACAAAGATGAAGTATTGATGTGACAACCAATATCTGAAAACTATCATAATAGTAAATTAAGGCAAACAATATCAATGATAGATAGATAGATAGATAGATAGATAGATAGATAGATAGATAGATAGATAGATAGATAGATAGATAGATAGATAGTAGTTAATAAGTTAGTTTTTATATTAATGAGCAACATATTGACACAAATAAAATATCAGGAATGAAGCTTGGAATTATTGAGATATGGGTTGTTGGGGATTTTTTTTTAAGGGTTTGTTTTTTTTTGTCACGTTCATGTGCAACACTTTTAATCATTAGTCTGGACAAAAATCAACAACCAGATGGACCATCATGAAATTTGTATATTCTAAAGACTTTCTGACATCCATGGATCCCAAACAACGTATCAAATCAATTCAGGACTTCCAACATTTGACAGCAGCCCAGTTTGGTTTGTTTGTGTGCACCGCTGATCTGCTTTCCTCAGTAGAATACACACAGACTGCTGAAACACAGCAGTATTTTTTTTTCTTTTTTTTTCCTGTAGCTGTAACCAAACCTTTGGAAAACAGGCAGCTCAGAATAAATCATCCGGGGGAAAAATTATCTGTACTACGCAGCTCAAATCTGTTGGAAGGTGTGTTTGGATTCGCAATAAAAAAAAAAAAAAAAATTTTAATTTAAAATTTAAAATCACTGTATAAATAAATCAAATAACTGGAGCTACAAAACATATAGCAGCAAACATAAGCATGTCCAGATATCGGCGTTTTCTCAGTAGCATCTCAGTCGCCTCAAGGACCAGCAGCTCCACCTGATTACACGTCACTCAGTCAGCTGATGATCTGTGTGTTCAGGACAGAGTGCACCTCCTCCTGTCTCAACATGAGCAAATACAAAAGTTAACAACTACAGACTGTGAATGAAGCATAGAGGGATTTGAGTTGGAGCTCTGTGGAGAGCAAAGGTCGACACCGTCCAAACCTAGAATGAAAAGGCTGGATCTTGAGGAACCATTTAGTGGTAACATTTTGAAATTAGCTTTTTTAATTTCTTTTTTTTAGGATTATCTCATTTCAATATATTTACTTGGTATCTATATCTATCCACTTTCACTAGCATTCTACTGCCTTGGTCCCAGCAAATTGCATGACTTTAAGAGATTAAAAAAAAAAAAAACTCATACTTTGCAATGTGTGACTGCAGCTACAAACCAATGCAGTAAAAAGTGATATGTGAAGATCACAAATTTGGAATTTCCCAAAAAGGTAAAAAGGACCTCTTCAACATTTACTTCCTTTTCTGGAGTCATTTTCTTGCACATACATGTGGCTATGACCATTCATCTTGTGGTGGCTTAAAAGGAGGATGCACAGTAAATCTGCATCCTGGTTTTACACCACATCCGATTCACAGAGGAGCAACAACCTGTAATCAAACTCACAGCCATACTCAAGTTTCTAAAATCCACATCTCACACTTTACTGTGTCTTTACTTTTTTTTTTTTTAAAGGGGTTGCCACAGTAATTCACTGTAACATGCACAGACGACGTTTTGTTCATGTCGTTTGTTTTGGTTTGTTTTCTTTAGTTTCATATTCATGACGGATGCTCTTCCTGCCATCATAAACCAACAAGATCTTGCAGTCTGTGGGAGCCTTTAGACGTGATCTTGTTGAAACGTGCATAATTTAACTGGTCGTCATCAAGCACCGCAGCAGCCCATTAATGAACCCATTTACGGACTCGCTCATTATAACAGAAAAAATAAAAATGCTCTTTGAATAAATGATATACAACTGAAAATATGGCTCTTTGATCTGTAAGTCCTTTTACATTTCAATTTTAGTACAGAGAATGTAAGAAATACTGCACGATTAAAAACAAGAAGTGAGTTTATATATTCAATGTGCAGCAAATTTTAAACCTATTGAATTAGTGCAACGCGAGAGTGGAAAAGTCTTGTGGATCATTCAACAAATAGAATTTATGAAAGACAGACACAAATTTTGCAGTGGAAATCAGGCAAACATATGAAACTGTTATCTCTGCACATACATTATCACTGGGTGCTCAAATACAACTTTAATCTTCATAATATAAAGACAAACCTTTAAATGAATAAAATCCAGAAACACTTATGTCTTCAATGGGACTAAGCTAATTCAAGATTACCCAAGAGGAAAGTGGAAAACAGTCGTGTGATCTGATGAAGAGAATCTTGACCCTTTATGGAGAAGGACATGTGTCCAAGAGAAGTTCCACTCAGCTAGTTAACAGTGCATGGTACAAAAGTCAGCCACTGGGTTGTTTTTTTTTGTTGTTATCGTTTTGTTTGTTTTACATCTCATGACTTATTCATACATCTGTCAATGCACATTTAATATCGGCCTGTCCTGTCCTGGCCTGTCTCATATATTTTAGTTTAGCTCTCCCTGCTTCAGCAGACCTGAATCTAATGATGATGTCATCACCAAGGTTGTGAAAAAGCCTAATAACGAGCCCCTGATTGCAATCAGGTGTGTTGGAACTGGGAGAGCTAAACCCTGCAGGACAGGCCCTCGAGGACCGAGCTTGGAGACCTCTGTTCTAGAGGTTTGAGCTCACTTGATGTCTGATTTTAATATTTTTGGTCCAGATACAAACTAGTAGGATGCAGATTAAAAGAGAATTCATGCCTGATGTTCAACAGACAACCGAGATATTAGGCTCAACTCCTGTAAAGATGGCCTTGAACTAGTTGCACAGTTGAAATGACAATACAAAACCTTAATGCTTTGTAAGTAGAAGCCTGCCATAGTAAAGTCAAAGGGATGCGTTTGTGTAGCTTCTTATTTCTGTGGCACTTGCTCTTCCCCCTCTCTCTGAATATGAAGGTTTAGCAGTTTCACATCATGTGCGTGCGTGTCTGAACGCTGCTGGAGACTGTCCAACCTTACAGATGAATTTTTATTCATCTCCCTGCTGCTGGTTTATGCTTGCATCCATTTTACGGGCAAAACCTACATTATCTCAATTGAGCTCATTAGTGTGCACAAGGAAACACGTGAGTCGAATGAGAGCTGTGTTGAGAACATGATCTCTGGCCCTGTATCTTCCTTCTTTCTCAGATTTAAGCATTTCTAAGACTGTGCTTTGTGTCGTCATTATGATTATATGTCCCACACATATTAGTGAATTACACAAAGTGTGTGTGTGTGTGTGTGTGTGTGTGTGTGTGTGTGTGTGTGTGTGTGTGTGTGTGTGTGTGTGTGTGTGGTTGGGGGGGGGGGGAGGGTAGATTTGTATGTCTTTGTTTTTTTCCCCTTTCTGCATTCCTCACATTGCATTGTGGTCTTCCTCATCTGTTTATGTTGTTGGCGTTTTCATTTAACAGTTAAACTTCATTCCAGTGCTGCAGATTTCATCTCGTTTTGTTTATGCATGTCTTGTCTAAATCTGTATCAAGAGCAGCAACAATCCAAAAGAAATAAATAAATGAAAACATTCCCATGAGGTTGATGTTCAGAAATGAAAGTCTCATCCCATGGAGAGCTTCCTCGCCACAATGCCACTGCTAAAATTATTTGTAATAAGCCATGATCAGGGCACCATCTAATATGTCTAATACGTCGTATAATTTGATTAAACTCTTACTAAATGAATGTCAGCCTCATGACACTTTGCTCTGCTTTATATTTTCTTCTAATTAGTGAATGTGACCTCAGTGAGAGAGCAGCAAACACAGCTGCAGACCCTCCTGTCTGCTCTTTCACTGAAAGGCCGACCTCCTGTTGTGTAGTCAAATTGTGCATTTTGTAAATCCTGTCATTTGAATCAGTAGAGGTGCATGACAAGCCTGTTTAATGGCTGCATAATGTGACCTTGAGCTCAACATACTGGAGGAATAGCAGAAATGACTTAAGAACCCACCAATATCTGAATAATCATCTGCACATGCTGTGTATGCACCTAAGTGGAGGCGAACATTTTAAAATCATATTAAAACACATTAGAAAATGATTTTGTTTGAAGTGTAATAGAGATTAATTAAAATGATCAAATACAATTTAGCCAAAGGACCATAAAAGGAGAGAGGTTCATGTTTCACACAGTCTACTGTGTCTTTCTTCTGTTTACTGTTTACTGCAGCACGCCAGTTTTATCGCTACTCCCCAAGTCCTTTTTGAGTCGGTGTGTTTTTACTTTGTCATCTGCTTTGATGCCTGTGGCCGTCTGATATTTGAGCCAGTCTGTTTAACTGAACTCTGAATGCTTTAACCTTTTACACTCGTTTGGTTCTCTGCTATTGAATCAGACTGTTGTCTGTTTCCACAATGCATTGTTCTGGGGATGTGTGGTATCTGTCCAGTCGGCCCTTTGATTCCTGCATGCATCACTTTACAAAAGACAACTCACATTTAATTTATGTATCTTCTTTTTTTGTTTTTTGTTTTTTGTTTTAAATGGCAATATCATTTAATAGGAATCAGCGCTTGCTAGAAAACTATTGTAAGTCCGTGTTTTAGTGTTATCAAGACCACTTCCTCACATTACAAATATCAACTGAGGTTGAGGGAGCCAAGAAAACACATTACCCAAAGATCTATGTCCATTTAGTAGCCTCGCCTTCCCCAGTTGTGATAAAATAGAGTCACAGGAGCTGAGTTCAGTGAGAGTTGATGGATATTGATCATCTATCAACCGCACAGTCTCCTCACTCTGATTGGAGCTGACAGTCCACCTCAATCCATCCAGATTCTGAATTTGCTTTTCCTGATTTGTTTTTATACACTTGTTTCATCTTTTTTTGTTTTGTTTTTTTTATTTCAGCCAATGCAAACGAACCAGTTTAACCTATAGAGTGACACAATACAGATTAAAATATACTGATAAAACTTTTACTAATGATTACAATATGAACACGTGCAACAAACTTAGTCATTTACCAGGATTGATTTAAACAGTGTTATTAAATGGATGAGAAAAACCAGTGCATTTAAACTCAAAATGCAAAATGCCTGACCGATTAAAAGAAGCACGGGGCATTCAATCACACAATGCCGACCAATTTCATATCATCTCATAATTACTGCTGCCACTTTAGGGGGTGACGATGAGGTCAGTGAGCAATATTATCACAATTTGGGGCAAAGTGAATGCACATTGCTGGTTTTCGCTCACTGCACACATGCCTGATAAAAGTGTTGTATTGTATAGAGTAGTAGCCCACCTTATGTGGGCTTAATGAAAGGCAACAACACTGTTCGAGGCATCAACAAGAGAGAATTTAAAATGGAGCTCAGTCAACACAGAGACTGTCTGTTTCTTCTTTACTGTGTTTTGGTCGGGAAGCAGAAACTCTAAAGTTGCTCACTTTAAGTCGGAACTGTCAAATATTAATGAAGTCTCTCCCCCACACAGCTCACAAAACAATACAAGTGCTAATGGGTTTAAAGGTCTCCAAAATATTGGCTGACCCATCTCACCCGGCTCATCCCTTTGCGCTCCGCACGTCTAAGGAGGCTTCATAGCGTCCACACATGGTCTGCTCCACTCTGCCACAGCTTACCTGAACTTCCTCTCCAACAAGTACTTAACTCCACTTCATATAAACGTATAACAAAAAAGAAAAATCTGAATATTTCTGTGTCTTGTATGTATAAAACAGTTGTAATACCTGTTCTGATTAAACATTGTGAAACTAGACACCACTAATTTATGGAAGATACACAATGGAACTGAGTGTGCGTGTGTGTGTGTGTGTGTGTGTGTGTGTGTGTGTGTGTGTGTGTGTGTGTGTGTGTGTGTGTGTGTGTGTGTGTGCGTGCGTGCGTGCGTGCGTGCGTGCGTGCGTGCGTGCGTGCGTGCGTGTGCGTGTGTGTGTGTGTGTGTGTGTGCCATTCAAAAATATGTGGAATGACTGCACATCTGAAGCTAAAATTCTGTTTGCGTAACATTATCTGATCGAACATTTTTTTTAAAAACAGAATTTATCCTGGACCTGTGTGAAGTAACAAATTGTTTTGTCAGCTGCTATCTCACAATTAAAACTAATCTTATAAATCTGCATCAGAAATCCTCAAATACTTGCTGAGCAAATTGACTTTTGATTTCTGAATTAACATATCTCAAACTCCACAGAAAGGCCAGAAGAAACAACACAACTATTTTTTAAAGTGATACATCAAAGCAGCATGAATAAGTTAAAAAACTTTTCTTTTTAATAAAACTGATTAAAAAAGCATTAGAAGAGTTTGCTGTAGATCACACTTCAGGATATGAGGTCAGGGTCTGAAGACAAGCGCAAACTTCAGACATTATCAGCTTCATGTGCTGACGAAGCACGTGTGGTCAATGCAAAAGCTTGAGAAAAAAAATGTACATTCATTTATGCTGATAATTAAATGTCCAGTGTCCGTTTCACTCTCACACATACACTTGCTTCCAGATGGCCTCATATAGGAATTAATGAACTAAATCTCATTTAGATGTGAAATGTCATGACAAGTGCTGCTCTCGTTCACAAAGCCAGTTTTGTGTCACAGAAAATTCACTTTCTTCACTTCTGCACATTCACCCGCACATGTTAAATCAAGTTACTCTGAGAAATCAGGTGACGTTGAACCAGGAGCTGCTCAGTAATTAAGTTTCCCTCTGAACTTACAGGACCTGGTATATATTGTGTGACTGAGAGAACTGCAGCCATGAAAGCACTTCCAGTTCAGAGCATAAAAATGACGTTCCAACAGTCTGAACTGCTTTTGTTATTCCTGCCTTGACTGTTATGTGTGCACGTACAAAAATGATATGATGTTCATATTAAAATGCAGCCCAAGAAAGTATAAGATGTTAGTGAAGATGTTTACAATTATTACCATTTACAAATGTACTTTTTTTTTTAAAGATATCTATCTCCATAGGATCTCTATTCATATAGTCCCTTTCATACTTAAAATGCAGCTCAAAACACTTCCAAGTAAACAAGTGGGGAGAAATTAAAATCGACAGCACTATAAGAAATAGTATAAAAATATTAATATGCATTCATAACAACAATAAATATAAAATTGTTAAAACACACACACACGAACCGGTGCGCTTCTGGAAAGAACAGTGTGTACCCGAAAAAACGGCTTTTAAAAACCACTAACAGATGGTTGGTGGTGAATATTGACTTGCAAAGAAATTTCATACTTTGGGTAGTGCAATGGCTACTTCATGAGTTTTCTTTTATTGTTGCACTTCAACAACATTCAACAAAGCAGCATTTAATGATCTTATATTGTATGTTGAAACGTATTCTGTCAGACAGAAAATTACAAGGGGCTACTCCATAAAACAATTTTAAAATCAATACTATATGAGAAAAGCATCAAAGGCAATATGGCTGAAACAGGTGTTATATACTCTCTCTTTCTTGTACAAGCTAATGCTCTAGCGGCTGAATTTTGAACAAGCTAGGACTGATCATCGGTGGCTCTTGGTTGACCCGTCAGAGAAGCTTCACCATGGCCCAGTCTTGACAAAAACAAGGGCATGGATCAGTTTCTCAGAATAATGCCAGTTGAGAAACAGTCAACTCTTTTCAGGTTAGCAAACAAACAGTATTAAAACATAAACCTGGAAACATCCAGAGCCAGATGTGGTTAATATGTGATTCACTCCCTCATCTGAAACGGGTGTCCCAGGCACCTTTTTATTGACCGACGGGTTTTTATTAGTATTCGTTGTATTACCAGTGAAATGCAGAGCGAGTTCTGGCAGAACTGTGGTCTTTGGGGTGGAACAACTTTACTTGACAACAACATGAACCAGCTAAATGTGCAACACCTTTCTGGTCTTTTTTTGGTCGCTGAACAACACACGTCTCTGCAGCCAATCAGAAGCCGAGAAGAAGCAGCTGCCAGCGTTACCACCTGGCCGATCTCCCACGATGCCACACAGAGGAAGTGAGAATGAGATGGAGGCAGAGACACTGGTGTGTGATCAGACGAGACGGTGGGGTTCTCAACAGGCCGCCGTCTCTAAAAACAGATGAGACGCTGGCACTTGTCAGCTCAGCGTCTCGCCGGCAATCAAGACTAGTGTGCCGTATCGATGCCCATGACATCATATGTTCAGCTCAGTGTGACAGGACACAGTGGGACTCAGAAACCTCCAATGTGCCAGTGCTTAAATCTCTGAGTTATGGCTCATCGCGGACAACAGCTGTACTATATAATAACACGGATACAATTCCTGCAGCAGTTTTTGTTTCCAAACAAATCAAAAGGAACTTTGCAGAAAGGTTGCCCTCAACAAAGCTGCCTGAAAGAAAGAAGAGAAGCTTCAGTGTGTTGTGTGCGGCGGAGATGCTGAGCAACAAAAGTTTAAAACAGGGTCAGGTTTTGTTTTGTTTTGGGTTTTACTATTTCAGCTGTAGATTTATACAGTGATATCCCAAAACTGTGTCATGCACCCTTCCCTCCGAGTTCCCAAAAGTTGTTATAAATAGATGTCATATGTATCTTAGAAACAGTTTTGCTTGTGTTTTCTCTCGGTACTTGATAAGTATGGTGATGTCCTATTTGCTCCCAGGGATTTTGGTGTGAAAATATTTTTAGGAGTCCCAATTTAGGAAATAGGAATGACAACAGGGATTATATCAAAACAAATTGTGCAAACTGGATTTTCATTTTTTCAATCTGATCTATGTAACTACCATAGCAACTGCATCTCAGAAGACAAACCATCCTAAAGTGCTCATAGAAGAAAACTCATTCAAAGATTTTCTGCTGCATATTTATAATGGAAAATTAACCACACCGTGCATTTGGAAGATGCATTGAAATGAGACAATTTCAGTTAATAAGTCACACATTTTTTACCGCTTCACGGACAACCCAGAGAACAACACACTAATATTTGCTGCAGTATCCTGGTGCAACATCATCCTCACATCTTTTACACCAAGTCACAATAGGCAATTCAAACAAAAAGCTATTATTTTCCTCCCTAAGTTGGAACAAGTTGTGTTGAGCTGTTGAAAGAATGGAAGTGGAAGGATTCAGACAATCTATAATCTGTTGTGGCTTGACTAACAAGTGTCAGTCCACTGATTCCATTACGTCAACCTGTTTCATTTTTCACCGGGAGTTCATGACCTTAACACCTGATTTCTCTGTGCATACTGCATCTCCATGTCTCTCTCATGAGCATTTTGCAAAATCTGTTGATGTGTTTGCTGTGAAAATGTGCCAACAGCCCTCAGCTGCAGTCTTGTGCTCTTGTGGCAGTAAAGACGATCTTTCAATCTGGCTCTTGAAACTTTAAACCAATTATTGTCCTATGGATAACAAAACAGTGTTGATAATTAAGCTGTCATGCTCAGAATAACCACACAATCAAGACAGCAGTGTTTAATAGTTATATATTTAGTTTTGTCAGCACGGTTGAAGCCACTGCCTCAGTTCAGTTTACTCTGTCAAATTCAGACTTCTGGCTCAAAATAAAGAAGAAGCTGCATAAGCTGTTACAGTTCATCCTTCTGTCCAGTTTTCTTGCCACCCACTGCGGCAGAACCTGATAATCAGTAAAGATCAGCATGTGTGATGAGCAGCAATTGAGGCAGGCCAAATATCACGCAACTCTGACCACAGTACTGCATGTAACCAAATCTTAAGGCCACCGGTATCCCACCGTCCACTGAGCTGTCGTCTGTTCCACGCAGCACGCACACACAGGTCGCTGTCGCTATCGTGCTTATGACAGAGCTCCATATGCGCTAAGTCTGAAACCATGCTGGACACATACTGAGCAGACTCGGCCTGCTAACAGCAGGACGATGTAAAAAGTTATCACATCATTTCATCAGGACACATTACTCCCTCATGAAGTCATGAGAGCCATCATGGCATCTGCTGTTTCTCTTAAACTAGAAATTAAAATAAAAAAATAAAAAAATAAAAAAAATCCACCATGATGGTGAGAGGAGCTGAGATGCAACAATTTTGCCATTCCACCATGCAATGTGTGTGAGTGTGTCTCTCAATCTCTCGCAGAGAAAGTCTGTTTCTGCAATGCAAAGCTGAATGCATTCACCTGCATGTACATTGATAGTAGGGAGTGCAAAGAGCATGATTAGAATCCCTCCATAAATAGAGCCGCTCTTCAATCACATCACTGGAGGTGTGTGCGTGCAATGATTAACTCTGCAGGGAGGAAAGACACAAACTGAATATCATTACAAAAATGAGAGAGACGGACTCCAAAGGGTTAACTTGCACAGCACCCGGTGGTAAAGCTGTTGCGGTTGCCTCTGATTCGTGTAGCTAAAAACAGAAGGTAGAAATCAGGGGAAAAGAAACTTTACTTTCTGCAATCAGACAGATTTAGAAAGAAAAAAAATCATTGTCATCTTCACTTGTATAATAATGATTGAGATAATTACATCTGTGCTCCAGGGAGGAGGAGGTTAATTATGTATTGGAGCAAAGCAGCAGCCCTAAAACCCTATTTACAATGAAATAAGTTATTGAAAAATGTGGCTTTCGCTCGAAAACAGACAAGGGCAGACAAATACACAAAGGTTGACAGGGGAGTAGGGTCTCACAGAGAATCAATAGGTTGATCCTATGTTGATTCTCTTCCTTGTTTATTGTATTAGTGGCAGTTTTGTTCTGCAGATGCTGCTATTGCTTTGCGAAAGTGTCTTTCCTTGACCTGAGCACCCAGAGTTACCGGAAAGCAGTGGCTGAACGTGATCCCACGAGGATCTCATCACGAAGCTGCAGATTTAGTCAAAACTTCCCTGCAGTCTTGTCATGCAACTGATCAGTACAAATTGTCCCCTTGTTTTTTCACGCTAAATAAATTCACTTTCGACACGGGCATTTGTTTTATTGGGAAGAATGTTTGTGAAGTAACATCTGTAGCATTAGATGTTTTAAAGCAAGGATAAAACCCCTCAGAAATCCAAATAAAATGCCAGCAAGTAAAGATTTATGTTTTAAATCTAAAAGCATATTTCGCCAAAACAGTTTGATCCCCACACAAGGGATGTGTGTGCTATAATGAGGTGCAATACACTTTAGGCTTTTTTTTCCCATTATAGCATAATAATGGCTTCAATATTAAATAAATAAGTAAATAAATACTTCAGTATTAAGGTCATGTGTTAGAACATTTTTCACTCATTTGAAATGTCAATATTTAAATCAGCCTCCGGGTGGTAATAGTGTCGCCTGGACATAACCTTTCTGGGGGATTCCAGCTGGTGGCCAGAAAGTTAAATGCTAAAGCGTTTTGCCCATTTAATTAAAAAAAAAAAAAAAAAGAGATTTAAAAATCCACATCCAGTAAGGTGTGCTTCAGAATATATTTACATTCTAAAATGTAGAAGCAAACTCATCGTTCTGCATAAAGACATTATTTAAAGCTAGTTTGAAATGCTTCTCACTTTTCTGTGTGCAATGCATTTGATCGATTCCTCTCTGTGTGAGTGTGCATGCATTCTGTGCATGTGGGTTATGTCCTGAGACTTTAGTGAACAAAGCTCTGAAGTGAAGATAAACCTTTTAGGAGCCAGAGGCAGCCCACGTCTGAGCCAGTCATCATCTAAAGCGAAAACAAGACGTAGTGCACTGAGGCAAAGTGGCAGTGCGGTTTAAATGTTACATACAGCTCATCATGAAGTCAGGTACGGGCTTGGTAAGGCAGGTAGAGAGGGTGTGTGTGTGTGTGTGTGTGTGTGTGTGTGTGTGTGTGTGTGTGTGTGTGTGTGTGTGTGTGTGTGTGTGTGTGTGTGTGTGTGTGTGTGTGTGTGTGTGTGTGTGTGTGTGTGTGTGTGTGTGTGTGTGTGTGCCATCCTATTTACCTCGTGTAAAGACATTCCTGATGGTCAGTTGTTGCAATAGCGAGACAGCAGCTGGAACAAAGAGAAAGATGACGTTAAAGTGACTTCAATGTGTGAAGAGGAATTAACACAAGTTGATCAGTATTTAGTTTATACACAGAGGGGATTCAACTTTGCGAGGAATAATATCAAATTAAATGTAGACGTCGAATAGCTCCCTGGTGAGATCACAGTTTTGATCTTAGTATGCTCGTTAGGCGACTTCGGCTTCTTGAATCAGTTCGTCTTCAGGCTGATAATTGCTGATGACTTGGAACATAAACAGTTTTCCTCGTGTCTCCTGACCTCAAGTCTAGAAGCGGAATCCTTTTTCTCCAAGTGTGAAGCTGATGACAACTACAAGGCCAACTCCTTTGATTTCGTTGCCTCAGCAGGAAACCGCAAAACATATTTTGGATTTTAACGTGTTCTGTTTGCTAGTGTTTGTTGCTGAAGCTGTACTGGTCGAACCACTTTAGCAGCTCAGAAGGTTTATAAGTAATGAAAAAGTATGTACTCCTGGAGGTAAAAATGTACCAGACTTACAACATGTCTAGATATATATGTGTTTAACTATTCATTTAGGTTCAAGAGCTCTACCATCATGCCAGAAAGGCTAAAATGTCCTTTTATATATTCAGTAAAGCCGATGATAGAGTACTTTTATTACTTGATGTACCGATTTAGTTTGTTTGCAAATCTCGCTCACATGAGATGATGATGATGATGATGATGATGATGATGATATAGCGCTTCAATAAAATTTAACACAATAAACAGAAATTATTGCACAAACTCAACAGCGGTGACAAAATGTGTTGTCCTGTCTGTGAAACCAGACTGAATTAGCAGACGTTGTCATTCTTAAAAGTTTCACCCACAGGGTGACAAATCATTAAAAAAAAAAAGGTAACTGGACAGCTTCTATATTGAGCTTTTAACCTGAGGTCAGTGAAAAGTGGCTCACAATTCCACTTGTTTAGTGTGACTATTGAGGAAGCAAAAGAACCGAGCAAGAGTTGACTTTCAAAAGTAAACGAAAGATGCATTTATCTTTAGTGTGTTTTGATTTGCCAATAGTTAGATATCAGGACAGATCTGAGGGCAGTGCATTTGATTGAGCTGAAATTTGGAGCTGGAGCTGTTAGTTGTCTTTGATCTCAACAAAAACAGCAACTTTCTCTGCTCTTGCGTTCATCTTTTACTCCAACGCAACGCAACATAATGAGGAGCCCTTTCTTAAGCCTTGTGCACAGCTTCGTGTTGCTCGCAAGATTCAAGTGTGTTGAAGCAGGAGGACATTGAAATCATGCAGGATTGAGATCTTTCCATGACAAAGACTCGACACAATTGGCTTCAAATTGTGATTGCACTAAGAAGTCACCAAAACTTTCCAAAGCGCCTCCAGAGCCATGTCAGACATGATAAAACAACACTTACAAACAGAATTGGGACTCATGGTGACGAGTAAAGCCGTGTTAAATTGGCAGAGGATTCCTCAAATGAACCGTCCTGGAGCCTTTTCCAACCTCACACCCAAAACAAATGCTCTACTTTTTCCTCATTAGTGAATTTGATTTAACGCTCATTAAAATAATGCAGTGCGTTGTCAAACTTTGACGCGTGTTTCCGTCATGAACGGCAGCAGCTCCGGGGGACATGATGTGCAGCTCTCCAACGTCTCAGTTTGATCGGCTATAATCTCTGCTGTTTGTCAGATGGAGTCAGAAGATCATGAATTATTAAACTTCCCTGAAGACAATAATCATCAGTTCAGTCTTCCACTCAGCGCAAGTTTCACACAAACATTATAGAACACGCCATAAGCATTTTATCTAAATCTGGTATTGTCAGTTTGCCAGACAACCAGGTTATTACAAAATGATCTGTTGTGTTTTCAAAGTCAGTACCAATCGATGTTTTGTGTCTCTCTTCCTCACCACATGCAGTCGGTTTAATTCTTTTTTTCAGCTTTCTTGTCTGGTAGAAGACTGCAGAAGCACAACTCGATATCTCAGGCAGCTTAAAAATTGTCTGCATACTTGAATGCACATAAAGTGACTTTTTAAAAAGAACACGGTGTGAACACATACAGCTCATACTTAATTGAGTGCAATATTAGATTTTTGTGGGTGAGCTGAGTCTCAGTCAGTGGGAGATGAAAAGTAAATTTGCTGCAGTACAGACCAAAGCACAGTGCATACTGGAATTTGCCATTTTTATTATTGAAGCTTTGTCATATTTTCCTGTCCAACTCAACAGTCACATAAATAAGAGATTCTCAGTTATTTAGCTTTAGTGACCAACTCTCCTTGTCGGTACTCTTTCTATCTGCTTTATGAAACAACAACATTGTATTATAAAGTGCTTAATGTTCAATGTTTATAATACAATCAGTAAGTTCATTGCTGTAAATCAAATCTGTCTTTATGACGACACTGTGGAGCCTCCGGGGGAAAATTCTTTTGGCAAGCAATTTACATTTGAGTGCAAAAGTTATTGTGATAATAGTTCATGAAAAATGTATCTCATATCAACACAATCAGTGTCGCATCGTGCTGGATGAACACTGCAAGTTGATAAAACTTGAAAACATTTTACTTTGAATGTTTAATGTAACTGCATTATTAAATTTAACATAACAATAAGTGAAGAATATGTTTGGTGATGTTGTTCTTCTGTGGTGTTTTATGGCAGGTAATACGGTTTATCGGGCTGGCAATAACATTTCTTCTCAATGCAATTTAGTATTTTAAGCATGAACAAAGATGTTTAAATATGTAAATAAATACCTTAACATATACCATGCATACTGCACAGTATAGGCTATCTAGTATTCAGAAGCACTATATTATGCACCCTGTTCACCACAACCTTATGTGATGGTGCATTTTGTTTGGTTGTTCTAGTTTGTAGCTTTTCATCCGTATCAAATTTCATATTTCCAGCCTCCTTATGTCCCCTGCAGTCCCTCTTCTCCCTCGATTACCCCCGGATGTTGTCAGCTGTCCCAGGTTTCTTTCTCTATATGATCCTGCTCCAGGAATGTTGTTGTCAGTTCGTCTGTTAGCTCTACAACCGCTCTTTAATGTCTTCAGATTGATTTTCTCTTTTACCTTTTTTGGGGGGTTTTCCATTATATCTGACATAGATTTTTGTTACCTTCTAATGAGAGGCTGTTTATTTTGGGGATTTCCCTTTTCTTTGATCAATTAGTCACTTCTGTTCTGGAAGACTGGCCGTGCATTTGGAGTGAATATTAATATGATCTGCGTAGTAGTTTGACCCCAGCAGACAAAGCATCGGCTTATGCAGTCAGTTTAGTTCCAGCATCTATAATGATAGTTTATTGGATGATTAATCCTTTTTTTTTTTTCTTTCCCTGAGCCTACAGCCATTTCCTTAACACTTTCCTCTGATCCACTGATAACCGTCCTGAAATCAACATTACCACGGTCAGTATTCAAGGTCTCTGGACTCCTTCCGTCTGGCTTCCTGGCTCCCGCCCTGCTTCCCCTCTTCAGTGCGCTGTGTTCCGTGTACGCTTTCTCTAAGGTCTGATGGAGGCATCATTATTTGTCATTACTAACATATGTGCTGTGAGGGCGTGATCAGTGAGCTCTCCAGCCCTATTTACTGTCTCATTAGTGCTTCATTAAAGGCAGGTGTGTTTCGGAAGGTCAACCAGTGAAGTCATCACTGTAAACATGCTAAAAAGCCTTGACATCATTTATCGGGCAAATTGAACGAGAATAATCTATATTGCGTTGCATATTTATTGGATGACTCTCAATAATTCTCTCTATTTCCTTCTCTGGGATTTCAATGAGTGTATCTTTTCTAATTGTCTATTTCAAATTGGAAAAATTCTTGCTATTAAAGTTGCAACACACTGCAAATTTAATGTCATTGTGATTTCAACATGAGCCAGGCACATATTTCAAAAAGGACAATAGAACATTAATTTAATTTAGATTCTGCAAAACCACACCATAAGAATGGATCTTTTGTATATCCTTAAATAGTTATTGAAACAGTTAAAACTTACACAGTTATTGAAATGACATGAATTGACATGAAGTTCCCAGCACAGCACAGCAACGTCTTCAAGGTTAATAAATGCCTTCATACGATTTTATTACAACGTTGCACCACAGACTCACGGCCCATGGCGTCGTCTGATCTTTCTAGTGACGCACTGCAAGTCGTATGACGGCTTGTCAAAATTCAGAGTTGATAAGGAGTAAAACAAGCTTCGCCATACCGACACGGGGTAACACACTGAAATAATCACGTACAAAACTCAGAAATCAGGCTCATCAAGGTAAGCTAAATTATGAGTGGCTCTTAAATCCCTATTGTATGGGGAAAATTAGAAAGCATTTTTGTACTTGTTAAGTTTCTTTTCTTTCTGCAAAGTTGCTTTTGTTGGCACAACCTGCATCTGGCTACGATTTTACACTGACATAACTGAAACTATTTTACTTTTACTTAGATTTATCTACAAGACTTTGCCGGTTTTGAGAATGTCAAAATAAGAAACTTCGAACAGTTCAAAGAAAAGTAGAATGTGACATTTTACAGAAACAAGAGTGCTAAAACTAACCCATCGCCTTAACTACTGACGGTTCCTGTCTTTCTGTCTGTCTGTCTGTCTGTTCACCCGTGTTTGGCTTCACTTTACTTAGGGCACGACTTCCCCTTCTGCCTTCTTTACATGGACAGTCTTAAAGTTAAAATGTGGATATTTTGTGGATATTTGCATTTCTTTTTCAGCTCTCGCCTCACAGCAATAATGTCTTGAGTTCAAGTACCAGCCGGGCCTTTCTGTGTGGAGTTTGCATGTTTCTCTCTGTGTGTAGGGGTTTCATCCAGCAACTCCAATTTCCTCCCACAGTCCACACACATGCATGTGAGGTGAAGCGGTGAATTTCCCTTTATGTGTGGTTGTGTTGGGTATGATTGGTCCAGCGCCCCACGACACTGCACAGTAGAAAGCAGTACAGAAGATGGATGGATGGTATAAAGAAAACTCCCACAATGTGAATGAAAACAAAAATATGTTCCCCACAATACAAATGACCATGGCGGCATGCACATACATGCAACCTGTACATAAACGCAGCAGAACATAATTCCTGTGACGTACAGCTTAGGTCAGGTTTGAGAATAGCCGACTTGCTAAACTGAAAGAAGCTGCTGACGTCTGTAGTTCAGTCATCTGTCAACAAAAGCTTTGTTTCAACAAACGTTCATATTTCTCTCAACACTAAATTCTCAGAAGACAAATACAGACTTTCTTGTGAAATTACCCGTGAGTCATGGAGACACACAAAAGCAGATTTAAACACCAAGTTTTGCAAACGATTGCAGGTCAAACATCTTCTGATGGAGACGAGGGCAGCCAGGAGGAGGCTCAGCGCTACAAGGGGGCGCCATCTAATGGACACAGATTGACGGCTCTGGTCTAAATTGAGTGTTTCACGGTCCAGATAAGAGCGAGGAATTCCTTAATGTTCCCACAGAGGACAGACAGGTCGGACTGTCCATCCAACCGAGGCAAACCGCTGGAGGCTGCAGACATTTGAAACTCTGGTGTGTGTGTGTGTGTGTGTGTGTGTGTGTGTGTGTGTGTGTGTGTGTGTGTGTGTGTGTGTGTGTGTGTGTGTGTGTGTGTGTGTGTGTGTGTGTGTGTGTGTGTGTGTGTGTGTGTGTGTGTGTGTGTGTGTGTGTGTGTGTGTGTGTGTAAAAGTAAAATAAAGCTATATAGCATAGCATAGAATAGAATTGAACTGAATTTAATTGAATGGAATAGAAACATAGTATGTTAAGAGTATTTGAGTTATTTATAGGCTCACGTCACTGAGATAAAAAGTCAATAAATCCATGTCAGAAAAATACTTTATAATTATCTGTTTTGTTAAATGATATATTCATGTTTCATGACTGATCTCTCACCAAACCTACATACATATCGAGTGAAAATGTAAATCTGCAGATGTTTTTGATAAAACTGTGACAATGATACTCACAAGCCTGGCTGAGAAGGTAGGAGTACAAACAAGAAGTTAACAAAACCTTTTTAAAAATGTTTATGCTCTATGGACCAGACAAGGAAGAGCCTAAAAAAACAAACAGGCAGTTTGAGTAAACTGTGTTTGGACACTACGGGCTGTTCTGACGACACAATCAAGTTTTTGGTTTTGTTTTGGGTTTTTCTTTTTCCTCGGAAAAACAGAGAAGGAGTGATCAGTCTATGTCATGAAGACACTGACTATCTCTCTGTGTCGGGTTCAAGAGGCGGAATGAAGGAAGCCCACATGTTGGAGGAAGGAAGGAGATTAAAAACAGGACAAATATTTTGGGGAAATACATTCCATGTTGATTTGCTCACGAAGCTGAAATATTACCACAGTTAAACATTTCCCATGGTGTTTAACTTGCAACATAAAACAACAGTGACCAGAGGCGGCTGATCCCGTAGTTTTACTCAATACACGATCCAGCTGCATTCTAGAAGACAAATATTAAAACAGGGCGAGTCCATGCGGGAGTATTCCCAAATACAATGAAGGACTCCCACACAAACGTTGTTTTTGTTTTGTTTTGTTTTTTCATATCGTGGGAATATTCTCTGTTTTACGATTTCTGGAAGTGACAAACACGGAATCATATAAACATCTGTCTGAAATCACTGCCAAGTGCAAATACACGAGAATAGTGGAGAATTTTGTACTTTTTGGACATGCCAGTGGCTCAGTGTTAAATCTTAAACTTTTTATTAGTGGGGAAATATGCACTTCTGATCAAGAAGTAATACAAAAGAGTGCATCCTGTCGCCTCATCACAGTTTCTAAAAGTCTGCAGGTAAACGTGAAAAACTCAAGTTTTCACTCACCGCGGAGGAACAGATCCGACTTCCGGAGCCCAGGTGTTTCTGGAGCGTCTGTCAGGTATTGCCTCGGCACTTATCAGCGTTTTCCATGTTTATTGCTGCACTTAGTAAGTGACTAACTCCTCAGACTTCAAACTCTGCAGCACGCTCAGTGGCGTGCCCCGACGTCACTGTGACGTAACAGGACGTCTCACATGACAGGAGGCGCGGCTGCGGGACGTAAACAACTACAACGCCGTACACGAGGTCTTTCGAACGGGGAGGAAATTATACTTGACATATTTAATTCCAATTATCATTTCTTTTTTGGTGTGTGATGTCGCTTATAATTGAGGGAAATCCTTCATCTCGAGCAGGCCTGTCAAAGTCTGTTTAGCTTCAAGGGCCACGCCCATCAAGAGTCCTGTCATGCCTGTAAAGAAAATCTATACAGCATTACCTATATTATTATGTTCAATTAACTTTATTCGTCTCACAACTGTCATCTGTAGCTTCACAGTGTGCATTCATCCATAACATTCAACAACATAAATGAATATTACATAATCCGTCAAAAAAAGGATGAAGTCAGAACATTGGAAGCATCCTAGGTATACAAGTCATAAAACAAGATGACAGTAGGTAAGACAAAAGATAAAGAAAACAAGGACAAAACAAGACAATATAAAAACAACAATTAAGAAAAGACCAAAAAATTGGACAAGAAAAAAAAAGTCATTTAAAATGGGTGTGGTCTTCATTTAGGACGTTAATAGCAGAGGAAATTAACGACTTTTAGAAGCGATTAGCTTTTATGGATGCATAGGAGAGAATTCGTTTGACAGAACATGATCAGGTTGGTTGATAATTGTTTTGGCTTTTTCAGCTACTTGTTCCTCCAACATTGTGCCAAAGTCCTTCTGAGGAGCTCCAATAATTTTGGAGCACAATTTTTACGAGGTTGTTTCAGCTGTCCTCGTGTTTCACAAACAGCCCACTCACACCAGCAGGTAAATGGAAATGTTAAAAAGGCTTTCAATAAAAAGAATAGTGAAAATGTTCAAAGATCTGTCACAGACATCAAAAGAATTTATCTTTTGCATTCAATAAATTATTTGTTGACCCTGTTCGGCAGCCACCTTAGTGTTTATCACAGCTTTAAGCTGTTAGTAGAACACAGAGACAAGGTATTTGTAGGAGTCAACCATTTAGACCTTTTGATCATGAACTATGCTCTCTTATATCCCTTTTCTGCCCCCCCCCAAAAAAATCTATATTAAATCTATATATTAAAAAAAAATTTGCTCCTTGGTTTGCAATATGTTTAAAATCAAGAAATGATCTTCACACCATTCCACAAAAGGCGGTCTGACCATGGCCATCATTGGAAAATTTAACAAAATGACTGCCTTCCTGTAAAGTTCTGCAGCTGTCTGTGTACGTAATAAAGAGCAAAGGTGACAGGACACAACTGTGAGGTGAGCCTGTGTTTGAAAGCCTGGCGCTCGACATGAGTCCGTTCACCAACACTTGTGAGAAAACTCTAAAAGCAACACTAAAAACTGAGCAGGTAATTTAAAATAAGACACGAGTTGACTAATTTAAATGTGAGGCAAATAAAAGCAGGAGAAGAAGTCAGAGATTAAAATCCTTACATGAGACTTTTTACATGTTTCTCCAGGTGCTTATAAGCTCTGGCCAGAATAGAACGTTTGTCATTGCCGACACCTTTGTCAATCTCATAAACAAACTGTAAGGGGTCTAGTTTGCCATCGATAAGAGAGACCGCCATATCTTTTATGACCTTTCAAAATAAATTCATGACCAGGGATGCAATTACAACTGGTCTAGAGTCACAGAACTCCTTGGCATTTTTTTCAATTCTGTCAATGTTTCCCAAATTGTAGCTTCCTGGCCACAGTCAGCACACATCAGGAATAATTCACAAACAAACAAAAAAGACATTTCGCTGTTTTTATTCTTCTCATCTATTATTACAAATTGTCTCTCGGTGTGGAACAAGTGCTAAAAACATTTGACGGCACATTATACTGTGTGTAATTGTCCGTTACAAATAAAGGACTTGACTTCAGGACAGTAACTTAATACATTTAACAACAATTTAATTTTCAGGTACAAGTGAACATTTATAAAAGGTGACTTTTTCTGAAGTTAGAGGTGTCCGTGTTATTTGTCCCATTTTCTCTAACTGGTTGTTTTCCCTCATCAACGTAGTGATTAATGGATGTCATCAATTGAAAACCTGGCCAGGCGGCTTGGAGGATGCCACTTCTGTAAAGCACTTCCATTTTATCTGTATTTTTGCTTTAGCCTTCCTTCTATCCATTTCCCACTTCCCTTGATGCAATCGTCTTCTCCTATAAAGTAGGTCCATTTCTTTTTGTTAATGACTGATTTAAGTTCCTTTGTTATCTGAGACTTATTAGAATTTTCAGCCACCTTCTTTTGAGGGATAATAGAGTCCACACCAAATGATGAGATTATATCGGTCAGTTCATTTATGTCTTTGAGTGCATCATAAAAACATTCCCAGTCTGTACAATCGAAGCAGCCCTGGAGCGTTAAGATACTGTTCTCAGACCAGCGCTTCATGATTCTCTCCTCCGGCTTTGTATAATTTAACCTTAAATGGGTTTTTTTTGGTTGGTGTTTGTACATCATACATCATGAATAAGTTTCCCTCCAAGCTTGTCTTTTTTTTTTTTTTTTTACTGAATAAGTGGCGAATTAGACGTTTCTTTTTACTTAAACCTTTATTTAAAGAAACCTTATGTGTAAAATGCATTTGCGTCCCGTTTTTGTCATCGCGTTCTGTTGCTTCTAAAACAGAATGGTTAAATATTGAGATTTATTTGCTCTAAAATTTTTCTAAAGGACCTGTAATTGTATGTAACACAATGTTTTTCTTCAAAAAATGTCTCTGCAAGTAAGTCGGCCAAGTAAATATCCTCCTAATATATCTTCTTGGCAGAGAAAATCCATGATGGCATATCGAGATGCTGATTAGACAATGGGATTGTTGCAGAGATGTGTCTTATGCTTGGCACAATAAAAGGAAGGACACTCTAAAATGTGTAGTTTTATCACACAGCACGATGCCACAGAGTGCAATTGGCATGCTGCATGCAGGAATGTCCACCAGAGCTGTTGCCTGTGAATTGAATGTTCATTTCTCTACCATAAGCCGTCTCCAAAGCCGTTTCTGTGAATTTCGCAGGACATCCAAACCGGCCTCACAACCACGTGTGACCACACCAGCCTCCACATCCAGCATCTTCACCTCCATGATAGTCTGAGACCAGCCACCCGGACAGCTGCTGCAACAATTGGTTGATGATAATACACGGCCCTGTGTTCCAAAATATCCACAAACATCCAGCGACTTGACGGAGCCTTTGAAAAGGAGTGGAGAGTTGTTTTTGTTTTTTTGTTTAGTTTTTTGTTTGTTTATTTGTTTGTTTTTTGTTGTTGTTGTTGTTGTTGTTTTTGTTTTTTAATTAATATTTAATTATTTACATAATTTTTTCATTGTGATTATCTTTAACCCTTGAGTCCTTGTCTTGTCTTGTCTTGTCTTGTCTTGTCTTGTCTTGTCTTGTCTTGTCTTGTCTTGTCTTGTCTTGTCTTGTCTTGTCTTGTCTTGTCTTGTCTTGTCTTGTCTTGTCTTGTCTTGTCTTGTATTGTGGTGTGAATGCTGCGAGTGAATGATTTATTTTGTTCGGGAAGGGAGAACTGCTCTCTTATGCACCTTGGTTTTATATTACGTTTTACTGTAGCGAGTTTAATTACATTGAGAGATGACCATTGTTGTACATCTGGTATGTTTTTACATGTGTCTGTACCTCCCAATGTAAAAACCAATAAAAATATTTGACAAAAAAAAAGAAAAGGAGTGGAGCAACACTCCCATTTCACAGGTCACCATCAACACATTGATCAACGCTATGTGAAGGAGCTGAAAAGTCTGGTTAGTACATCAAAATGTTGTCTTTTTTAATTGAAAGCTGATGGTAGTGAACGGTACGTCACAATAGAGTCAAGTTGTTTCAGCACACTCGTCCATTTTGTCTGGAGTGACCAGACCTGGTAAGTCTTGACCTTTAGGGTCATCCCCTCCATTAAAGCCTCCAGACATACTTTTATCTCTGGAGTCGGAGGTGACTGCAAGAGGAAACCTGACATGTTCAAGTGTGACTGAAGACAACAGATAACAAGTTTAAAAAGGGGGGCCGTCATGATAAGTGCCTGACTCTAGAGGCTATATCATGTTCATGTGAGGCAGTAAACAAAAGAAGAACTTCTGAAAAAGAAATCAAAGCAAACATTTTTATAGGAAAATTAGGTTTTAATTTTTGATGAAAATATTGGGATTCGGTCTCCATGTGTCTGATAGAACATACTGTATATGATTTTGTGGTAATCAGTCTGATCCTGAAAAGTCCTGGAAAAAAGAAAGATGTTGCAAAACATGGCCAAAATTAGATTGCAGAAAAACTAGAAATGTCATCACTCAGCAAATTACTACGTTGGCTGGTAATTTGAGTAAAGTAATGTGGAACACAGAATTTTGCTACACAAACTAACTATGTATGCAAAGAATGAAAACAATTTGTCCCTCGGGCTGCAATTAAATGTGGGGAAATACAACCTTCCTGCAGGTTTGGTTAGACCTGTTTGATAGGCTGAAGAAATCGGGGTGTGTGAGCTGTAACAATTGTGTTTTGGCCTCCGCCCTATTTTAAAATGCCTATTTATATTCAGTTGGCAATCTGAGATGATAAACTGTTGAGCTGCAAAGTACAAACATTAAGGAATGTGCAAAAAAAAAGGTAAACATTTAGAAGGTCTTCTCACGAGAGCCTGAAATAAACGTTTGAATACTTTGTTTTTCACACATGGAGAGCTCCTTTAGACGGCGCGACATGTCGTATACGAATCTGTTCAACTGAGCAGTAGAGGCATTGTATGAATATATATTTTATTTACATATACATATATATGTATATGCATTTATCTGTATTATATGATAATTCCATTGTGAATTTCTCCCCTGTGAGAAAAATATAGGCATATCAACTATACACTTCCCCCTCCCTCTGAATATGAAGGTTTATTGCTTTTAGTTTGAAGTTTTATGATGGACTCTCTTCTATGTTGGCTGCTTTTTTCCCCTTCAATCTTTATAGCGCCACATTACTTTCTGTAGTACAGTACTATTCAGCTGATGCTCACAAGGGTCTGGTACCACAGTGTGGTCTTCCAACAGTGCTTTTATGCAGACAGAGGCGCCTGTAAATAATCCAAAATAGAAAGGAATTATAAGCAGGTTTGATGAACCTCTATTGCACAAGCAGGACAGCTTTTAGTTGTTAAACCATTACTTTTCAGTTTTGAGTAACCTTCCCTTTTCAACCTCTAATCTCTGTATCATTTCAAGCTATTTACTACACTTCAGAGACAAAATGCATGTTCATGTTCCCAATGAACAAAAAAGACAAAGCATTAATTCAAGACTTGATCAAGTTTCCAAAATTAAAACAGTTGTAAGTAAAAGAAAAGACGGTCAAATGTCAAATCTGAGACAAAAAATGTCCGCAGGCATTGACAAAAGTGCAATGTAAAGAGGTATGAGCACGTGAAGAAAACATGGAACATCCTCCCTTTGTGTGCCTGAAGTTGTTCTTGCTGCTGGATGAGACAACATGTCTGTGTTTTCTTCTGTCCAGACGCATCGATGTTGGGAAGCAGGCTGGCACCCTGCTGGCTGTTGGTGCCTTATGAGAACGTCTGTTTCATTTTGAGTATTGAGCAAAAGGAGAATCCTCAGTCACTTTGCCCTGAAAACACAAGACAAAACATCATTAAAAAAAAAAAATGTTAAAAGAAGCATACAGGTCATTCCGGTTGAGCTCAGGATCTCAGTTTGCATTCACAACTGGAATGATAATTACTTACTTTACTTCTGAAGCTTCCCAGTGTTCAGAGTAGGAATGTAATATTTATAATTAATACACTCATGCAAATGTTACTACACTCATACACTCCCATGAATTTTGCAAATGAATTACTGAGAAAATCAATATATTGAAAAGACACAGCTTTTTCTTAAAAGGTGCTTTTAGATAAATCACTCATATTTGTTTACCACTGCTGTTAAATGTGTCTTTCAGCTGCTTCCTTGTCTCTTATCAGTTCATCTTAATTCAAATATTTATAAAGTGAGAAAAAAATATTCAGTCAGAATAGGTTGACTTTTGACACATTTTGTATTGCTTTGTGCTTTACTCAAACGTGGTCAATTATTTTGTAATGCAGGCTCATACTGATGTTAGTGCATACAATTTAGTTTAAATGTATAATAGTTTTACAATAATTCAAATAATACACAATTTTGAAAACGAAATAACCAAGTGTTTCAGAATTTTTTACACCATTTACACTTTGAAGAAAACAATGTTCTGATGACACACTCCTCAAGCAATAGGAATAATAGCTGTTTATTATATCACACTTTTTTACAGTTCCTTTTTTGTTGAACAAAGTTATTCTTGCTCAATGCTTGTTTTTCACTTTGCACGCTTTCAAGCCACTCTTAGACAAAACATTACTATTATTAACAATATCATTATCACAGATACTACAGAAATCAGTAAATAAATGCACATCTTATTTTTGGTGAGAAAGGGAATCTTGGTCATACTGTTAAACTTGGCTTGTAAATAATTTATTAACTCTGTTAGTTATGCTTCCCTAATTCTGTGCTTATTTGTCATAATCTGCTGCTTTTGTTTCATGTCGCTGGTCTTTTATTGTCTGAAATGCTCTTTCCATTGACGTAAAGCACACTTTGTTCTAATGCGGCACAATATCCGGAAATATTTTTACTGCAACAATAATTGTGAAACAAAGTTAATCTTTAACCTCCTCACTTTCTTTTTCTACAGAAATTGTCCAGAAAAAAAAAAAAAAAGAAGTTCATTATGAAATGCCAAGTGGGTGGTGTCACATTGCATTGCTCTGAAAATGTCTTTGTGTTCTATTGACGTGCATTCATTTCAATTCCTAGGAAAGCTGTTGCATTGGACTTGTTTGCACAGGTGTTCTCTTAAATGGCTTGCGTCTTGTCTGCACGTTCACCTGAAACGCTATCTGAAGACTCCGGGATGATGACGGTGTGGGAATAGCTGCTGACGCACTGATGCGATGTTAATGATAAGCTTTCATGCCAACAGAAATATCTTCGTCATGACATGCTTGGCTCACTACTGTTATGTGGGGTTTTTTCCCCACAATGAAAAGCAGACTTCTTGTTAGTGTAAATGGAAGTGGAATCTTCGGACTGTAGAGGAGTAAAGAAGGAACATGGACAAGGAAAACAAATGGTATTCAGAGTACCTGCCATGACCTGTCAGGTTTGACGGTTTATTTACTTGCGCATGCCACTCCATGTCTGTACCAAAATTAGTACGTGTGGCCCCCTGCTGGTAGAACTACTGGAACAGTCACTCACACCGGAAAGGACTTATCATCATAGCACTTACTGTATATCTGTATTTCTTTATTCGCACCAGCTTTTTCAGAGAATATAGACATCGTGGCTGTAGAAACATAAACTGTTGAAAAGAAATGTGTGCTATTTCTAATTGAAGATGACTTTGATACCATTTTCTTTTAAACAGTTTACATTCATACCAGCAAAACTATAATAATGTGAATAAAATGAGTGTGTATATGATAACAGTGTTCACCAGAGGACGGCCAGAAGGTAAATATGAACCTCGCTTTAACTACAACTAGTAGTTGACAAATAAACCAATGGCCTTTAAAACATTAAGCAAATTATTTGATATATTATGATGCTGCTATGAATTACATTTTCTTATATCTCCTCATATATGTTTTATTGCTTATTTTACTATCATGCTGCTCCTCTTTGTAGTATGCAGGCCGGCTCCAGAGAGTCTGAGCAGAGACAGGACTGAGGCAAATGGTAGGCCAAATGTTACACCATATATTTCCTGTTTGGCCTTAAGGAAGTTAGGAGGTGTCAGAAGTGGGACCACAGATGCTATGGCATCAGTGATGTTTATTGTTGTGAACTAATGAGTGGCATATGTTGCTGACCATATAAGAGACAGAGTTTCCTTTGTGTGTCAGAGTTGCATATTGGAAGTCGCTTCTCTCACCCTGTCCTGTCATCAGCTTTTGATTTTTTTGATGTCATCCTATTCGATATTAAACATTTTTTAACCAAACGAAGAAGCATCGTTGAAGCCTGTTTTATCTCCAGCTTCCATCCAGCACTGAAGTTCCCTTCAGCTAACAGTGACAAAACAATAATAGAGAACACATATTGTTGCAGAAAATGCAATGTTAACTCATATATTGAACCATTTGGCAGACCTCTCATGAGCAGCAAAGGCTGATGGATAGATATAAAGTTAAACTTGTATGTAATTGAACGGAACAGAATATGTTGATATTTATTTATTTTGCACATAGAAATATTACCTAAATTTACTTCATTAAAAAACGTAGTTGTATCTACAGCCTCTGAGTTACATACCCATGTCAAGACTGTAAATAATTGTAATCGTGCGTGTGTGTACATGCACGTGGTTGGATAGATAGATGATCTGTTATGATGTAAAATGCAGTGTTTTGCATTCTCTGACTCACCAGGGGCACATCCTCCAGCCTCTCAAAGTTGGATCTGGGTGACTGCATACATTTTATTGCAGCAACCACTATCACAAGGACAAAGATGACACAGAAGATGCAAATTACAGCCACAAGGCCGGGGTTTTCTTCCAAGTCGCTCTTTCCCCAGTCTGCTGAATGAGCTGCCAGTGAAACAAAAAACACAAACATTACATGTGATTTTCACACACCAAAATCTTTTTTTTTTTTTTTGAGTAATGAAACAAAACCAATCCCTTTATCTTCTACACCCTTTTACCCCACTTAAGGCAGGGTACATTCTGGACAGGTCACCAGTCCATCACAGACAAACACACATAATCACATTCACCCCTATGGTTAATTAAGAGTCACTAGTAATTCTCAAAGCATGCTCTTGTACTGTGTGAGGAAACCAGAGTGCCAAACTACACAGGACACTCTATACAGAAAACCCCAGACTGGAAACCAGAAATGTTCCCACTGTGACTCCACAGTGATAACCACTACTGAAAGTCAGGGATTTAACAAGTTCGCAATAAGAATTGAAATTAAGAAACAACTGGAGCCCCACATAACCTGCAGAACAATGACCAACAACGTCCTCACCCAAGTCAACATAGAGATGAAAGTATGCCTATTAGGTCAACATTTTTGTGCGCTTCACTTCAAGACATACACAAATTCTTGATATCGTCACCTTCTTGAAATAATTGCCCATGTCATTTTTTGAGGAAAAAACTTTTTTGTGTTTCCTGAAAAACGTGAGAAAAAAAATGACGTTGTCGATTATTTTAACAAGGCGACGATATGATTGCTTCGCGAGATGCACAAATGCTGTTATCAGATTTGCCCCAAAGATTCCCCACTTCCTCACTTTGACAGAGCTCAGTAACATTTGAACATGTCTGACCTGAGTCAGGTGAGTTTGTTGTGGTATCTGCAACAGTGACCTTCGTGGAGACTGATGCAGCTGAAAGTGTTGCGTCTTGAGAAACTGTGTCCTCTGGTGTCTGTTCTGTTGTCTTGGTAGAAAGAGTGCTGTGGTCTGCCCCCTCTGTCCTGTCGGATGTTTGTGTTGAAGTTGCAGCAGGAGTGACTGCCACGGTGGTCTTTTGTGGTGGTGTTGTTGTTGTTGTTGTTGTTGTCTGAGGTTGCGGTGTGTTGGAGGTGGCTTGTACAGCGGTAAATCTATCCGGAGTGGTGAGGCGTGCTGTGCTGGCGGGGGCCTCCGTCCCCTGACCAGCTCCAGAGGGAGTGCTGCTGCCTGAAACGAGAAACAGCATGAAGAACTACATGCTGATTCAAATCATTCACACTCGATTAAGATAACACAAGTGGCACCCTAACAGGTTTAAAAAGCAAATGGCATACTTTAGATGTCAATCTAAAAGTAGAGGCGACCAAGAGACCAACTCTATTTTAAGATGATTTCAGTGTTTGGCGGCGGCACGAGCGGGGCAGCTGGTACAGCAACAGCGTGGTTTGTTTAGCAGATTAACTTTGGTGTCTGTCAGCTGTGAGCAGCACATGAGACAACAATAATGTTTTACACCTGGGGTGACGTGACAACTGTCAGGTAGTAGGAAGACCCGTACGTTCAGATTCAGATTCAAGTGAAATGAGACGTTGTCTTTTACTATCATATTCTATCTTTTCAATCATAGGATTACAGGGATATCTTGAGGAGTTGTCAGTTTGTTTTACTTTATCACCAATCAAACGAGCATACAGCGACAGTGAACATACCACAACAGCAGAAATGGCAGAGACAGGTTACAGTCTGTATTTTGGGAAACAAAAAAGCAAGCTGACTTGACTCATTGCGAAAATAACAATACAACTTAAAGCTCTAATATCCAAAGAAACCTGAGTTTTCATTTAATTTCCACTAAGTGTCACAACTAAACATGGTGGAAAGTGAAAAGAGGAACAAAATGGCTATATGGTGGAAAAAGTGTTCTATATTCACTGAACAGTTGATGGATTCAAAAAATAGTTTCAAATGTATTAGAGATGATTGACGCATGATTGTGACAGTAAATAAAACAGTAGGTTTGGACAATGTCTCTGATCTAAATATAGACAGGATACAATGATTGAAAACTTTATTATTGATACAATAATGTATATTTCATGCACAACACACAAGCATATCAACAATATTTCATCTATTTTTTTTATAGTTCTAAAATTCATTTTAAAAGACTGTGTGATTTGATGAAAAGCTGATTTTGTTTGGGGGGGGGGGGGGTGAAGTTAAAGTAGATCTGGATTGATTTGTCTGTTAATGGAATGCGTTCTGTGGTGACAATGATGTGTACTTCCTTCAGATCCGATTAGGCAATGTTGGCTTTGTAGTGAGTTTTTAACGAAGTAGAATTATCAGTCTGTCAGGTAATGATTTCTCTTCACTGGCGCTGCAGGTTGGCTTTGTTTACATTTGCATTCATGGAAGTGTTAGTAGAAGTAGCAGCCACAGCAGGTTCAACTCAGGATCAGCACTGTGATTACATATTTACCCTAAATATTACCACTAATCCTGCCCTGACCTTAGCTTATACATTTACAATTTAACAAAGGTTGAAGTGTTTTTAAATTTGATAAAGCAAAAAATTTAATAAAAAGAATACATCGATGGTGATTTATAATTGGACACTTAATGGGTCAAAAGCTTGATGCATGACGTTCAACTTTTGACATATTCCCGACCTCAAAATATAACTTCATATAAGTCTTTTGACCATTTGAACATGTATAAGCAGTGACCTGCACCAAATGCTCAAACCCTCTCACAGTGGATCATTTCCTGGATGCATACATTTAAACATATACAGGAGATTTTTGACATAACATTAGAAACCCTAAATATACAGTACACACGGCTCCAACGGGTTGAAATGACATGTGGAAACTTACCAGTGCAGAGAATCACTGCTGACAGGAGCACCGGGACACGAATCAGGCACATCGCTGCAGTCATGGTGGGAGAGGAAATGGCTGACAGTCATATCAGTGAACCTCAAACGTGCACAGGTGACATCCTTGACTGCAGGATGTATTGAATGTCTGAGGTGGGGCACTCTGAATGCGAGCTGCAACATATTAATGGCACGACTTGCTTCTGGCAAGTCAGTCAATATTTAATCAAGGTGTATTTGCCTTAAGCGCCATCGCTCCTACTGACAGCTGCTGATCAACATTTTTACACCAGAAACGACCTTTACTCACGGACACTCGGGGAAACGGTTTCCTGCTGCACAAGGTCTTCCTGCTGAAGGACGTTTTATGTGCAGCATTGATACTGGGCATCTTTTTCACTGTTCATGTTGGTCACTGCAATGCAATTTTATCCAGTCATCCACCGCTCTTCTACACTGATACGTCTTGCTTTAGTGTTGTGGTGGCAAAGTCTGAGAATAAACACGAGGCCACTGTGCACATAATCACTGTATGACATCTCGAACATATTCATAGTTTCAGGAGCTGGAAATATATATGTCAAAGCAAATACAGGTTTTAATGGTAATGAATCTGTGTTGAAAATATAAAAGCAATCATTATTGTCGAGAAACTAGAACTACCTGTATTTCTGGGGTGAAATATAAAGTGACTGAAAAGAAAAAAGTGCCAAAGACTGCTCCTGCACAGCCTATCGAAAAGAAATAAACATACAAACTAAATTCAACATACAAAATAACTGAATCTAATCCTGGGTGTCAGAACAAAGCTGTTAAAATGTCAATGCAATGTTGATGCTGAGTGTTGCTCTATGAAGAGGTGACGCCGAATAATTGGTCATTCGGATTAGATCATCGTCCCTTAGCATTCCCTTTATATTTCTATGGATTATAACACATGAACAATTGCTTTGGGGGAAAAAAAAACTCAATCTTCTAACAACTGAGGGTAAATAAAACATAATAAATACACATCGACTGGGTAAAAAAAATAAAACTGAATCCCGAAGGTCTTCCTTTTCCATTTTAAAAAGCACAAAGACATTTTGAAGTACAAAGCAAACCAAACAGTGCACACAAGCAGTTTACTGGTGCGTGTTTTTTCTTTGCTTGTTTGCGTTTATGAAGATTTGGAAGAAGACAAACGTCAGCAGGAGCAGAACTGGTGGTCAGTATGAAATACAGCAAGAAAGTCATAATTTCATTTATTTATTTAATCCATCTCTTTCAAATGACATATTTCAACATTTAGCAACAGCAGCAAAGTCAAATCAAATGCTTTTAGCTTTAACTTCAGTGAAGTTCAGTTTAACTTTTTATTTTAAAACTCAAACACTTCAGGAATGACAATCATAAGTCAAATTATTTATGGTGATCGAGGACGAACACAGTCGCAGTACCTATGTTGTATAGATACCCACAGTATATATTGTTTAATTTCTATTACTGAATGAACTGATAAATCACCAAATAAATAAAAAGTCAATGTTTAAATGAACTGTTATAATACACAGTGTATTAGGTCAATTTTACAGTCTCTTTTATTCTCACAGGCATCAAGTTCACACATACAGTTCTGCATCTTATGATAAAATAGCTCTTTAATTTAACAGAAACACATTCATTTAAAACATACACCACAAATGGAATAATTAAATAGGAAAAAGTCATTTGGCAAGCGAACAAATGAAAGTACTGGGCGATGTTATAAGGCAAAGTTTACAGAGGATAACTTGGTCTGTTGCTAAATTCAGTCACAGAAACCGTTTCACACACACACCAGTCAGTCTGAGTGTCTGGATGCGACACTAGAAGATAGATGAGACTTGATTACAAGTTCCTGGAAGGAGCTGTTTGTTGGCATATTCAGTTTCCAACTGAAATGATGCTTCCAAACTGGAAAATGTATTTTCAGTTGCCAAAGTACAGCTGAGGGCAGTGAAACAGCTTTTTTTTTTTCTCTGAACAGACATCCAGGAGTGCACGAGATTCAGAGAAAAAAACAGAAAGCATTAAGACACAATAAAATGCTCCAGACACGAAGGGAAACGTGTTCCAGCAATCCAGCCTGAACATCATTACCTCCTCTGACACATATAAACGGTCCGTTTAAGCTTGAGGGAGGGAAGAAAGAGATACAAACAGAGATACTTTTTTTTTTTTTTTCCCCTAGGAGAGGAACAAAGAAGTCCAAAAACATCAAAACACCGTTTGCCAATGAAGACCTTGGTAGGCGATGATGAACTCTGCCTCTAACCTTTCTCCTGAAGGGGTTCAGGCGACTGGAGCGATTTCGCCGGTGCTTCCTGATCGCTGCTGTCCGACGCCTGCTCAGTGTGCTGGCCGTCCTCCTGTCAACACAACACAAGGCGACTCCATTATAACCCCTTCACTTTGCTTTTCCACCTGATGAATGAGTGGTGAAACGTGACACACAATAAAGTCTGGTTTGAAAGCCTGATATTATAAAAGTTTATATTATTTTAGATCGCTTCTTTGCAATATAATCAAGAAGCACCTATTAAAACGAAGCACATTCATGACACTGATCAAACTCATTCCTTTTTTTTTTTAAGACTGGCACAATGATATAACATGGACTTTTCAAAGGGATCCATTACTAAAACCACTTCGATCTATTGGTTGAATGTTTAGCGTGAAAGAGTTCAGTTTCCAGACAGAAAAGTCACAGATATCTGTGGCGGTGACAGAGGAGATACCGTGGATGAGCTTTTAAGCTCGGGGATGTTTCACTACCATGGCAGAAAGGCGTTTTTGTACTACGGAGGACATCAAGCTCAAACACTCCAGGGAGCTTTGCAAAACTATTTGAGGATTAAGGAAAGGCGGAGAACCTCGGAAGCCCTTCTCTATATTGAAACAATCTTTTCAAAATAAAAGTACTGAATGCTTCACGTCAGCGGCAACAATAAAAACAGTGTAGAAAATGTGTCCAAATATCTGCTGATGTAATTCTCTTTTAAATATCGCTCAGTTCATGTAAGTCGGTACATTAAACACAAAGCTAATCAAACGACCTCAGCAATATTGAGAAGCATGCGATATAGAGAGAAACACTTACTCTGTGTTTGAGGTAGGAGAGGTACGTATCCCATCCTAAGGTGATAAAGTTGATGTACACGACTCGAAATTTGGGCGAGAGGAAGTAGAAGTTGATGGTCTGTGCCGCGGGCCAGACGCACCAGTCAGCCTGTCAGCCAGAACAGCACACAGTCAGATTGCAGCGTAAACAAGAGGTGACAAGAGGAGCTCGGTCCACTTTGTTGGCTCAGCGGGATGAGACATTAACAGAATTAACATAATGAATGGCCAAAGCAGAGGAGCAACAAGACGCCGTATCTGCATTGGTTACTTCTTGGCTCAAGAGCAACCATAACTTTGGTTTTTTAGAAATGGAACACATAAGAACCAAGCAAAACACAGCTCCAGACAGTGCATGTGAAACAAGCTCTGAGGCAGGTTATGCTTGATGTGAAGCTTGTTTAGATCATTTATTTGGAATTTGTCTGTTGTAGAACATAAAGCATTAAATAACATAAAAACTTCAAGTACTTGGTTGTTGTTTTTTTCCATTCAAACTTGTAAAAACTCCAAAACAAATCAATAAAACAAAGTCAACATGTACTTTATTCAGACACTTCTTTTGTAATACACTGTATGTACATCCCTTGGCTTTTTTAGAACACGGATGGACTTTTTGATGTTTTCACAGATTCGTCAAGACATGAGAGCTGAAGCTGATAAAGCTGCCTTGTGGTGAATTTTCTGTTGTTTTATCTGATGTGTGGGAAGAGTAGCACACTCTCCATTTGTGTTACTTTTAACTACCTCCTCTTTGAATCTACAAACTGCAGGAAAAAAAAACCTTTTCGCTGGCAGCTCAATGGAATCCTCCTCACACAACCGATTTAGGAGACACACATTCATTGATATTGTTAATGTGAAGTATTAAATGCTGAAGTACAATGGGGCAATAAATGGCACTATATTAACGATGGCTATCGAAACATATGAAATTATGATATAACCTAAACAACTGACATGTTTGTTGAAATGTGTATTTATTCTATAAACTTGATTTCTCTCCAGCAATGACAGACAGATATGGTTGTTGTTTGTGTTGCTGCCTCCTCACGTGACAAACACAACGTGCCACAGTGGCATCCTCAACTGTCTGAAGACGTGGTAACGAGGGTAATGCCGGCAAACTAGGGCTCAACATCAAACTGTCATTAGTTGTACTGTCAAAATAGTGTAAACCATTTACCACAGATTCTACATCGCATGCCAAGTGCTTAAAGGGCTGGTAACGTGTCTACGTGTGCACTGATCTGCTGCCCCACTGCTGATGGACTCACCTTATAAAACTCCCAGAACTTTTCTTTGAACTCTGCAAACCCTTCCGATAAAGAGCGTCCCTCCATGAGGTCCATTCCTGCCATAAACCAGTCATTTGTCAGATGTGCGTCAGTGCGACGCCTCATTAAAACACAAACTCAGATAAGACGGGGAAACGAGAGCAGCAACAAAATCACAGATTACCTTTGAACTCCGATCCACCTTTGATGAAGAAATATGTGCAAGATAGTCTTACGCAACTCAAGTCTTCATAAGCAGCCTATGATTCCATTATCAACACCTTATACATATTTCATCCAGGAAGCTCATTTTGTATTCATATCCAGAACAATAAGAACTAAAACTACTGTATGGATTGCAGGAACACGGAGACTCCTGATTGGAGCTGATCAAGGATTTCTCACCTAAGAAGTACCACATCCCCAGTGTTGGCGAGGCGACCATCTGGTCCACCAGGACCTTCTTGCACAAGGTGTTGGCAGCTGTTCCCACGTACACTCTGTCCAGCCAGCTGTACCAGTAGTGCAGCAGTGGACCCATAGAACAGCCCACCGCAAACATGCGACCTTCAGGGTGAAAAAGAAAAGCAGAGTTCCTAAAAAAAACACCAAAAAAAACAGATGCTACAATATGTCGCGTACTTATTTATTTACAAAATACTCGTTTCAAGTTTAAATTTCATTCATGTTTCTGACCATTTTAACGAGACCGGACTGGAGAGTTCTCTGTTGTGTTTATGTTGCTTTTATGTCACTTCCAAAAATATAATTTTGAAAGTGGACCTCATAAGCACCAGTTATATACATATAAGCCTTAGTACGAGATATTTTGTAAATGCTATTCATAACACACATTAGACTCTAAAAAAACCCACAAATGCTTAGAAAACTTCAATTTCTCAATAAATAAAAATTCTATAACCACTACAAGTAAACTATGATAAATAATCAAGTGTTTTTGTCATATTCTTTTAATTGCAAATGAAAAAAAAAGGATCTTAGAAATTACTGTCCATGAAATCAGGTGTTTTTTTTTCAAGCCGAGGCCATAATCATAAAAATAGAATTAGAAAAAAAAGCTTGAAACAATTTAATTTGATTTGTTATATTGGGTTTGTATATAACAAATAAAAGACATTTTATTCTTTTGTGATACATCTTAATTCTTTTCACTCTCTTGACGTGTTAAATGTTTATTGTCAAGCAAAATGTTTCTTATTCAGAAAGGGCGATATAAGCTGTTTTCTTTGATGTGGCTTGTTGTAGTTGTAGATATTCCCAAATTAAAAAAAAAAATGACAAATCTGTTTTCTGAATAAATTAGGGATGTGATATGGGTGCTTTATGTCAGCTCAGACTACACCCTGGACAAGAGGCAGCTAGTTATCCTTTGTTATTGCTGAGGCTTAACGATCACAACCAGGGTTCCCAATTCAGTTGTGAGTGTTTTCAGACTGAAAAGAGGGCATTTAGCAGAATATGATCCATTACAAACATTGAAACAAAGCACCAGCAGACAAAAAATATAGAACATTACACAAATACAAGGAAGTTAATACATTAAGAGCTGCATGTTAATGTGTTTTCCTTTTCGAGTTGAAAGGATGGGAGTGCTTTTGATGACTTAGATTTCAGGTGCAGCAGCTCATGAATCTTGTTTGACAGAAAAGAACTCAGGAAAAGAAATCCTATTGCCATCAGGTCGAACAGAAAAAAGAGAAATGGTGCACCTGGCTGTATAAGTAATACAAACATCTAAATGGGTTGAAAACATAATTATGCTTAAAGTAACAAGAGAGTCAAGATTTTCATGTTTCTGAGACATTATTGTAAAACACGCAGATGTGACAAAACACACACTGGTGTTTTGCACAACCGACATTACAATTTTGTCTATATTGTTATAGCTGAAACATTGACAGGTTTATCTGAATTAAAAGAAAACTGAAACATGTCTAATAAGTGCAAGAAGCATGTTAATTCAGACTTTAAAGGCAGGATACACCCTGGACAGGTTGCCAGTCCATCAAAGTCTAAATACAGACGGACAGCAGCATGGTAAAGGTGGCAAAAAGTACCGCAAAATGGCTTTGACATTATTCGCATAGGAATGGAAGAAATGAGCGAAGCCCTGCTGAGGAGCTGGTTGCCTCCAGTCTGGTGGACTGTGAGCACACAACTCACTGCGTGTTGCTCAGCAGGCATGCGGCTCGTGCAGCTGAGACACGGAACTCACATGAGAAGCGGGATCTCCCACGTGGAGAACTGTCAGCTTAAAGCAAAGAGCTTTGCAGACGTCAAAACATGCCCAGCGTTTCTCGTGCCACACAGGTTTCACCACGAACGGTGATCATCAAAGAAAATGTCAAATCTTCCACCGATGCTTGATTATATGACACAAAAAGAAGTGACATGTATATTTAACAACTGTATGTAATAAATGCATAGATGTTTTGTTTGTTTTTATATTATTATTTTTAACTATTCAGAGACAGTTCAACCCATTTTGCCAGCGGAAAGGAATCTGTCTAATAACTAAGCACACCTTGATATAAAGTGTCGATCTGAGGACACAATTACACGTCACTGATTGTGGTCAAGTCCAATAAACACTCATATTAATACAGCTTGGCGTTGGATAACATGCAAATATGCATAAAAAATTATGTTGTGAAAATACTCACGTACCTAATAATTGTGCACACAGTGAATTGTGAGCTACTTTGTTGCATGCACTGTTCCAAGTATCTCCAGTGACTTGTGTACATGTAGATTTTATTTTAAGTTGTATACAGTGACTTGTGTACTTGTTGATTTTTTTTCCTCTCTCTACTAATACAACATAAACACTTTCACAAATTCTGAATTACATGTAATGCCTTGTGGCTGTGCATGCTGTGCAGGAATGCTGGCTTACAGCATACAGGCATGCTGTAAAGGAACAATGGCACATATTCTGTCAGCGTGCAAGACTCAAGTACACAACTCACTGTACACAACTACAAATTCCACCTTTCACAGTTTTCAAACCTTTTTCACCACCTATACCTCCACACACTACGCTGATGTTCATAGTTCTGTAGTCAGATTTTCTCACAAGTACCATACTGGTTGCCATGAGGACGGAGACGGATTACTTGCATCCCTCCAGCCACTAAAGAAGTTAGGCTTTGAGTTGAGTCAACCCGAAAAGGACCAATTATGTCAGAATTATGCTCTTGAGATTGATCTTTTTATTTACCCCATGAAATATTAGTAATTCACAGTACTAACATTTCATTGGGGACACACAAGAGAGCAGTCGCTATTGAAATTAGTCAATTTGGGGAAATTCTAAAACATATCAGCCAATATAAAATGAACCAAAAGAAATGAAGTAAACAAAACTTTTTTTTGTTCTCTTTCTCTCTCACCTGTCCTCTTCCAGTCTCTGATTCTTCCTGGGTGTCTGCGGTTCTCACGGCTCTGCTGCAGGATATCGCCGAGCCCCAGCATGATTCCTCCGCTCAGGGTGTTGGTGAGCAGCAGGTAGCGGCCCTGGAAGAGAGGCCTCCAGGAGAACCGTATGCGCACCAGAAAGTCTTTACCCGCCCGGGGAAGCATGATGATTGGACCCTAGAGAGCGTGCTATCATCTGCAGAAGAAAATGGTCTCGATTTCTATGTTGCCTTTATTCAGAAACACACAGTTCCTTACGACATGACTCGCATGCTGTACTTGGTGGAGTAAATAATTACACACGGGCTGGGGAAATTGAAAGAGGCTAAGCCTATTAAATAATTCACTCCACCCAGGCCTGGTGCAACATATTTATTCATCATAAAAGACTTACTCAAATTTAGAATTTTTAGCAGACAAGAAATCACAAAATAGATTAATTTGCCCATTCATTAACAGAGATTTCATTGGAAAAGCTGATAATGAGAAGTCTTGTGTTAAATTCTGCGTCCATCTGAGTGGTGCTTGCACCTACATATGAAACTGACTGCCTTTATGTGTTGACATTGTGATTGATCAAAACTAAAATATGGTTGACTGAAGGTGGATTTAAACTCATGTTTAGCCTAAATTGTGATAGTCCAGACCTCAGCACGTTGAGCGTAATAATTCATTGACAATTATTTATGGACCTTGTGCATTAATGATTCATAACTTTTACAGCAAAAAGAGGAAGAAGGCACTGTGAGTTAGGTTTCCTTTAACTTTCCCTCTGAACTGCAGACACAACGTTTTGATATAAACCGTTGTTATTAGGCTGATTGGTTTAAAACTGGACTGAAGAGCTACGTTTTCATTGTATGGAGACATTTAATGTTTGTTTTCAATGAAAACGCTGACATTGACGCCTGCGTACACAACTCACACCGAGAACATTAAACTAACCCGTCAGAAGCGAAACTGAGCCGGCGTCCCGAGCCAGCTTGTCTCCCCAAAGACGCGTGTTCCAATTTATTCTATCCTCGCTGAAATACTGCCAATAAATCCACTTTTACCTGCTACACACAGCCGACCTGACCAGAGGGAGCCGGAGAAAGATTACAGAGTAAACACATTTCTTCATGTCGACTGCTGTGTGACGTCAGATCCTGTGATACAATGTGACAAATATTTGATCGCCACCTGTCGGCCAGGAGAAACATTACAGCTACACCAAATACGACACATTACGGTTTTTTTTCCTATTCGAACAGGAATCATATTATTGTCTATATTATCAAAATGTTAGAAAAAATAGCTACCTGTTTACTGAACTTTGATCTTGATCAGCACAGCTGGCCGAGATTATCAAACTTGAGAAATAATGTGTGCTTGGATGATGCAAAGCTTCAATATAGAGAAAACTGTCATTATTGGCACTACTCTGCAATGCCAATGTGACTGAAGAAGCATGAGAAAAACATGTGTGTATCACAATCATGTTCAGAAATTACTGCAAGGCTGCAAAAGCAACTTATATAATTCACCAGTATATATGCCTCAAAGACTGACAAAGTAGGTACTTTAGCACTAAGCATTGGCTTTTTCTTGTACAAAATAGAGGTTTTCTTACACTATCTAAGACACTGCCTTTTGGTATTCTTTTAGATTGTTTCAATAAAGTGGTGAAGCTCCATCATGCAGTCGGAACAATTGTAATCACAGTGTTTGATAGAGCTTTAAAAAAGGATGTATATCTGTTTTAAGCAAAAGACACCATTTATTTCAAAGTCCTAAGAGAAAGACAATGGGATCATGCCTGGTAACATATTGTGACCTGACTGCTATAGTCACTGAACAAGATGAATAAATATTCCATTAGCAAAGATATTGTCAAGCAAAACAAGAGAAGGTAGAAGATAAATATACCAAAGAACAAATACAAAAAGAATTCATGTTTTATTTATATATGAAACAATATCAAGGCTGCTCGGTTCAATAGCTTTGGATATATTGTGAATAGATCTCTGTGAAGCCAATCTATTGCAGGCTGTTTCTATTCGAGTTCAAGTGTGCTGACAAATATCCATTTGCAGCAACAAGAACACAGAAGAAGCAAACATCCTGTTTCAATACACTGCAGGGGTGTCCACTTAAGGGAGGTTGATCCTCCCCTATCGCCATGAAGAGTGGAACACAAATATTAATTAAATAAATAAATAATATTTATGTGCCAGCATGCTCTATGAATGACATGTTTTTGGAATCTGATTATCCATCAACAATGCTCACATCCACTGGATATGTATATGTATGTGCTTGGACGTTATTACATAGCTTCATGTATGTCAATAAGATATTTAGTCGGTCCGATTTGACATTGAACTGCAGTGAAATCGCAGCAAATGTACACAGTCACTCCCTCAGCATCATAGCAGGGGGGAATACTGGGCTCACAGAGTTGTCTTCTCTTATACGTAAATTTAGAACCATGCAGTTTAAACTTGTGTGTTTTGTAAGTGCATAATGAGTGAAAAATGATCCCTCCCCCACAAAAATAATGAGAAATAACTATCTCTCATTATCAAACAATCCTATAGTTATCCTATACAGTTTTAAATCTGCTTCTGGGTTAAAGTCTCTGAAATCAGTGGACAAAGAGTTTTCAACAATCAATATAAATAGTCTCATGTTCAAGATTTCCACACTTGTCTTCATACTGATAATTCATTGAAACTAATTGCTAGAGCGATATTGTGTTGGTTTATAGTTTAACTCCTTGCTAATCACTGTGAAATGGCTTGTGTCTGAATAGTTCTCTATAAATACATTTGCCTTGCCCTGCCGAGAGTGACTGTGATTGATTTTGAAGCCGGTGCTGTGTTGTGGTTTCCTTGATGACACGGGGTGTCTGTTATTTGGTGAAAATAGCAGCAGTGGGTACTGCTGACCTCCAGATCAATTATTCAGCCTCCCGGCTGGGCTCATCAATAATAAAGGGCAGGTTAGGCGTTTGAGGTGAGACGTTTCTGGACGTGTATTAAAACCCGTCCTCGGGTTTGTCAGAAGGGCTGTCAATCAAAACACTGAAGTCCCGCCCACGTATCATTCATTTACCGACTCCTACTAAAGGGGCGCTGTTGCAGAAAGACCGGAAACGTCTATTCTTTCTAAATAAAGTGAACCTAAATTCACAGTTACCCATTAAGGGGAGGTTCCACACTCTAAACACGGTTTGAGCTACAAACTATTTGATAGTCTTTACATGTATTTTTACTTGTTAATTAAGGCACTTCATTACATAATTTTTGTTGTTGTCATTTTATTCACACAAAAATAGATTTTGAGGGACTTGTTTGCTATTCATTTTGTAATTGTTTTAAAATTATATTTATTGTGTTGGTTTTTAAGTTCTTTATACTTATTGATCAATATCAATATTCATACTGCACAAGATAACCTTCTCTGTTAAAAGGACCATTTTTGTCACCATTAATAAATATATAGTGTTTCAGGAGTAGAATAGCTATGTAAGCTGAGTGTGACAGAGAGTCTCGAGTAGGTTGCAGCAGAGATAAAGAGAGACTGGAAGAGTCACAAAAAAAAGGCTGAATGTTCTTAGGCTACATCCCACACTGATGACCAACTTCATTGTGAACAGAGCCCTGAGGAACCAGATGATGAACGCCACTCAACTCCAGGCACTTTTAAGGTAAGTGAGAGGCACTAAGTGTCACTTCAGACCGTTAGAAACCGTTTACATCAATGTGGCCTGCAGGCTCGACCAACTGCAACAGCACTTGATCAAACGACCAGGCATAAGAGTCATCAACCTGGATGAGGCAGGGAGCACATACACTGGACGAGGGACCAGAGGGATGAAAGTCCATCCACATTAAGAAGGAAATGATGGCCACCAACAATATTGGAGATGCCAGGGAAAGTGCTAAGCATCAACCACTGTTGTCACCAGACCAGCCTTTGGTGGTGGTGGTGGTGTTAGTGTGAGTAGGAGTGTCAGTCAATGCAGAACTGCCCTATATTTAATTGATGGTACAGCAACAAGTCCCTACCACCTGAATTGAATCATTAATCCCTCCGTAGTGGCCTCCATGAGCAACACAGGCGTAATTATACATCTTACATCAATGCTCGAGCTCATGGAGCCTTGATGAACAGCAGGAGACGTCATTGTCAAGCTGAAATTGATGCCCACCACTGTTGTAGGGTTTTGTTTCAATAAATAGTTTGAGATAAGAAAATCTCCATTGCATGCTTCTACTTTAAACGTCCTGCTTTCAGGATAAAACATCATTGTAGGACAAACTTTTTAAATTTTTTATAAAATTAACCCAAAAGCCAAATATCAGTGTTTTGAGCAGTGTATGTATAGAAAATCACAAATACATCCAGAGCAAAATATGTATTTAAAAATTTATTTTGTGAAATTAATTGTATCCTTAAAAACGATGGATTGTTTGATAAAAAAAAAAAAAATTACATTTGTTTTAGAAAGTTAAATTTAAAAAATAGACAAACGTGTTACCAAATGTTGTTCTTTAAAAAAAAAAAAAAACAACCCTTCGCCCGTTGCGCGAGAACAGGATACAGGGGTTTTTATTTTGTGCTCAGCAGTAGGATGTGGTATTTGTACGTCTACTCTGACTTGACAGTGGTGCTTCTGCCGGTGCTGGACGCAGTGGATATCAGCCGGGTACAAATCTACAAAGGTGGGTTTTCTGCCTTTGATCATCTATTTGCAAAATCGCAACAACAATAACAAAAAAAAAATAACTATGGGTTTGAATCCAAACGTAAAGCATGTTATATTTACTGCTCACACAATCGCATTTTCAAGCGGGGATTTCAGGTGAGAGAGCCTGAGGCATATGACGCTTTCCCCCTAACAGCTGTTTCCATCGCGAAACGCAGAAAACATCCCAGATGCAGAGCTTTGAAATGTCTGCTGGGTTACTTGTTTTCTCTGTGTGTGGATGAATGAATGGATGGATGGATGGACGGACGGATAGATGTATGGATGGATGGATGGATGGATGCTGCTTGGATCTCTGGTTTTAACTCAGGGCCTGTCCTGCAGGAAAAGGCGTCAACATCCATCCGATGATTTTAGTGATTAAAACCTCTCTAAATGAGACAACAAAATAATGTCATATAAACTCTCACAGAGCAAAGACGACGAGGATCATTATATAATTAGATTCTCATTTCGCCGTCGTCTTCTTCTTTTAAACCACAATCAGTTAATTTATAATAACAACACATATTGCCTGAATCCATTGATGTCAGCTCCTTTGGTTCCTTTACTCCGTATTTGTTGAAAAAAACCAGTAGGCTTGTATGCTTATTGTTGGTGTTTAATTTATGAAACACGCTCCACGTCGGGCCACGTCGAAGACGGTTGTGTTCCCGTGAAGAGGTGAGATATTCCAGCAGATCATCTCGGGTAGTGGCTTCGTGTGCCTCCTCCTCTCTGCATTCATTCATAAGCAAACGACAAAATACTCATTTCCACCGCAGGACCGGTTTATTGGACGTTCATTTACCACACCGCTGCTGCTTTTACAGATATCCTCAGTCTGGGGATGGACGCGTCCGTTTGAGCGCGTGCGTGTGTGCGTGGATATGTCTTCATCTGTATGAGGACCAATTATGAGTCTCATATTATTATTAGGACGTGATGGGGCTTCGATTGGGGGCGTTTGAGCTGCTTATTCCAGTTTTGCGGTTTTCAAGTGCAAACGGTTGCCGTGCTTCTCTCGGTGTCAGACTCAGGTGTAAAACAGGTTTGTGACTGATTTTGAGAAAGAGAGCTCCAGAGATCAGAAAACAGAGCTCCATAGAGCAGGGTTACAGTACTAGTACCCCTAGGGGTATAATGGAGTACTGCACATTGCATGTGTGGGTTTCTTATATATATATATATAATCAACGACGTGCACAGTTGGACCTCCATGTGGCTCTCCAACACCCCATTTTATTCCTATTCGCTATCAGGGTTGCTGTGATGTCATTTTAGGTTAGGGGCCAAATACAGCGCTGTTTGAACCTCACTTGGGTAACAAAAAGATTGCACAAGATAGACTTTGAGTATAATTAATGCCACATTTCCATCCGTGTTTTACTGCAAAGTAGTAAAGTGGACATTACTACATACATTGCTGCCTGCACTGCTGAGCTCTGGGCCTCACTCTTGTGTTCTGATGACTCATCCTGATGTTTGTTTCAGGTTGTTTGACTAAAAGTGTTCCCTTCTCTTCCTTTAACGTGTGGCTTGTGTACTCTGCATCATGTGCATCATATGCTTGAGGCCACTGTTCCAGATCATGTCTCCTCTTTTCAAAAACATTTATTTGTTCATTTATCTATTGAGCACCTCCTTTAACAATTATGCAAAGTGCCCAACTCAGATAAAACAACCAATACCTGGAATGTGTACAACTGTGATATAAAACAAATATTAAATAAAAAGAACCTCAGACATACAGAACTGAAGTTTTCAAAGCATTGATAAAAAGAGAGGTCTCAATGCAGAATATTTAAGATATTAGAACAGAATTAATTTTAACACAATTTATTTTGCTTATTTACCAGTCACAGTAAAATCAATAGTCAAAAAAAAGTTCACCTGTCAATAAAATAGGCCGGAATTGAACTTTGATTTCAAGCTGGGTATGCAAAGGCCACAGTGTCTGTAATAAACAGCCATGAGACAGAACATGTTTCTGATATGTTGGATTTGGCTTTTTTACTTAAGCAACTAGAAATGTTGGTAGATGGCTGTTGTTTTATGATTTTCACTTATCTCAGAATTTTTTTTTTATATTGGTGTCAATGACTGTTACTTTCTAGTTCGTCAAATTGGATGTGAATATTAGGAAAAAGCTTGATTTGCATATTTCATAGATGTTAATTGTTTAAATGAACATGTTTTGCACTGGAATGAATACAAAGATTGTTCAAATTCACTGCTTATGTCTATTTTTCAGTTCCTACAAAACTATGATGTTTATGGGAGAGGCTTTTTTATATTAAGATATATCTATATTGATTTTTGGCCATACCAGCAATATGTACATATATTGGTTATCAGAATTAGCCAATTTTCACATCAACGCATCCTCATCCCTAAATATACAGTATGGAAACTCATACAGTACCTGTGGGTGTGTTTTTGGTTTGTGTTTGACAGTATGGACAGTTGGACCTCAGGGCAAAAGAGACATGTGTTGTTTTACATGGCAAAGCACATACTTGTGCTGCCTATAACAAACTGTACACAAACAGCCATGAGGGATGTCAGTCAGTTTGTACTGGTCACAGCTGAAGGGAAACTTCTGTAAATCCAGAATCTCTTCTTCTAAATTAAAGCGGTATAGATTTTTTAATGTGACGTGACCATATAAAGCTGCTTCAAAGGAATTTATACTTACACCTAAACTATTCAGCAGAAAGCTGCCCTTACAAGAACAAATAAAGGCCAGACACATTCACATGGTACGCAAAACAGGAATTGGACACGTGTGTTGCCAATGGAAGAAAGAAGCGTGTTGATTAAATGTTATTATTTCTCCAACCTGCTCAAAACACTTGTCGGAATATATTTTTCATGGCCTTTTGTTCACCTGCAGAATGTAGCATTAAATAAACGTTTCCAACATCGTTGCTTTCCTCCTCTTTGTTTTCTGTATAGAAAAAGGAAAAAAAAGAGAGAAGGCTGCTATTTTTAGCCACCCCTCCTCTCATCTGCATTCACACGCTTCCTAGAAAAAGGAAGCACATGATTGGGTGAAAAGAGGAAAAAATGCCATCTCAGGCAACCTGGTAGGACAGCAGCTGGATAACACCACTGCTGCCTGTTTGGATACATCAGTGGTGGTTGTTTCACTCACAAGTCTGGTTAGTGACATCCTGATGAGTGATGTGTCAGGGGGACAGCTGCACGACACGATGAAGAGAAAACAAAACTGACACACAATTAAATTTCAAAAAAATCCACAAGATGCATTTTTATCAGTCGGTCAGTGCTTCTGAGTTTTTTTTACTTTTCTCGTTTCAATGTTTTGGCATAAAAAGCCAACAGGGATTTGCAGAGCAAACTCGAGGGGCTGGAGGTCAAATGGCTCAGCCAACAGCTCTTACCCCCTAAAATACAATTGATTTGTGTTTTAGTAGAACCTTGTAGACTGGACGGAATCCAAATAGTTCAAGCTTGAAAGACTGTAACTGCAACATGCCCACATCTTTCAAATCATTTTGATTGACTGTCGTTGCATTCAGTCCGTTGTGTTTCTTGTATTTTGAATCCTCAAAGAGGAGCAGCTTTGACTTTTGTCCTGCTGATAAGTTTTAAAACTTGTTGGATACCATTTCTGTTGTACTTGGACACCAAGCAAAATCCTGCCAAAAACATAATGCATACATTTGGATAGACAATATTTTATGACTGAGCCAAAGCCTTTACTTCCTCTCAAATTGCAAAGCAAGTTTGTGGGATTTTTACATTTTGACCAAAGTCAGAGCACCAACAACACGCTTTAAACGACCTCCAGTAAAAGTAAAATGTTTTCATTCTAATATTGACGATACATACTCAAATGATGGCGATAGAGAACTCTTCCTGATGAGTTGGTCCTGTTGACCAATCAATACATTACTAAACTATTACTTTCAGTTCATTAATGAGGACATATGCAATACAGCACTAAAACATAGAACAAATGGGTGTATGTTATTTGATTGAAAGCAAAACTGAAAATGTACATTTCACATTGTCTTTATCTTTAAATTGATCATTTGGACAAAATATAGCTGATTTAATCAACCTTTGCTGTTCAATTCAATTGTGCACCGTCAAAAGAATCAAACTATGAAGTTCATTAAAAAGGAAATGCTTGAATGATCATCAGCTTTCCCAGTTCTGTAAATTTGTGCAATCCTTTAATTAAACAAGCCAAATGATACTGTTGTCTGTTCTGATGAAGGAAGTAATGACATGTATTGGCTTTAGCACGTAATGTACATCCCATCTTCTCTCCCAGTGTGGGAGACATTGGTAGGATTGAGCTGACAATTACAAACTATTTCAGAAATAATTTGTACTTCAAGAGGGTCACCGCCAGCAGAACAGAAGAGTTGCTCTGACCCTCGCAGTACAGCAATGCAGTATATCGCAGATCCAGAGTGTAAATACTGAAGTTACCACTATGTTCAAGTCACATTTCTAAAAGTTCTCTAAAAGTATAGCTCAAGTATTTCTTAATATTTGGTTTGTCCCAATTAGATGAGACTAGAACACAAACGTAGCACTGATACCAACGAGCAGCATTTAGACTTCATATTTATCTTTTATAAAGGCTGTAAAGGTAAAATATTTCAGTTCCTGTTATTCCCAAGAAAACCTCCAACGTTATGTAGTTCCTATGTAATGACATCAATTCCACCCTTAAGACCAGAATCCTTCATCGGTAAGCATATATTGTACTGTGTTGAAAAGTTATACGTTGGGATGATGTTTTGCTCTGTGCTGCCACTTGATGAAGAAGACAAGCAGGGAGGTGTTTGTCTGATCCAGATCATATGCGGATCAGCTGTATGTTCGCCTGGAGCTTGCCGATGCTGATTAAATGAGCAGGATTGATCTGGAGCACTTAGCTCTACATCAATCCCGCTCCTGCAAGACGTCAATCTCCTTGAGGTGACAGGTTTAGTGGAGACCTTGGTGATGTCATTGTCTCGCACTCAGACCACAATCCTTGTGGGATGTACAAATACAAAGGGGGAGTACATGTATTAACAGCTGATTGTTATGCAAAGACAATTGTTTGACATTTGACAATTGACATTTTGAATTGAAAAGTAGCTTATGTGACAAATAGAGATTTGATATTGTTCCGTCTTGCTGTTATGGGTTCTTCTGCCTAATATAAGGGGCTGATGAAGCTCCTTCCTCTCCCCGGGCCGCTTCACTGTGTGTGACATCTGAGTTATCCTCAGTCGCTCCTGTCAGTGTCTAGTTTGCTGTGTTCGTCCAGCCTCATTTCACTCATCAAAACAGAGCAGAAGATTTTCATCTCGTGGCAAGTTTGATGACACTTTCATGAAGTCAATCTATGTTAAGTGTCAATGCAATTCTGTGCTTTGCATTGGAGACGTCTTCATGAAGCTTTGAGGCAGTGTAAACACGTCGATATGTAACAAAAAATATTAAATTCAACATTAATTTGTTTTCCATAGCTAGATTCTGATAGAAATGTTGTTCATCACTATATTTTACTGTATTTTTGGATTATTTAATTTGCAGAATCAGTAGTGCGCTACTAATTGCTGATAAGAGCAATAAGGTGGCACGGCAGTGATGGTTCACCTTTTGATGTGCCGCCCATGCAGATCTGTAAATTATGAGATAGGACCTGCTTCATTCTGTACAGTATCAACAAAAATGATATTTTCAAATGTTTGATCCTCGTTGAAGAAAATACTAAACCTGGAATTTGTAAATCTGAAAAATGATGTCGGGTCCATCTTATCGTTCATATCAAATCCATGCCGAAGCAGCTCTCACACGGTGCTCGGTGTTTACAAATGAGGCCAAATGAAAGCAGCAGCGTCCTGCAGGCTGAAATACATTTACATAATGAGAATTTGTTAATTACTTTGAGATTAAACACTGAGGCCTCAGTCTGTTAGCTTCTGTATCAAATTAGTGAAGGTTAAAGCACCTCTCTTCTCTGCTGCTAATCTCAGAGGCACAGTGGAAAGGCGCCTGTAATGTCACCACAGCGTCACAGACCTCTTGTTTAGGCCTGCAAGCCTCTATGATAGTGTTGGACAAGAACCAGACTTCCTACGGTGGCTGAGCAAATGTAACCTCTAATCACACATCGCTAATAATAACTGCAACATGCATACTGTGTGTGGAAAAGCACACGCTTATAAAATGCATAGAGAGTATTAACATGAGAGAACCACCCCAAAGACTTGTTTGGGTTACAACCATTAGGAGGAAGGTATATAAATGCAGCTAAAGAGGTTAAGACCGTTTAACTGTATAATTTCAACTGATTGAAAGAGCTTGACTTGAATGTGTGTTTCTCAGAATTAGACTTGATGTGCTCTAACTGTGGATGTCGCCGTCCGTCGCGCTGAGAAACGTCTCGATAAAGAGCCCAGGGGCAGAAATATCTGCAGAGCTGAGCAGACACTTTGGTGCAACTGTAACATGAGGAGGTACATTTTGAACGGAGGAGGAAATCGAACACTGAACTCTGGCTGTGATCAAGTGGGATCTCACTTCCAGTTTGTGTTTGTGTCAAACCTCAGTGATTTAACCTGGTGATGTTGTTGCACCATGTTTACAGATGATCACTAAATGGAATACAATACAACAAGCATTTTCTCATTTGTTCTAGTTTTACGCTGAAAGAACAAATGATCACATCTGGTGTCACTTCTTGCTTTTACGAAAGTTTTCCAGTCAAATGCACCCATTAGATGCAATGGTGGACCTCCTGGGAAAAAGACATGCTTTTACAGTGATGGTATTCATGTTAAGCAGATGTGGTATACATTGTTACACTTATAATCATTTCTAAAGTTCTACACAACAACCTCTTTCTCAATATTTAGCAAAATAGTGTGATTGTGTGATTGCACAGGTTAACTTGGGTTACATTCACACTGAAGGACGCTCAATTCTGATTTTTATCTGGGATCCGATATTTTTTGCATGATAATCCACATTACATTTATTACAACTTCTATCAGACTGCCGTGTGAGCGCATACGTAGAAGATGAAGTCAACCGGAGTACGCTGTTTACGGAAGTAAATGTGGACGGCACGCCGGTCAGCACCAGGGTTGCCAGATGTGACTCACTGTTTCCAGTCCAAACAACGTAAAACTCACACACCTCAATATAAACCAGCCCAAATCTCAGCCTGTGTAGAAATCACGATAAAACTGGAACACTACTATATGTGTAATACAGAACATGCCATAAACTCATAAATGCACAAAATAAATAAAGTTAAATGGTAAGAGAGCTTGGCTCGCCAATTGGGGGATACCCGCCAAATCTGGCAACGCTTGTCAGCGTGTGTAGATCCATTTTCAAGTGGTTGTTAAATATGAGCCAAAGAAATCTTGACAAAATGACGAGGGAAAGGAGGAGACTCGGTAAAAAAAGTGTTGCTTCTTTCAGCGCTTATCTGTGACGTCGGTCACAAGTCAATGACAAAGTAGTAGAAAAATATCTGAATGAGTACGACATATGATCGAGGCCTGGGTCACCTTTGAATAACAAAATGGGAATTGGTTTGCATTTCCCTGCAGTGTGAACGTGCCCAAAATATAGCCACTTGACTGATCGGGGTTTGAGGACAGTAAAGGCAACCTTGCACCAACGTCTCAGCTGCTTTACTCAGTGTGGATCAGTTGATTCGAAGCACCGTTTGTCCTGTGTTGGTCCTCATTTCCTGCCGTCGGTGTGGATTACGATCTCACAGCCAGTGAGTCACGCTGCAGCCTTCCTTCTATGACTCCAGTTTCTAGAAAAATGTGTAATTAAGACAGTATTGACTTTTATCTTGGCTCAGCAGTATCAGCCTAAGATGAGATGAGGAAAATGATGCAAGTTCTGATATTAAACGTTTAAAGGAAACTTACAATGTCAGCCACATCAGATGGCATTTGGTGACACATTTTCTGACTTGGTGGCTTCTGTTGAATGAGTTTTTATTCACGTCAGGTGAACTGAGTTTGTGTTTTTAAAGACGGAGTGGTTGTAGATTGTAGTGTGATAGAGACAAACTGCTTACATCTTCATACATGTTTAGAGAGCTGAAGTCTCTCCTTCAGCACTTTTCAACACCATTTTTAATTCATTATTGGTTTTGGTAAATGTTTTGCCCTGTTTTTCCTAAATCAGATGTACTATTACACAACTGAGTGGTTTTTAAACAAGGTATGCTTTCAAATTAATCATCATTATTAATCATTATTTAAAATCCATTGTTTGCTATATTTGAGACCTAATGACACACTAACCTTCCTCATCACTAAACATTTTCATATAGAATTACTGTGATGTGTAATATTCATTGACGCATATTTCTATTCACTGTGGCATTTAAGTAAACATGGGAGCTCCAGGTTGTAGATTTGTGAGGTATTATTAATATAACAGCCTGACCAGAAGCTGTCGTCCAAAAGAATCCAAGAAATTGACAATATTGCAGCTGCAAAATGTGTACATTTTCTCAATCTGATGAACACCACACAAACTCATCATTGCACAACTCAACAGTTTGAGTGATTTCTGGGAACCTCACTCCTGAAATATGTGTGGTGGCAGATCACGTCTCTCCTGTACACCTCGTCAGTGACAAATCATCAATGAGCTGAGGAAGGGTCGGTGCTTCTTCATTATTTAACAAGCCTCTCTCTGTTCCTTCATGTAAGCCGATAGGCTGGAGCTGTGAGGAGGGAGCAGTTGTTTTGTTTGTGCTTTATTCCCAGAGACTTCTAGTGTTGCACTGCAGCCAGGCTGAGATAACAGTCTAAATATAGAGCCAGCTAAAGGACTGGAGTCATTGTGCTCTCCAAAGCCTGCATGGTGTCCTGAAACCTTTAAAAAAAAAGAGAGAGAGAGAGAGAGATTTCCGGTGTTGTTTTGGGTCAGCTTGAGCTGTTACACTGTAAACCTAAACAAGCGCACTGAACTGAAAACTTTATGTGTAACAGATTACACAGGGATATTTAGGTGATGTTCTTAAATGTTTTAAGTTAATATAATATAATAATCAAATCATTTATTTTATATTAACTTAAAACATTTAACAACATCACTTAAATATTCTTGTGTAATCTGTTACACATAAAGTTTTGAGTTCTGTGAGCTTATTCGGGTTTACAGTGTACATAGTCTCAACTCTGCCCTAACATGTAAATATTACAGTTCTTCCTGTGATATATATTGAAATATAAATCATACACGTGTAATATAATTATTTCCCAGAATAACTATTACATCAATTTTATAATATTTTGACTATTGAGTTATTATTATTATTATTATTATTATTATTATTATTATTATTATTATTATTATTATTATTATTATTATTATTGAAAAGGAAATTATGTAAATACATTTTTATCAAGCCAAGCAGCAAACCAGCGGTGGGCTTGAGATTGTTTTAATTTCTTATCATTGCTTGACCTACAAAGTGTAGGCATTATGATCTCAGTGCTGAATCAATATGGTGTGCAGTCTTTAGAATAGCAAACACATCATTTTATCCTTTCCAAATCCGCAACTACCTATTTTCTCTTATGTTGTTTAATAGTAGAACAGTATATACATTTTTCTGGAGTTGTCAATATTCTGTGGGTGTGGTAAACACCCCGCCCCCCCCCCCACTCCCCATATACATAACTCCTATTATCAAAAGCTCATTAGATATTGTACCACAGAATCCAAAATATCTTGAGTATATTTTATAAAATTGCTAACTTGGTTAATTGTCTGATAAAGGTCACTGGAAATCATCAGTTAAAAGTTAGTTCTTTGAAGAGTTGTGGCTTTATTTCACTACTTGATGCAGATAAAAATATCCAGTAATTTTAGAAAGTAACTACTTGCTGTATTACTGTACCTATTGATTTTTGCTGGTGTGTGATATCGATTAGGTCAAGGAAGACACTCTATAATCTGAATTTTTGTGTTTCTTGAAACAGTTAAGCAAACTAATAAGACAGAATAAACTAAGCTGAAACACAGTCGAGCAAAACCCCAAATATGCTAACAGGCCTGATGAGGCAAGAACTTAACTTTTTTATGGATAAGGGGAACACATCACAGCCACGGGGGATAAAGCCTAACGTCAGTGATAATTACAGTCTCGCATCAAGGAGGATCAAGTTCCCTATTAATGAGGCATTCCTCTTCCATGAACATTTGGGAATTAGTAACTTTAGGACAGAACTATAAATAGCAATGGAAAGCTTGGATAGCAGGAGAGAAACTGTATTCATTGTAATTAATGTCACTAACATCTCGCTTTATAGCGTTGTTCCAAACAATAGCAATTAGTATCAGGAAACATATTTCAAGATGAAGCAGATAAGTTCTTCACTCACACAATAACATTTCAAGCTTTCTTTATCATTTTTACAACTTTGCACCCTTATTAAAGCAGTTTAATATTGCGAACCATTTACTGTTGGGTTTTTTTAGACTGCTGAATATTTTATTTTGAAGGGCTTGTCCCCGCTGAATCTCACACTGCTCTGCATCTTGCTGTGTGTTTAGCAAATATTTGGACTCATTTAAAAAAAAATTTCGTCTGACCATGACGATGAGTGGGCTGCTACTACAGCTTTCCAAGACGTGACTAAAATTTGAACTTGAATGACGGACTGTCGTTTCCTGGAAGCGCTCAGGGCTGTTGTAGCTGTCTGCCCTGGTTGCTTCTGAGCGTGTGGGCTGCGAAATCTAACGTTACTGCTGTATTATACTTACTTCCCAGTGGTGTATTTTGCTGGCGTTGATGTCCATCTACATCTTTAATAGGATGTAACTTAAGCTGTAAGCATGAGATCTACACCATGCAGGCTGTATACTCTGCGTTTAACAGATCTGTGTGCTCTGGATGGACTTTATTCATTTATTTTTGTTCCACATTTTGCAGGTCAAACTATTTAATATTTTACAACATGCTTCCCATTATTATTTAAATTATGAATTAACTATCACACACTTTTACCTTAATTTTGCCCTGTTGGAGACATTTTTCTCATAAATAATTGAATATTTAATAAGTTGAATATTGCAAGCATATTCCTTGGCTTTCTATTTCAAACAGACCATAACATTTCAATTCTGTTTCCAAAAATGTCTCTTACAGACTCAAATAAAATAAAACCATTTTTTGTGCCACTCATCACGGATGATTCTTGTTTTATTTTAAATTGCTTCTATAATAAAATGCTTGTTATTGTCCCAATTCTTTCAATAAACGAGATATCATGTTTTATGTTTGAAGTTTTTGTTTTTTGTTGGTGTTGTCTTTTGTAGTACATATTATGTGTGGATTGACATTGTGTGTGGATAAACAATCGCTTGAGAACCAAACAATATGCTGAAGATGGTCATGGACTGAACTAATAGGCATGAGAGCCTACAGACGCCTTCCTTGGTGCCTTTTGATTTAAATGTAACAACAAATCCAAAATATATTCACAAAACTCCATATTTTCTGGGATAAATGGTGTATTTTATAGACTATACCTTAAAAACAAAAAAGATTTAAGATCAGATCTGCCTCTGTACTGTTTTGTTTGCCTGTACCTTGCAACATATGCTGTACCTGAGGAATTATAGCTAAGAAGATCTCTGTTTACCTTCTCTTGTTCTTCCCTCTCCAGATGGCATCTGCAACAGCGACCTATGGTCAGAAGGAGTCTTCAGACCAGAACTTTGACTACATGTTCAAAATCCTTATCATTGGTAACAGCAGTGTAGGTAAAACCTCCTTCTTGTTCCGCTACGCTGACGACTCCTTCACGCCAGCCTTTGTCAGCACGGTGGGCATCGACTTCAAGGTGAAGACCATCTACAGGAATGACAAGAGGATCAAACTACAGATCTGGGTAAGAAGATGACAGTGTTCACAATATTTTTGGATTTTTTTTTTTTTACAACACTCTTGAGTTTCATATTTCCTGAAAACCTAAGTATCAGCACAGACAAGAGATGACCACTGATCTCTTTTATTATTGTTATTTTAAATGATACGTGTGTGTATACATTAAATACATAACAACAAAGTAAGTAAGTAAATAAGTAGGTAAACTTTATTTATCGAGCACAATTCCCAGATATAGATCACATGGTGCTTTACAGCAAAGGACATAATAATTCATGTTACATGAGCATATAAACTTAACATTGATTAAACCGATCTGAATGGAAACTACCAGTTACACATCATTCACAGAGTCAGTGAAAGACGTGTTGCTTTGTGGGATTGAGGTTTGAGAAGAGGAAGACTTTCAAAGAAGACACTCCTCTCTTTATGTTCTCACTCAAAAATGGATGTACTCTTCCTCCCATGTGTAAAACATGAGACAAGACAAAACAGGTATGACACTCAGATACTGTTTAGGATTTTGGTAACTTCGTTGGACCAAAGACACGTCATTCAAGCTGTTGCTCCATAGAGGTCCAGATGCAGTCCACTCTCTGTTTTAATCAACTAGCCTCTGGGATTTTTTTTTTTGACATTTCTCAGGAGAGAAAAAAAACATCCAAAAAGTCAATCTGACCTCAAAAACATTTGTGATGTTGCAATAACACTTTTTGTAGTGACGATGTAACATATTAGCTGAACTGTCAGAACGGTGTGGGTCAGTCTAATGACTCACTCATTAAATTCAGTTGAAGTTATAAAAGTTATTAGGACGTGAAATAGTGGTTGCACTCACATTTTATTGTATGTTTGAGTTTATGACTCAAATAGATGCAGTCATGGCTTTCAACGGAGACGAACTAACTCATTTCTGCAGTTGGAAATATGTGAACTTCAGGAAAATTTACAGACTGCAAACTGAAACTATACCCTTATTGTGTTATTAATCTCAGATTAATGTAGACAAACATGTGTGTGCTTATTTTCTAGTGTTCTTAATCGCCATCTCCTCACCTGCGTGGTTGTCCATTCTGAATGCTAATTGGTGAAATATTGATTGTCAGTCACTTCAGCAGCTGGGTCAACATTACATCAGGCCGTGCGATGTGTATATTTATTGATGAAATGAGGACCTTAGTACAACACAAGCGCCTACACACAGTGCATGTTTTGTGCATAGAAAGGGGCATTTATGGCTCCTACACACAGGCACACCTTCACATCGACATTTATATCGGGTTCTTAAATTACTTATTAAAAAAAAAGCCCCATTTTGTGTGTAATGTGCAAAATTGACTGGGGAAGCATGGAATGGCCCGTCTGAGATTCAGCTTTATTGCGTCGCTTAAACCAGGGTTGAGTGATTAGAATTGTGGGCTGAAATAATCTGTAATGTTATCAAACACCTGCAGTTAAGCTTTCACACAGGCTTTGACATTTAAAATGACCATCCAGGTGTTTTAAAGTCTCAGTTATTTCCCTTCCAGCAAAGCGGGAACTAAAAGAGTGAAGCATTTAAGCCATTGTAGTCCCATTCCGTAACAACTGACTTTTCACCCTGATGAGTGCAACTCATTTGAAACCTTTGGTATCCAGTGCCAAAACTATATACTTTAAGATATAATCAATCCACCCCTACATCTGAAAAGTGTTTCTTTTTAAGCCGAATTTAAAGTAGGAGAATAATGATGACGGCTTCTCCAACTAAAATCTAAAAGACAACCCTGTTGTTAGATTGAGAATCCTCAAAAGGTGTTGTATTTAAATGGGTGGGACTCTCTTATTCAGATTTGTTTGCATCAGACATGTCTGCTCGCAAGGATTCTTCAACAATATTGAGATAAATTGGTACACAATAGAGTAAAGACAAGCACACTGGAAAAACAGGCTCCCCAAGCTGCAGAAAACTGGTGTTTCAGCATCAGCAGCTAGAACTGTGTGCGCGCATGCGCGCTGGTGTGCGTGTAGGGTTGCCTCTGTTGTCAGCCTTTGCCAGGCCTTGCCTCTGGGAGGAAAGACTTGATTGGCCAATAAGGCTTCAAGAAACCGACTGGGTGCTGCTATCCCCTCCCCCATTACTACTCATATCCCTGAGTAGAAGCTCCCTTCTAGCACACACAATCCCATTCCCCATCTCTCAGTGATTCTTTAAGCTCGTCAAGCCAAAATACAGGCTGATTTGAGTCATGTACTTAAACATCAGCACACAATTTGTGCATTTGATTCACAATGGGCAAGTCATTCTGACTGAGATGTATATATTCACATACAATGAGTGTATGTGTGTGTGTGTGTGTGTGTGTGTGTGTGTGTGTGTGTGTGTGTGTGTGTGTGTGTGTGTGTGTGTGTGTGTGTGTGTGTGTGTGTGTGTGTGTGTGTGTGTGTGTGTGTGTGTGTGTGTGTGTGTGTGTGTGTGTGTGTGCATTACATAATAGAATAATGAAGGACTGTTTTTAGCAAATACATTGAGACCTTTGGAAGAATTATTATAATTATTGGTTAGTTATCAATTGGAAAGAAAATTCTCACCTCACCTCAAAACACGATAACCATTGAGTCAACTTGTCACCAGCCATAAAAATCTGACACCGGGATGAAGTAATGTTGGTATGATCAATGTTATTTATGTGTATTGTTTATTCACATTTGTATCTGCTTTGAAGAAACAAAGTCAATTTATTACAGAATGCAGCAGTCAATAATTTGATCTCTTCAAGATTGATGGTTTTCAAATGCAGATAGAACATGTTATTGTTTTAGTGAAAACAAGACAGAACAGGAGGTGAACTTTAAATATGCCACAGAAATGAAATTCACAAACAAGATAACTCCAAGAAGTAACGATGAGCCTTGTCAACATTGGAACACAAAAGAGGACTTTAGTGACTCATACTGAAGACAAAGATCAGTAGTCAACTGTATCTTATCTAACAGTACTCAGCACTACCTACGCCTACAGTTTACGTATAAAGACGGTGCTCAAATCCTAAGCAGCCTGCTGCTCAACAACACGGACACGCAGATATATTTAAACTGCAGAGCATATCAAACCAATTGTACGTACAGATCAGGTAAGGTCACATCTCCTGTTCTCTATGCACAGATGTCGTTTGGTCGCCTAAGAATTAATGTGCTCTTAAAATACACATCAAAGGGATGAATATGGTTAATGTTTTTCTATATAAAAAAACATGAATTATGAATGTATGACTGTTTATCCAGTTCAGGATTGCAGAGTGCAGGAATCTCAGCTAACTATTGATGAGAGGAGGGACAAACAACCACACACATGTTCATATTCACACATATCTGCAATTTAGAGCAAAGACAAGCATTATTATGTAGGTCTATAACTGAGCATCAACAAAATGTGATGATCTTTAATGGCGTAAAGTTAAATCAACTGTGAGTAGTGACTGGCTTGTATATTATAAGAGAAAGATATTTCAAAAATATAACGCAATAGAAGTTAATACATTTCTGCAGATATGATTTTCCCATTTTACCAGCCAGATTCATTAACCTAAAATAAAGACCCAGTGGTGTTTTATCTGAAAAAAGAGCTGATATAATTAATTGAAGCGCTTCTGCAAGTAAAAGTTCATTCCGCTCCCACATCAAAAGTAAATTAGCAATTTCTTTTCACACATTGGCGACATTCTTACTATTCTTCCTTCAAAACATTTGCTGATGCTTTAAAGCTGTAAGCGTGGTGCAGAGAATGAATTCATACAGCTCTGCAGTGGTCAGCAGGTCTTCAGCAGTGAGGGAAGTATTTTTGCACATCAGAGATCATTTTTCCAGTCATACCGAATCGACGAGAAGCGGCAGGCTGCTTTCAACCGGGCTGCTTCTTAAGTGCTGCTTCTGATTAAAAGTGTAACAAAAGCACATGGACATCTTTCAAAGACGTGTTGGACACATAAAGAAATACCATTGTCACATTTGTGAGTACATTTTTCATGAGTAAATTTATTGAAAAATATTATTACCAACATTTATTCATTCTGATACACACTTAGTTATCATTTCAATCAGACTCTCTGTGGGAGGTGGTATCTATGTATTGTAATTCTTTTAAAGCTCGGTGTAGTAAAAAGAAAGGGATTTGCGACTGGTTTTTGACTTGTAAAGCTACTGATGAACACCTAAACCATGGTTATTTAATCCAGGAGGTCGACTGTCCTGCATGTTTACTGTCTTCCTCATCCAACACTGCTCAAATCAATAAAGCAGGTGTCATCGTGAGTGTTTGCAGAAAGCCATTCTATCCAGGAGTTTGGCCTTCCAGGGCCAGGATTTACTTCCTCGGACCTAAAGGTTCTCGCCTGAGCATAATCTGACTCAAACAAAGAAAATAAAAAAATGTGTGTTTGTTTTTTCAGGACACAGCTGGTCAGGAGCGATACCGCACAATCACTACTGCTTACTACCGAGGAGCGATGGGCTTCATCCTCATGTATGACATCACCAATGAGGAGTCTTTCAATGCTGTCCAGGACTGGTACGTTATGGACTCTCACATGCTCAGGCTGCATGATTTGAATGTGTCCCTGCTCCAACACACCGTATTAAATGTAGTGGGTGTTGTCAGACCTCTGCAGAGCTTCCTGGCAACCTGTGTATTTCAGTCAGTCGTGCTAGAATCAAGGGGTTATATGAAAACATGAGGGGCCATAGAGCCAGTACTGAGAAACACAGCTGTAACCAAACACGATAGACGAAATGGTATTGAAATAGATATAGAGATACAGCAATCATTGTTTCTACCTCCTTTTGTCGACAGAAGTTCAATTCTTCTGTTGTTGCAATCACAACGTTTTATTCTTTTCACCTTCACCACAGTCATTAGCTTAGTCTTTATTCTATTCTATTCTATTCTATTCTCTATTTGTCTTGTCAGCACTGTGGCTTAAGGAGTTTCTTTCAGTGAATTTTGGAATATATTGTGAGATTTCTCTGTTGTAACATTTCAAGTCATTCTTAAGGGTAATCATTAATCTAGTGACTGGCTGACACCAGAAAACAACTCTTTTGACAGTGCTGAATTTTTCATTGTGCCCCATATAATTTGACACCAGCTTCAGTGCCTTCTCAACTATGGCCAAACAGTTCAGCGGACCTTCATACTGAAGAATCTATGACAAACTAATGTCAGTTATTATAAAGTCCTCTTAGAAGAGTCACTGAAAAGTGTAGTCAGTGCTATTATTTAACACCTTTGTTTTATGTATATTCTTTTTTTTATGTACAATTTTTAAATCATACTGGGAACAGGTCTTGCTTGCCATCTACAGTTCCACTAGTTTGTTGACAAAAATTCAAATCTTGTTTACTTTATAAAGGAAAAGTGAAACCAGAAGGGGATTAAGATAAGAAAATATTTTTCATTGGCAAACACCTTTGCTGTGGTTAAGAATGAATCATTCTTGATTGAAAGATCAAGGGTTTTTTTTTTTGTGTTCTATAATTATTAAAATCTGTTTTGTCTCATCTACAAAGTTCAATCTCCAAACTGGCAAAGCCAATTGACAGGATAATGACTAAAATTTAGTTTTTGGTGACAGTGAAAATCCTTTATGTTTTTGGCTGGCTCAGTCAGTGCAAACCCCAACATGTCATTAAACTCTGTGTCGCTTTTCCCTGAGAGAAGAAAGATTTGCGCTTCACAGCCTGTGATTCTCTCTGACTGTCGGCTGTGTCGGTTTCCAGGTCGACTCAGATTAAGACGTACTCGTGGGACAACGCCCAGGTGCTGCTGGTAGGGAACAAGTGCGACATGGAGGACGAGCGGGTGGTGGGTGGAGACAGAGGCCGGCAGCTTTCTGAACACCTTGGTGAGTTCACGTTGCACGCACACGCTCACGCTCACAGATACTGTACAGGCACGTCAATCGTCGACTCGCTGTTTGTGTGCATGACTCGTGTTTCTAGAATGATCTCCGTATTGACCTCATTCTGATATTCCAATGATGTTTATATCTCTAATGAACAGTAACAGAACGTTTTTAACATTAGTTTGCAGATCCTAACACAGAAATAGACGTCCCCTCTCACTTTTAACATTCGATAAGCTCTGAGAGTTTTCAAATAGGAGCAGTACGATGGGTTTTTACCTGTGGAATTTCTGTCTGGAGTTGCATGTTTCACCTGTGACTTTTCCATAGGTGCGAGGTCTATTTCAAAGGTTAAAAAAAAAAAAAAACATGCCTGTTCATTCAAGGCTGCAGTGGCTGGTCATGCCACAGTTATACCTCTATGATTGATCGGTGGTGTGTCATAGGTGTTTCTTGTTTCCCACACACTGTCAGCCGTGGCATGCTGACAGTATCTGCCAATCCCATGAAGTGGACTAATACTCAAAATACAATTTTATCCTGCTAACATAGTTTATGTTGGCATTTTTACCCGGTTGAGGAGTGATAAATCTGGATCTTCACATTCACACCGACAGATCACTAATGCCTAATAAGCATATCTTTGTACTCTGGGGAAGCACCCATAGAAAAATCAAATAGAAAATGCTAATTACACATAGGAAGGCCCTGCAGAAATTTCAACCAAGACCTGACTGCTGTATGGCAACAGTGAAAAGCAACACATTAGCCCGTAGGTCCCTGGTATCCACAGCATCACAGAAATGTACAATTTGTTCATGGAGAATCATAAATAAGCAACAAGGTTTGTGGGAAGTAGTCCAGCACCCATTAAAGTGCATTTTGTCACAGCTACAAACTAAACAAACATCTCTGACTCCACGCTCCTTTATGTCTGCAGGTTTTGAGTTTTTTGAGGCCAGCGCCAAGGACAACATCAATGTGAAGCAGACCTTCGAGCGTCTGGTTGACATCATCTGTGAAAAGATGTCTGAGAGTCTGGATGCTGGCGATCCCGCTGTTACAGGGGCCAAACAGGGGCCTCAGCTGACAGAGCAGCCTGCACCTCCTCACCAGGACTGTGCATGTTAAGGCTGACAAACTCCCCAAACTTTCCCTTTTGTCTCTCCTTCAGTTGAAACCCATGTCCTGGCATCTGTACCTCATCTCCTCCCCCATTCGTCCCCCTTCCTACTCCTTTCCAATGACCGTCATTGGTCAGTGATCACAAGAACCAGGTTTAAAAAGTGTCTGAAATACTCTGAGATGCTCATGGATTGACGACTGAGGTATATTTGCCTCTGGTTTCTCCTCATACGGGAACCAATAGATGTTGTTTACTTCAGTGTGTGGTTGAAGCTAAAGCAAGTTCAATCAAGCCGGAGTGTTTCAAACTCTGTGGGTTCTTAAAGGTTCCCGACCCATCTACTGTTGTTTTCCCGTTTGTCAGTGTGGTTTTACATGAAGGATTTGACGGCGTGCATCCTCAGAGTGCCATTTAAATCCTTCCAATGTTTACAGTACTGTGTTTTATGTCAGTCAAATGTCTTAAAAAGATGCCAGCCTTCAATTTGGTGAACATGAAGGCCAATGCGGCATTTATTTCATGTTGGATTGACGATTCAGCTGAAATCTACTCAACATCAGAGTGTTACATTTCGTAACTGATTCTGGACGCAGGATCAAAGACACATGGGTTGATTTGTACGATCCAGTTGTCCCCAGAACCCAGATTCCCAAGTTGAGCAGTGGAAGTTGTAAAAAGAAAACAAAAAACAAAAACAAACAAACAAAAACGTTTAACAAAAAGAACAGAGAAAAGAAACTACAAACTTAAAGTCACGATTCTAAGTTTGAAGTTGAAACTTTGAGGACTCCTGAGAATTGAACATATCTTAGTGGAGCGTGACATGTTATCGCAAAAACAGCTGTTCTCGAAGCATTTACATTGTTTTCAAACATGAACTGTTGTGATTGACTGAAACACTGTTCTGAGGGAGTCTAATCACTTCAATACATTTACAGTTAGGAATTCCGAGTTCCGAGACAACTGGAACGCAGCATCACTCTTTTCATTTTTTAGTTTTTTGTTTGTTTGTTTTTTGTTGGATTCAGCATCTTATTACATACAGGCTACCTTAAGATTTAGCAAAGTTGTTTTTTTTTGTTTTTGTTTTTGTTTTATTGATTGTTGTTTGGGTTGTATTTTGTTTGTTTTGTTTTTTTACCATACATCTAAACTTTTTCTTTCAGGCTTTTTTTTTAATGATTTTGCATAACGTTATCAAGCTTTCATTTCATATTCTAGTGCCCTGTTTATTATTTTTATACATTAAAAACACAGGGTGGGGAAAATATGAAAAAACTATAGCGGAGTAAAAAAAGAAAATGGCAAAAAAATCAACTAAAAGATACATTTTTATTTGATTATATTTATTTAAATGTACATATAAATGTTGTGCAATATATATAAAAAATATAGATATATAAAATATCTACAGGTATGCATATCTGGAAATACATTTCAAAAAGTATGACGTTTTATGAGGATCGTATCAAATATATGAGGTCTATGTTGTAGGGTTTGTTTGGATGAGTGGAAACACCTCTTCTGTGAGCCAGTATATCCCCTTGTTGGTTTTGTGTCATGCTACAAAGTTGAAAATTCAAACTTTTTATTAAAAACTAAAAATCAACAGTACAAGACTGAAGAATAAGTACATTTGGTAACATGTTTATCATCCTCTCAATCCACAAAGAGTATACTAAGCAGGATATAACATCTTGACTTTGTGCTGCATCATAGAATTTGTTTGCAGTAAGAAAATCACTGTCATTCAGCTGCTACCTGGCGTGTCCCTGGAAATAAGTCATATAATTCTAAAACATTTTGGAGGGATATTTGAGATGTTCATGCTCATTGTTCAGTCACAGAAGATGTGACAATTCCATGATCGTCATATATCAGTTTACCATATTTATGTTTTACATACTTCAATAATATGAAATTAACATAACTCTATTTTAACAGTTCGCAAATTCAGACTGTATATTTGAAAGCAGCCCCTGTATCTTATACCACAGTTTCTTGTTACCTGATACACATTGGCATGGTTTAGGAGAGTGGAAACAATGTTTTGTTTGGTGATTTTATAGTATTTTGCCCTTTTTTTGAAAGTTTGTCCATAAACAGTGAAATAAAACATCATGACTGAAACAACTGCGACGAAGATCCTAAAAGCTTCAGAACTGAGTTTATTGTGGTCGTATTGTGTAAATCTTTGACTGGTTTACGGACGGGTCTCAAAATCTTCAAAAGTTTAAGTGGCTTTTTCTGCATTTTGCAGTTTGTTTGTTTGTTTGTTAGTTTTGTCAGGGTTGTTAGTTTGTTTTTGAACGTGTCAGCGCTGAGATTTGAAGAGAAAAGTAATCGTGGGACATTTAGCTGACAGTAGGAAACACTTGAGATACCCTACAGACTCTGTCCACATCAGTCTTAGTAATGAAAACGGGAAACCCCAGATGTCAAATATAAGCACCATAGGGCCTGATTGTACCTGTGTTTAGATTTTGAATCTAGATTGCACTGAATGGATTCGGGCCTTTGGTGTTTGCAATTCACATGTGCAGCCACTCGTGTCTAATTGAATTTTTCTTTTTTTTTTTAAAGACCAAGAAACTTCATGTAATTCATTTTTCCAGCATAGTTCACATGGAGTCATGGTGGCAGTAGAGCAGAAATACCCAGATATCTCGGTTCCATTCAAGTTCTTCGGGCTCTTATGAAGGACTCCAAAAGAATCCAAGAGCAAATGAGAGGCATTCTCTTCTGTGGGTTCCAGGACAGCTTCCTGGTCTGCTCCCAGTTGAAGGTGCCAGGAAAACCTCTAATGTCAAGCCACCGCCAGCTTAACTGACTTCTGTTCGAATTTGAGTCTCTCCTGAATGGCTGAGCTGATATCAGGAGGAGTGAAGCCCACCATCCTGTGGGGAAAACCCCATTTCAGCCGCCAGTACCGGTAATTGTGATCTAGTTCTGTCGGTCATGGCATGACAATAAGTGAGGATGTGGAAGTAGACTGACCAGTGAACAGAGAGCTGTGGTTCACGTATCAACTCAATCTTTACCACAACACATAGTACAGCAACTGCATTTCTGCAGCCCCCTGTCTGAAATTGTAGCCAATCTCACAAGGCCTCCTCTCTTATCTTGTGAACAAGACCCCAAGTTACTTGATGCCTTTGACACTCTATCACGTCTGGCCAGCACGTTTCCCTGCCATCCAGTCCAACTCTCCACCAGATGGTGATCAGTTCACTGCTCTGCACGCTTCTCTACTTTAGGGTCCTGAACATGTGATTTAAGGTAAAGTGAAACGAAAACTAAATCCATCATTGACCTGATCCCCAAAAAGCTTTGGTATCAAAAACACTTCTGAGCATCCGAGTGGTTGAACATACTGTTTGTTATGGATGATCTTGGATCAACACAGAACTCCAATAACGAACCACCACCCTGGTTCAGATCAGGCGGGCCGGTTCTCCGAATCACCTCCTTCCAGGTCACTCAGTGGTTGCCAACACGAGAGTTGAAGCTGCCTAGCAAGTTTATGGCGTCTGCTGGTGACGCCATAAACGTCCTTCTGCTATGACAAGACCACAATCCCCTCTTTTCTGTTTAAAAAAAAAAACATTTGCTTGTTTCTTTCAAGAGAAAAATAGATCTCAATGTAAGACCTAGTGACTCTCAGTATTACAGAGCAGCTTTGCTGGGTTGTTGTGGGCTCCTGTGTGGACTGTTGTTTATTTGATAGAGTATATGTTACATTTGTTCAGTCTTCAGGTAACTTATGGATGGCACTGTTTTAATTCAAACAAGCATTGACAAACTGATTGCATAGAAATCCAGACGCTTGAGCCAGTGCATCAGTGAAACCTTCTGCTCTGAGGTTTCTGGCATTTTTTTTTTTTAAATGAACAAAGTGTTACACTCAAAAATTATGTGCACACTTTTTTTTTTTTAACGACATTTCTCCACAGCTGAATCTTGTTTTTGCCAGGTATTCCTTCCTTTCTCCTCACCAAAGACTGCTGCAGAGACAGCTCTTTTTTTTCTGTGGGATACCAGAATGAACAGTGTAAACAGCTTGAAATTCTTATAATACAGGTTCTGCTTGGTGCGATGTAGTGAACTCTGGCCATTGTTATTCCAGGCTTGCTGGTGGCAGTAGAAAATATATTATTATAATTATAAAGATGATGACACTTATTTTCCAAGAGAGGTGAATCAATGTTAGAACCAGTTGGGTTTAAAGAATTGATGAAGATTTTCTGTCAAATGCAATTAAAACAAACAATAATTGGACAAGAAGTGATTTTGATACTACCTGTTTCTGACTGTTGACCATTAAGCCAAAAGTTAAAAGTCAAAGTATCCCTGTGAAGTATTGATGTTAGTGTCATATAACACAATAACAATATTATTGCAAACAATTACAACAAACCTGGAAGAGCATTTGGATCTTGTGTATATTTCACTTCTTACTGGTTGTGACTGTTTCTTTTCCAGTAAAAATCTAAACTTTTGAACTGTTGTCCTTTCTAATATGTCTTCCTCTCCATCTAAACCAGATCTGTAAATATTGTATCTTTGAGTCATATGTGTGGATTGTGTTGTATCGACTCAGGCTTGCATCGAAAAAAGAGGAAAAACAAAATAAAAAGACAGTGAAACCTGAATCCCTGCCCCCGAAAGGAGCCATGCTGTGCTGTACCTGCATTCATTTCTAGGCTTGCTTGTGAATGAATGTGTCACTCAGTTACAAAGCAATACACACTACAGTATGTACACGAAAACAAATGCCATCAAGCTTGGTAGAGGTTGCATACTGTAGATCATCTACTAGCACGCAGAAACATGTAACTTTATTTGGTCTCGTATCACTGCCTTTTAAAATCCCTCTGAGTTTGGGCCATTAAGGTGAGAGAATATGCTGTGGATGATTTTGTCTGTACTTTGTGGTAATACAATAAACAAAATTGCTAACAATCACTTGACTGGGTTCTTTTTTTCCACTGGTTCCTTTAGTTCTTATGTTTTCGATGTGAACATGGGGCTGTGGTCTGTGGCTTAATCTTCCTTAAGTGAGGAGATAATTATTCATTTTAACAGGGAAATCTTAAAATCTACAATAATTCAACACTTGTTTTGTTTGTTTTACTTTTTGTGGCATTTTTCTAAAGGATTAGAAATTTGCCTCAATGCTCTGTTTTGTTTTACAGAAAAAGTCATTTAAAAAAAGATGGGAAATATGATTTCATATATATCCAGTAGACTATTTTTTTTTTTTTTGGGGGGGGGGGGGGTGCAAATAGTCTTTGTTGTACTTTAATGTTTATAGTACATGTGATCAGAAAAGATGACTTTTTTCAAATATTTTCAATTATTTTTTAGTTCAAAAAGACATATTTTCGAAAATATTTTTATTGAAAATCCCTTCAAATGTGCATAAACACTGGTCATTAATTTTGGTCCTGTTCTAAGAAAACCCAATTTAATCATCTTCTGTTGGATAATTCTTAACATGTCAATATATCTGTCATTCCATAGCCGTACATGATCAAATGTTTTCTTTTTCTCCTCGTCTGATGTTTCTCCTGTGACCTCCGGGGCGTCAAAATCTGCCCCAACATGTTTTTGTTTGTCAAAATGCTGTTTCAACATTTGTGGCGTTTGTATTTTCCTTTTCCACCAGCAGAGGGGGAGAGACACCACACCATGGCAGTGTGCAGATCGCTGCAAACACTCCATAGCACGAAATGGTACTTCAAAAAACATTACGCAACGTCACTCACTTAATTATTTAGGCTCCTTAAAAGATGCAATAGTCGTACATTTTGATCAAATGCTTGATCCAGGAAAAAAAAAAAACAATCTGTGTTTCTACCATCTTTTATATGATGCTTTAATAATCATGATCGCTCCTGTCATATCTCAATAAAGACAATCTTAACCTCCCTGGTGACAGGAGGTATTCAACATGGCACACGCCTGAAGGCCCGGGCCACCCATCCACGTTCAACACGTGGTGTACAGAGGCTTCTGCTACGTGCACGCAAATACAAGACTGACCAAAACAGAGGAAACGGTGTCTATTGCCGAGCAGCTTTATTTCAGAACACAATGGCATGAAGCCAAACAAGTGTAGGCCGAAAGTGATAGCAACAGTCAGTGCAACAGAAAGGTTACAACTGAACCAATAACACACTGAAATAGGAACACAATTCAAGTACAAAAAAAAAAAAAAAAAAAATTAAATAAGATGTATGAAGGTTGAAGATCATAAACACTGCGCTTATTTGCTCCCTGTGACACCCGGCTATGGGCAACATTCGAGTTTGTCAACATGCAGACGTTTTATTTCAGAGATACACTGTAATAAAAAAGGGTAAATATTACATATCAAATATGGGCGCATGTGCGTCTTTTGTCACGGCCAATTCATATATGTACAAACTGTTGACACACTGTGTTCTGTTTGGTCCATGTTTGCTGTAAAGCTACAGTCTGTAAACATTTTTATAGGAGATTATTTGTCTTGTATGCCAGACATCAAAGTTTGGCACAATGCCGCCCTCCAGTAATGTCCATGACCAGGTGCCATGGAGATAATGCCAGTGTATTGCTGCCTTGCTCAGCGGTATGAGGCAGAGCATGTCAAATATATTAAAGGGAAATACCCTTCTTTTTTTTTAATGGCCCGGACAGAATAAATGTAATCATTTATGTAAAAACTTCCCAAATGCAGCTTATTCGCTCTTCTTTTCAGAGTCAAGAGGTCGTTTCAGGGATACATTATCGTCCAGTATCAGTTGATGACCCATTAAGCGTCAGGTTCTCCCGGGTTTCACGGCTCCTGTTCGGGCAGGTTCTTGATGCCTGTCGGTGGTCTGGCACAACCTGGACATGCCCGGGATAAACACAGGGACAAAGTTGGTGGAGCTGATCTGCTGGTCAGTAGCCCCCCCCGCCCTTGCGGCTCCGTCCCTCCACTAGTGCACCTGGACCTCGTGTGGCATCAGCTGGCAGCCGCTGGTCACGTGGGTGAGCACCTTCTGCTTCAGCTGGGCCACCTGGTCCCTCAGCAGGCTGGCCGTGGAGGCCAGGTCGGTGTTCTGGGTCTTCAGCGTCTTCACCTTGTCCTCCAGCCGGGAGATCCGCTCCAGTTTGCGTCTCCGACACTTGGAGGCTGCGATCCGGTTCCTGAGCCGCTTCCTCTCGGCTTTGACGAGGTCCTGGCAGTCCATGTCGATGGGGGACAGCGGCGGACTCTCGCCGAAGCTCTGCACGTCCGGGACCGTCTGGGGCTCCTCCTTCAGCGGCTGGACTCGAGAAAGCTCGGGCTGCGGCGGGGCAGTCCCCAGGTGGTGTGCCGGAGCAGGAAGAGGAGGAGGAGGAGGAGGGGGCGGGAAGGGGACCGTGTCCGTGGAGTAGTTGACAGTGGTCCCCAGAGGCCCGCTGCCGTAGCTGTTCAGGTTGGTGTAGACCGGGAGCTCCGGCTGCACGGTGACCGGGCCGATGTTGGCTCCGAGGTCCAGGCTGCCGGCGGTCTGTCCGGCCCCGCTCAGCTGGTTCTGCTTGTGCAGGTCCTCCAGCGCCTTCACGAAGCCCTCCGCGAACTCCTGCTCGTCCGTCACCGTCTTCGGGTAGAGGAAGTGGGAGCTGGTCGGCGTGGTGGTCACCATCCCGTTGGACTGGATGATGAGCCGCTCGAGCTCCGGGGAGGCCAACTTGAGGAGCCCCAGGTCCGGGGAGCTGAGGATGCTCTCCGCGTCGCGGAGGTGCGGCTTGAGATCCGCCTCGTCCGCCAGACTCAAATGAATATCCTTCTTCATCATTATCTTTATTTTTGATTTTCCTTGGATCGGGGGGGCTGAGAGCGGCTCACAGCGGCGTCCTGTCCATACCTTCACACCGACGAGGAGTGGAATGATGTCTGCTGCTCAGTGATTCCGGCTGGGGACAAGATCCCGCCGCTCTCGCGCCCGAGCTGCTTCTGGATGCACGCCCGCGCGCACCGCCGCGAGTTTTTCTACCCTGGCACGTTCCGTTATGTCACAACAGAGCGCGCGCATTGGGCACAAATTACGCTTTCCACATTTTTTTTTTATTTTTATTTAAATAAAGGAATAAGCCTCACAGAGAAGAGCAGACAGCAGCGAGGACTAATAAACACAAGTTTGACTTCACTGGACCCTTGTATTTTGAGGTTTTGTTGTTTTCTTTGATTGTGTCATCTAAGTTATTTGACTTTTCGAGACGGATTTTTTTTTTAATATATGTTTTCATTCATATAAGCTGATCTAAACTCTAGATGAGGAATCCATTAGTATCAGTTGTATTATTGGAATAATATTGGGATCTCCGTCTCTTTCACCACTGTGTTACACGTTTTTTAACCTTCAGTCTTGAAGTTGCTTGTGAACTAAGAAGAACTGTGATAATATTCGTAATTATAAATAACCTTTTTATCATAAAAACTAGAAAACGTGTGTCACAGAAAGAAGGTGTCTGTCAGGGCATGAATGAACTTGAAGTTTGCATGAAGTCTTCCTTTTTTCCAATAGAGGATCTTTGGTGGCAGGTCTATTACCTCAACTACAAATAGTGAGATGAAAGAACACATTCAGTCCTCCTTCATGAAGCTCCTGTCAATAAACAGTTGACCTAAGCACACACATTATTTGTTAAGATGAAAAGTGTCTGTACTGTCTTTATATTTGATGTAAAACAGACAGTACCTGCACTGTCGGATGTAACAAAAGACAATTTACAGAATGAACACTTGTTTTCAATCATGTGTGAAAACAGGGTGCGAGTTTTTCCCAGAAAAGATGGATAATTTCTGTTTCAGGCATACAGCAAAGACACATTATTTCTATGCATCAGCAAATGGAGAACTAGAATCTGAAACTGATGCGATTTCAACAGTTCCTCTGGTCAGTGAGCAGTTTCCCAGTTTTTAGATTTGATCCAGACTGAATGGCGTAAGGAGTCACATGACTTTCTGAGAGAATTTCCACTAAGAGGATTTCCAATAAATGTTTTGGTTTTTTATTTTTCACTTTCCATGACAAATTTTAAGGTTTCCCATCACTTTTGAATTTAAATCAATGTTGTTCATTGTCCTTTATTTAAAGTCCAGAGCTTAGATTAAGAGGAAAGGCTGTTTTAGCTGAATTAATTATGGGGAGTTTTTCTTTTAGACTGTGCCTCCTGATGAAACAGCTGTGTTTATGCTGTGTTTTATATTCGAAAACATAAATATTGAAAACAAATAAGGTGAAAAACATTTACTTATGGACTAAATATTAATAGTTCACCTATTGTGACAAGCCTTTTCTTAATGTGATTTTAATTTGTATACTGTTGAAAACACAGAGACATCATTTCATCCGCCATCTTTTATTTTAGATCACCAATACCACAAAGTGTCTGGGACTTGACGCGAAGGAGTTGAAGTTCATTACGATGGTTGGTTCGTAAAGAGTTAAACGAGCCATTTGCGTCACAGGTAGGCACCATCCATTCCCGCAAAGTTTGTGCGGGTGGATCACGTGACATGTCCTGTGACGTTGAGTCTCCTAACGCTGAAGCGGAAGTGAAGGTGGGAAGGGGTGCTGGTGAAGCTGAGGGAGGGAGGGAGGGTGAACCAACAGAGGAGAGATATTTTTGTCTAGGAGCTGTATATCAGTGTGGGGGTGCTTGCTGAGCCTGCAGGCAGGATGTACAACAGCCTCTCTCACACCCACTTCTTCCCTCATTCTCTTTTCCCTTTTACAAGCAAAACAAGATATGAGCAAGATAAACAATACAACTATTTTGTTTCTTGTCATAGACATTTTGCTACTATGGGAATCAATGCAGTTATTTTACAGACTGTAATCTTAACAAGATCGTTCAGCGTTTAGGTCCTTCATAACGACCAGGCTTGGAATTCATGTGCGTTTTATGTAAACAACAAACACAACTGGCTCCTCTCAATGTGGCGGCTGTACTCCGATTCACTTCTACATGGTCACGCTCCACAATGTGAGGAGCTTGATCATTCAATCTGCAGACAAAACAATTTTCAGTCTTTTGTATTTGTGATCTCGTTCCTATCATGACCTTCAGTTCAAGACCAGTCGAGGGTTGGTATATAGGGAAACGTCTTGGAGAGGTTTGTACTATGGTTCAGCTCCCTTTTCACCACCACAGTTTGGTATAGCGACTGTGTGACTGTGGCTGCCTGTCCACATCTGGTGCCAGTTTCCCACTTCCCATCACTCGTGAATATGGCCCCAAGCTACTTGAACTTGTCTACCTACAGTATAGGGAAGATTCAACACCTCTAAAGAGAGTGCACCAGCTTTTCACATGAGAGAATTGGATGCTGCGGTGTGGAACCACATCCTAAGTGTTTTGAACTCCACAGTAAACAGTTTCAGAGAGAATTTAGTCTCATCTAAGAATAGGATAAAACTAAATAAAAAGGAATAAGTAAAAAGTCATCACTTGAACAATGAGATACTGTTTGGCAGTGTAATTGGTGGTTATTGAATCTGGTGAGAAATGAGTAAAGCTGAACTTTTTCACAAGGTGTTATATTAAGTAATATGGAAACAAAAACCAAAAATTCAAAATACGATTTCACTCTCAAATTTGCAATTGACGATATTAATATTTTACCTAAATACGAATTCTATAATGTAATTGGCACTCAACTCAATATAAAACTGTTGCAGTCTGAACTTGTTGGTGCCAGGAAGAGGAGAAAATACTTTCTAAAGTCATTCTAAATATATATTAAAATTTAAACAATGCTATAATCCCAAATAATAACCCAAAGCAGATCTGTTTACAATGTGAAGCAATACCGTTTCAATTATGCTGCACCAATCATTCCGAACACATTGCATTACGCATTAAGTATTTCAATGCAACATCGAAGGATTAGAATGAAGTTTCAGGTTATTGAAAACAAAGGTGAATACAAGACAATTGTTTCAAACATTACATGAGTTCCATTTAAAAAAGAAACAGCATTTAAAACACACACACACACACACACACACACACACACACACACACACACACACACACACACACACACACACACACACACACACACACATCTGGAAATAGATACATTTTTTAAATTGAAAATGGGTTACTTTCTCCATGAACAGGGATTATAGTGATATCAGGAATGACTGTGCGTCACATATCTGCTCATTGCTCAAAATTCTTTAAACATGAGTGAGGATAAAGTTGAAGTGCACACTGTTGTCTCCAGCATTGACTTTACCACAGACTGAGAGTTGTCTACATGTTGGGGCACAGCATGATGGGCTGTCAGGAATGTTCGGCATCAGGTGGAACCGTTCATCCTCTTCCACGCCCAAAAGACATTATTATTGTTTTACATGATATTGAGTAACATGTGACTGATGAGCAGTTGAAGCATGGGCACATGGTGGTAATCTAAATTACTGTATGGAAACAAACATTTGTCCTCTTTTTATGAGTAGAAACTTGTGTGAGATATTGAAAGTTTATCTTGCACAATATATATACAATGTAAAATTGTTTCAAACAGTGGGCTTAAATAATATAAAGGCCTACAGTATTATTAAATAAATAACCACTGTTCTTCATCAATATCTGGTGTAGAACTTGGTAGAGAAGAAAACGTTTTCGTTCTTTTTGTTTGTACTAAATGTGTTTGTTACTTACGAAGCACAACATAAAAAAACTCACTGTTAAAAAAAACATATAAGCATATGTTAATGATGATAATCATCATCATCATCATCATCATCATCATCATCATGGTGCTGTATAGCTCGGTTGGCAGAGCGGTCGTCTCCCAATCAGAAGGTTGCAGGTTCTGCCATCTCTGCCGGCTTACATACCGAAGTGTCCTTGGGCAAGACACTGAACTCCAAACTGCTCCCATTGGAGTGACAGCGCCTTGGATGGCTGCAGCCTCCAATGGTGTGTGAATGGGTGTGTGAATGGGTGAATGTGATGAGCTATGTAAAGCGTTTTGGGGCTGCTCACCCAGCTATAATGCACTATAAAAGTGAAATCCATTTACCATCATCATAATATAATCATAATAATCTGTACTCACACAAACATAAACAAATAAAGGCATATGCTATTCAATTATTTTTTTTTAAATGTGTATTTCCAATACCTTGATCCATTCATCCATAGCATTTCCTCACAGACCTGTAAGTTTTCGCATCACAAAAGTATTTTAGCAAGACTGACATCCTACTTATTTAAGTGAATCTGTATTTATTGAAATGATTCACCTTTTAGTTAAATCCAATAATTGTGATCCAATAATGAATGGCAATATGATAAAACTAAGCAGAGACCAACACCGGCCTCAAACTTAGGTTTCCAGTCATTTTCCACTTCTAAATTGAAACTGAAAAATGTAAATGACAACATGTGGAAATAGTTATTTCCTTCTAACCAGACTGTGTGGGGTTTTTTTAGCTCCCTATTGCCACCCATGTATATTATTTGATAGAAAGCAACATGCGCCACTTCTATGATACAGAAGCTATACATGTCTGAATATACATTGTATTTGTGTTAAGAGATAACTGCAGCCTCTATTTGATGTGGGAAGATGACATAGTACTCTGTCACATCAAACTCAAATGCTGCTGCTGCTCATTGCTTCAATGGTTATTACTGTTATCTCACAGAATGAAAGTGTTGGTTTTGCATATTGAGCCTGCTGTTGTCTGTATTTCAGTCTCACATGTGCTTCCACTGGTCCCCAAGTTTCTTCTACATAGTCCACAAGTATGCTCAATAGATTCTCTCAATACTGCATGTTATTCATAAACATATGACATAAGCGAGAAGTAACTTTTTTTCCCTGTCCACATGAGTGCATTGGAGCACAAAAAAGACTTCAGTTGGTAGAAATATTATGAAAATTCAGTTGTAGGCAATCACTGCATTTGCCGCAAAATGCAGACAAGCTTTTTTTGTTTTTTTGTCACACACATCACCCTTTAGAAACCAAAACAACTATTTTCCATGAATAAGTATGCACATCTTTTATGGGCTTTTCCATGGACTACATGTCTTGGTTCCAGTAATTGTTTTGATTTGCAGCAGTGTGCTGTGCATTTTCAAAAAGTCGCTTTCTTTTTTTCGTCCCTTCACCGTGACAGTTCTGCCTTCATAATGTATGAGTTGTTTCCAGCACAGAGTATGCACTGTCTCCTGGCTCAAAAATTACCCGTCAGAAGCCTGTAGGCGATGTCACGCTGATTTCCTTCACAGTTATCTTTCCTGGCACAGCAGGCAACCATTAATCTAAATAGGCCTCACAGCAGAAACGCGGATTCCCCGTCCATGTCTGATGGTTGGTTGGTGCTCCTTTGGGCGACTGTGACAACTGACCTCAGAACTAGTGGGACAGATGCATAGACAGCACATATATGAAAACAAGATTACTGAAAAACCTTGACAATAACAACTCAGAGGAGAGGAAATATGCTTTCTGAGCTGGGGGAGGGAGAGAGAGAGAGAGAGAGAGAGAGAGAGAGAGAGAGAGAGAGAGAGAGAGATGTCTCCTGACAGGCTGCAGGCTGGGATTAGATGCGCCTCCATAAATATGCTGGGCAGCTTGGTATACTTTGTGCCCACTGGTAAAAATAGGCCGTCTTCCCAAGGGAAGCAGTGACGTCTGCAGCCTGCCTGCATCACCAGCCACAAGTCGGCCTCATCCTCATACTGGAAGAAATAGAGTGTGTGGGGGGGGGGGGGGGGGGGGGGAGCATCAGTGATCGCCATGGCAACACTCGCAGAGTGACGTAGGTAAAAGGAATAGAAAGGAAGCAAGGTAGTGATTGGCTGGCTATGGCAGTGAATCGTGTGTGGAGATGTGTGGGTGGTAGAGGGGGGAGGGTTTCAGCAGCCCAACTCTGAGATGAGCCTCGACACCCCCAACACACACACATACACACAGAGTCCAAGCCTGTTTGCATGGTCAAGAATTCATTCTGGCAATGAGATGATATGATTTAGCATGCTTCTTGAGCACTGACTTCAGAGGCAGAGGAAAGTGGTGGTATTTTCCTCCCTCGCTGATGCCATCTTTGATATTATGCATGCAACCATTTGGGAAGAAAATGTTCCCCACACTCCACTCCCATGCACTTAGACCATTCTCAATGTAAGGGCTCATTGCCATTAAGAGACCATTAACGTTTATTGGCTTTGGCAAAACCTTAGAGCTTGATATATTTTTTCATTTGTTTCTCTTTTTTTTTTTGTTTCAACTCACCTGGATATTATTTTAAACCAGTATATGTTAAGGAGAGTAACCTGTAAATATGCTGTGTGGGTGACCTCTGCAAAATAATGTTGGAAATTAATTGTATAACGTTTTGTATAGACATGTTGCGTATTCCTCAACCCATCTGTTTCATTTGCTTTTACCCTGGTTGCTGGAGCTGGAGCCTATTGCAGCAGAAAATTGGGTCCACAGTCAATTACGGGGCAAACGGAAAGAAAGAATAAGTCACGCACATGCTTGACGAGATTGTTTATTGTAATGTGTGAGGAGAACTATGAAACAGTCACTAGCAGAACATGCAAAATTCACATAAGAAATGCCCACTGTGAAGTCAAACCTTGACCTCATTGCGACGAAAAACCTTACAGCAGCTTTTTTTAAGCATTTGTAATGTTCATTGACGTGCAGTGTTGCTTTGATTAAATAATACAAATGGGAGAAGAATATAACATCTTGTGCTATGGGGTTCTTGATGGGAGTATTTAGATAAGCCAACAATGCCACCTAGTGGACTTCATAGCGTATGTCCGCATATCCCTGATAAAGATTTCTAAATATAACACTTCTCATAAGACAATAGTCAGCCAATTCTGAAAATTACTGTACGTTTAATACGATATATTGCTTTGTAATTCTTATGATTCTATATTATCAAAGCATAAAACATGGGTTGAGAGATTTTATCATGTCAGCAATGGCTCCAAACGATTGGTAATTGGAACATGGGGCAACAAATACTGGGAAAAAAGTGGTACTTTAACGTATTTTGCAACTAATAAGGTTATTTGGCGATCTGACAGTAATAAACCAATAGAGAATTTGAGATAAACCTAAATGAAGATAAGCATAGGTTTACCAAATTTTGAAATACTACAATTACTAGAATACTTCTCATCATTCTAATCATAGTAAATATCAGCAACAGCTGCATTGTACAGGTCAAACAAGGCATGTGACTTTTTGAATTGGGGTTGCACATAAAGGTCTATCACATTTACCAACATTTCTGGTCGCCCAACAAATGACTGATACAAGTTTGACGAGGTATTACAGTATTTGACCACAACAATGTTGCAGATGGTTTTTCAATGAAACAACAGCTTAAACAAAACCGGTTTTATTTTCATATTCTGATTTAAATAAAATACATCATTTGTTACAGAAAAATGGAATCAATGGTCAAACTTTTCCATTCTGGACACAGGAGCTTGGGAACTAGCTATACTTTGAAAAGTCAAATTATATTTACTGTTATTTTACCAACAATCCAACACTGAACCCTTCTATCTCTCTGCTGACACTTGTTAGTACACAAGACAAAACAACATAGAAATGGGGGCATACCAAAAAGCCTTCATGCCAGGGGCTTTCTACCCCTTAAAAACAAAACCGGCAAGTAAAAAAATGATCTTGTTGTACTCTCATATGACTCGAGACAAAAGGAGAAGTCTTCCAGCTTTCCATCACACTAAGGTATCAATAAATGAACAATGTGCTAAAATAAACACCAAAAGGCTAAAAAAAAAAAAAAAAAAAAAATTAAAATGGTTTCAAAAGCAAAGCTCCTCTCGATGTCTCCCCCTGTGTGCTTTCTGCTAATCTGCGCCATCATGTCAGAAAATTCACTTTATCTTCATTTATTGAAGGAGGAATCACTCGGGGTGTGTATTCTGTCAGTGGTGGGTCTTCAGGCCCGGAGGTTTGCTGGGTTTCCTGTCAGACGGCTGCTGCTGCAGGTGCTGACCACGGCCGGTCATCCCTCGACCACGACCACCGAACAGACCTGGAGACGGGGCAGAGACCAAAGGAGGAGATGCAATGCCGTCAATTGTTTTCTAATAAAACATGTGATTGCCAGTATTTTGTTTGACATTCTAAAAAAAAAAAAAAAAAAAAAAAGGGAAAACTTTTTCCATTTAACAGAAAAACTAAACCAAGACAGGTTTCAGACGAATGATGGAAAAAAAAACTGTAAGTGATGTGCTTTTAAGCAACATTTCCAGAGATCGTCGGGATATTTAAAAGAATAAAACTCAAATTAAGGTGCAGCTGCATCACTTAGGCAGACAGTGTGAAACATTTTTGTCCATTTGAAGAAATTTATGAAGCTGAACCAGTCAAACTACTATATTGGTACAGCACATCCCACACAAGCAGTACAACACAGAACGCTTCAAACTAACTTTAACCCAAGGGTGTCCTCTCACATATTATTTGTTTCAAGCTGGTGTCCCTCCTGCAATATGACTTAAAAAAAAACATATTGTTGCTACTACACATCCAGTGTTCATTTGCTAAACTGACCCAGAAACTTAATCCTCATTAAAATAAAAACAACTAGAGGCACAACAGGCAGAGTACTGCACCAGGTCAAGTATCGGCAAAACAGTGAAAAATATAAATGCATAAATTCATGGCTATGAGCTCATAAAAATAAACACAATGTGGTCAAGTAGCAGATGACAGTATGCAAAAATATTTCATGAAATATGTTGTAGTTTTAAACAAATTAACTACACAAAGTCTGCACATTTCTTTTTTAAACAGGAGACAATCTTTTCACTGCTTTATTCATAACATATTGTGATGCTAATCTGGTCACGTTAAAATAAAATATGGTGCTTTATAGTTTTTAATCTTAACTTAATCATTACAAGTAGGTCTTTGCGGGTGCAGATTAAAAAAACATAAAAAGGCCACGTTTCAGCTCATGGTATGAGGGATATTTCGACTGAGGGGCGGATACAAAGACCCACAAAATGGCGTGTAACCCCACTTCAAAAGTAAACAAGGCCATATCAGAACGTTACTTCCTTCCGGGCAATTAAATGTGGAAATTAAACAATAGGCTGCAACTGTATCAAAACAACACCTGAAAAAATATTGATCATTAATCTATATCAAATCTGGATTTAAAGAGTAGAATGATAGTTTATATTGAAAAAATTTAAAAACGGTAAGATTCTATCAAGGTACAAGTATTTAAAACATTCCCTGACTATTCCGACACTTGTGAATGCAAGTCAACAGCAGTCGCTTCCACTCACCTCGGCCAGCTCCTCCTCTTCCTTTACCCTGCTGTTTGTTCTGTTGCGCTCCTCCGCGGCCGCGGCCCTTCGACACCACATCCTCCTTCACCATGTCAATGATCTCATCAGGAATTCGCAGGTATTTGATGGTACTTCCTCTGATGTAGCACTCGGGCATCCTCCAAAATTTATCGCCATCCTGTAGTTCATACATCACACATCTTATTTGCTCCACACTTTACTTCACAAGTGACATCTAGTGAAAGTTAAGCCCCGGCTGCAACCCTGACAACTTCACTGCTGAATCAATAGTAGAATTGGTCCTCGTAAAAACGAGCGAGTTAAAATTGTCCTCTTTATTTTGATTTTATTTTGCCAAGCCATAGTGTCTTTCTATTCAGTTACGAACTTTTGAGAGGAAATGTGTTTTTGCTTTGCCAAGTTGGTGTTGGAATTGAATCTGGACATTAGTTTTATATTTCTAACTTTTGGTAGATCTGAAGCAATTTCTTAATTATTTTAAGGGAATACATAAAAGTGATATTCATAACTCAAGTAGACTACTTTTGTTATGCAATAACATTTTGCCAAAGTGTTAAAAATAAGTCGTTTGTTATAGCAAGAGTTTTGCAGAAATATTTCCTTTGACTTCAACTAACAGCAAAAGGATGTGCCCGTGTGTATGAACACAATACAACAAATGACATTGTGTTTTACATTCAAGGTTGGCGAACAGTCTCAGAGAAACTGTTCTTGGGAAACAGCAGCTGTACAAAGTCCTGAACTCCATCCTTCACCATCACTACTGTGCTAAACTTTACAGACTTCTTGCTGGTAAAAAAGCAAACGTGGACTTCCAGTGCACAAAGGAACTGGACTTTATATTGTTTACTTTAGTCAAATAGACACAGCCCTAAGTGATTAATATCTCAATTTCACATAATACATTAAAGAAACTGTCAGCTGCACACAATCTGAAAAAACTATCTTAATATACGATCTAATATTCCTGGAGAATGTGTTGACTTCCAGTGTCTTGTAATCTCAGTTCAGTTACAGCAGGATGCTTTCCATGCAGCAGCGACATGCAAGATGTCAGCTGTGATGTTTTTGTTGGAAGCACTGGATGGACAGTTTTGGTGTCAAAAGAAAAGAAAGAGTGGAAGGCAGCTTTACCCTCGAGGTACAAATGACTTCTCTTAGGTTGATGTTCATCCAGTTGTCACAGCTAACCAGGTGACCATTGTACGTCTCTCCATTTTTGAGCTCTACCAACTGAGAAAAGACAGAACCGACAAACAGCTTCTTCAGACCCTTGCAAAAAGTTGACATTTCATTTTCTAATGGCATAACATACCTGCCGGGAGACTACAAATCAAGATGAGAGTTGACCATCAGCTAATTAGATGCAATTGTTCAGCTGTGATCTATGTTTCGAGATGGTTACGAGAATGATATTGAACTAATCATAAAATCTGAGAGTAAAGTAAGGCTATGTCAGCTGCTTGTACATGGTGGGAAATGACCATTTCAAATGTGATCCGACTGCAATACCAGAAGCAATACAAATAAGGATTGTCTGGATCACAAAAAGATAATTTGTGTACATGTAATTGCCTTAAATTGTGTAAGAAACGTGGGACATTCCTATATGCAACTGTGATGGACAATCATATGACCATTTTAACAGTGATTTGGAGTGTTAATCATTGCACATGATAATCAATGCTATATGTGGAGTTGCTGCAGCGAGAGAGAATCTCACCATAGGATGGTTCTGGGCAGTCTTCAGTAGAGACAAGGGAAGCTGCAAAATGACACAGAAGCAAATTAAATTGTAATAAACATTTAACAGTTTCAAGTGTAGAAGTCTTCGATTCACGATATTATTGAGTTTAGAATTAGATTAAGACCTCACGTTGGCGCAAAGATGGCAAACTGGATTATTTCATGTTTTCTTATTGAACTCATAATTCAGCCACGAGTTTGTCTTACGACGCCAAAAAGACGCTCCACACTGCTTACGTTCAACTTACGTTCAGACTTGAGTTGGCATCAAATATTCATCCCAAACTGCTCAATTCAAAGGCTTAACCTCGACACATGACTTCACTCGACTGTGGTTTGAAAAGAGAGTCTGTGAATTATATTTTGTTTTTGTAAAACAGCTCACTTCACTTTAGCTTGTGCGCGAGCCGTGGCCCTGCAATACTCGTGCTGTTCGCGTTGGCGGGACAGTTTTAACCTCTACAAAACAAAACACTTTGTAGATAAGTTAACGGAGAACATACTCACCATTTTGACTCTGTATTTAGATGTTTCTTACAGCGCTTTATTCAGTTTCTTGCCGCTCTCACAGCGCCGCTAACACAACCTCTCCGCCTAATGACTTCTTCTTCTGAGAAAAATCCGGAGCTGCGCGTGGCTGTATAAAACCAGTACTGCCCCCTACTGTCGCATTTATAAGTATTTCTGCAACGTTGAGCTGCTGTGATGACTGTATTTTGTCACCTAGCATTAATAAAGTTCAATATTATCTATCTTAGATATCTCTTAAAGATTTTTTTTTCTTCATGTTGTTGTGGAGCCTCTTACGAACCGTTTTTGGCCCACGGGCCTTATGGTTGACAGCCGTCGTGTATTTGTTTGTTATCGCTTACGTGATGACGTCACGTCGGACGGAGTTCACGTCGTGTTGACGATGGACCGCCGGTCTCTCCGCCGCGATTCGAGGCAGAAGCTCCTCAGCTGTTGGGCTGTCGTGTCGCTACACTGCCCAGGACTGTAGTGGAGAACAAGGAACCCTCCAACGGCAACAATACGGGACATGGACAACAGCAAACGGACTGTGGTCGTTACAGGTCTGTCTTTCTGCAGCTGTCGTGCTCGTGGTGTTCGCGCGGCGGGTGAAAGTGGAGAGAAAAAGTTGAGGAGATGACAGCTGCTGAGTCGTTAATGGCGTCAGGCTGTGAGCCGCTCCGGAGCCCCGCTGCTGTGCACAGAAACAAAGCTTTCTTAACTCTTTAAGTTTGGAAGAATTGGTCGTTGCTGTTATTCAGTGAACATTCAAAACACATCCACCGAATGAAACATGCCGTCTTTCGTTCGTTTAGTCTGTTGTTCAAAGGCTTCATGGGGAAAAAAACAACAACAAAACAAAACAAAATGCTGAAGCTATTTGTTTAAACGTTGAGAGTTTGGATCTGGACACACATCTGGACACTTTGGTTTTGACGGACAAAGAGTTATTTTAATTATTACAGTGTTACATTGGTTTTGTGCTCTGGGCTCGTTGGACTGCTAACAACGTGAACGTCTGTATTTAAGAAACAAACTATAAATACGGAACATCAAGACTAAAATAATCAAAAGTATTTGAAAATACACGCCATTTGAAAGACTGGCTTAGCTTTTAAGGGTTTTTTCTATTTTCCAGTTTGTGTGTGTGTTTAATTTGGTTCATCCTCTGATCAAAATGCTGTAGTTGTGTGGAGATCTGGTGTCATAAGTATGTGCATAGTGGCTAAACTAGAACTAACAAGATGTTTTAGTGTTTCAAAGATCTTGATTTACGGTTTTAATAGTAAATAATAATGAATCCAATTCAATACGTTCCCCAATCACATTTTTGCAGAGTAATATAAAATATTTTAACTGCTATTTTTAGCAGTCTTTTTTATCTTTATTTCAAGTGCATTATAAAAAAAAACTAGTTTGCTTTATGATTAAATAGATGGAAGCAAGACTGAAAGTTTTTTACAGCGATAATGATGAATATAAATGAAAACTAAATTTGTTATTTATAAAAATCTGAAATTTCTACATTCCTTCATTTCTTGTGATGAGCTAAATTTCACTTCATACCTCATAGGAATAGAACTCTATAAGCCCCGCAAACTGCAGTCCAGTGCATTACATTTTAGTCGGGGTAGCGGTGGCAGTGATTTTGTGTTTTCAGACACAAAGGCCTGCAGAGACTTGCTGCCCCAGCTGATACAAGATGTGTAGATGGCCTGGGAACAGCACCTCCACAATAGTGGGCCGGCTGGCAGCTGCCGGCCCCTCACTCTGCTTCTTTTCAGCAGCCTGTCAGACAGACTGATCCTCTCTCCACCCAGCCCCCAGGGACTCACTGACCCCAAGAAGGGTGGTGGAGGGGGATCAGTTATAGATCCCTGTATAAACAATCGCTAGTGAATATCCACAGGCCTCCGCAGGTTATAGAAATTGCTGCGAGGGGAGGGGGGGGCAGCAGATACTAAGTAATGACTTTTGATTGTTTTGACTATTAGAGGTAAAGGATTTACTTACTCTATTCATAGATTGTGTCACTTCTACTTTTCACAAGAGAGCACAATGAAAATATGATACTCTTCGTATTTGGTGTCATGTAATTTAAAGCTCATAACACACTTTGATGGTGGATATGTAAAATAACAGGAATGTTTTGCAGGTTTTGGGCCATTTGGCGAGCACACTGTCAATGCCAGCTGGGTGGCAGTGCAGGTATGTGTGACAAATTATTAATAATATAAAATAATACTGTAAGGATTGGTCTTTTCTCTGCACAGGATTATAATCATACCGATATATGTATTATATATTTTGTTTCATATTTTGTCATAGTGCAGTGACGGCTCTGCTTATGTCGATCGCAGAGGTTTGTAGGGGCTTCTTGTGTCGGGGTGGGGTGATTGCAGTTGTCAGCATGTCTAGACGGGCTTGATAAGGATATTAAAAGCCACACAAAAGGCCTCATTGTGGCAGGGTCACAGACATGGTCAAACTCACCTCTTTTCAATACAAGTGGGGGTCAATGTCCAGGGCGATTTGTCCTGCAGGGAGATTGGGGGAGGTGCTGGTTTACTGGCTGAAGTGGAAACACATTTGTCTTACTTATGGTACCTGTTATTTGACACTATATTCCGTTGTGGTTGGTTTTGGATAAACATTCATTTAGGTATTTGCTGGTGTCTTGTTTTCTGGGTAAATTATGAAATGATGTGCTTTGGGCAAATGAGGAACCTCTTTGCTCTTAGATTGACAACAAATTTAGTGCAGCCACTTAATATTTACCAGAGACCAACCAAATACAAACGTATTTTATAGACATTAAGTAATCCATTAGCAGTGAGATCAGATAATAAGGGATTACATAAGTAATTAACTAGTTAAGATACCAAATATGTAAAAAAATAAAATAAATAAAAACTCCTAGTTTATGTCCTCTGCTGAAGAGGAGTACAGTTTGTAAATGTTTTCAGATTGTTCATGTATGAGCAGAAGCCAAAGTCGTGTCAATATGTGGAGATGATTTGTTTTGTTTTTGTTTGTTTATTCTGAAAGGAACTGAAGAAGCTGGGACTGGGCAGTGAAGTGGACTTGCATGTATACGAGGTTCCTGTAGAATACCAGACAGTCCAGAGTTTGGTTCCTTCATTATGGAAGCAGTATCATCCACTGGTAGGTTGATTTCTACACTCATTAGAGCCAGTCAAAGACTAAAGGTTTCATTGTAAATTAAAAGTATAATTTCCTCTGACAGTGTGCGGGAAGAGTCCGGTACCTACACGACCAGTCAATGTTTGGACACACATTCTCATTCAATGTTTTTTCTTTATTTTCTGGACATTGTAGTTTCTCACTGAAGGGATCGACTGTGAATGAACATATATGGGCTTATGTAGCAAACAAGAAAGTGCGAAATAACATGTTTTGTATTTTAGATTCCTCAAATTCCTTTGTGTTGATTCCTTCTTTGGGCACTCTTGGATTTTCTTGGTCGGCGTCATGAGGTCGTCACCTGAAGGAGTTCCGGAGATGCTAAGCGCTCGTTGGCCCTTTTGCCTTCACTCTGCGGTCCATCTCATCCAAAACCATCGAGAGTGGTGGAACCAAAGATCTTTAATTTAGACCCATCAGACCAAAGCACTCGATGGTCCACTAGTCTAATGTCCAATCTTTGTGCTTCTTGGCCCAAAAGAAATCTCTTCTGCTTGTTGCTTTTCCTTAGTGCTGGTTTCCCAGCAGCTATTTGACCATAAAGGCCTCATTGGTTCAGTCTCTTCTTTAACAGTTGATGTGGAAATGCGTCTCACCATCAACTGCGTTTGCTGCTCGAATTCTGTGGCATTTATCCGAGTCCTAATCTGAGGTGCTGTTGACTTGTGGGTTCTGAGGCTGGTCACTCGGATAAACTGATCCCCAGCAGCTGTGGTGACTCTGAAGTGACGGTCCCAACCCCAATAAGAAGGCAAAAAATGTCCACAACATGAGCCCCGACAAGGCACAGCTGTGAAGTGAAAACCATTTCAGGTGACGACCTCATGGAGCTCATTGGGAGAAGGCCATGGGTTTGCAGCGCTGTCAAAGCAAAGATGGGCTACTTTGAAGAATCTACAATATGTTTTTAATTTTTTTTGGTTTACCACATAATTTCATATGCACTAATTCATAGTTTTGGTGTCTTCAGTGTCAATCTACAATGTAAATGGTCTAGAAAATAAAGAAAAACCCTTGAATGAGAAAGCGAGTCCAAACTTTATACTGGCAGTGTATGTGTGCAGAACATTGTGCCTTAATGTTTGACAATGTGCACAATTTCAGTTATGACAAACACCAAACACTTGTGTGTGGGTTTTGCCAACACTCTATTTAAAGTTTTTTTTTTCTTCACATATTTGCTTTCAAAATATTTTAATCAGGATTTTTTTTTGGAATGCTTCGTTGTGTCCTGAGATGAAAACTTTGACAGCACACACACACACAAAAAACCCAGAATTAGCAGCGAGATATATTTTGGGGATTCTGACTCATAGTTTTTATCCTTTTCATTGTTTCATCAGCTGGTAGTTCATGTTGGCGTCTCGGGTATGGCCACCACCGTCACGTTGGAGAAATGTGGCAGAAATCATGGGTACAGGGGCCTGGACAACAGCAGCTTCTGTCCGGATTCACAGTGTTGCATTGTGGGAGGCCCGGACTGTATCAACTCAGTTATTGACATGGAATCTGTCTGCAAGAGAGTGACTGCGTCAGGACTGGGAGTAGTGGTGTCTGTTTCCAAAGATGCCGGAAGGTAAATATAGGTGGAAATACGATTTTCTTTGTTTGGTCGCCCTCCGCTGGATCAAATGCTTTATCTGTTGAGGTTCTGCGATATGAAAACACAATAATGCAGCAAAGCAACAATGCTTTAAAAAATGTCTTTAATGAAATAAAAGAAATGCATAGTTAATGAGTTGAGGGACAACAAGGCACACTTGCAAAGAGTTTTTGTCAGAATTCTGCTGTAAAGTTAGACGATACACTATACAGACCTTCAGGATTGATGCATTCCCTCTGTCACTTTCAGTAATGTGAGACAGACTCCATCCTGTTTAGATGGATGAAGATTTCAATGATATCAGCTGTAGGTGTAACCTGCCTTCAACCACAGTGAGCCTAGAGGGGTTCCATCATCCCGCAACCCTGAACTGGCTAAAGTTCTGGAAAAAGGTGGTTTGTTAATAAAATAACAAAACGACTGACATCATAGGTGTTCAGCACCTTGTTACTGGAGTGGGGTTTTCTTTGTGCAACTGTTCTCTTTAAGTGAATTTTCTTTCTTGTATGTTTTGATTGTCATTTAATTTTGATTCAATTTTATTATATCTACATTATGTTTATTGCAACTCAAGGCTACTCAGCTATTGGTTAAAAGTTCAGATTGACCTTGAATGATTATTGATTTGCTAAAAAAAACAAGAACAAAAAACCCCCCCAACATATTTTGGTATTTGTTTTTTAGAGGGAGTCTTTTACTGATTACATTTTTTTTATTTTGTAACAGGTATCTCTGCGATTTCACCTACTACACATCTCTATACCTGAGCCACGGTCGCTCTGCCTTCGTTCATGTGCCTCCTCTCGGAAAGCCTTACAGCGGGGAAGACCTGGGCCGCGCCCTACAGGCCATCGTACAGGAAATGCTGGAACTTTTGGACCAGGCTGAGAAGATCCACTGCCAGCAGCACCTCCACTAAGTGACCTCCAGATATCGACCAGCCTCTCCTGCCTCACCTCTCAAGGAAAATTGCACTCAACCACAAAGTAGCCAAATCTCTTTATTTTCTCAAGTGTCGTCTTTACTTGGCACTTCAGAGCATAGGCGGTTTTCTGTGTTTGTCTGTCTTTCTATTTGTTATTTCTTGTCTTATTAAGCTAGATTCAGTTGTATTTAATGTCTCCCAATGGTGAGAAGCTAAAATAGGAGACTTGGGACAAACTTTGGTGACATTCTTTTCTTTCTTTTTTTTTATCTCACTGGTCAAGGAAGATACAACTTTTTCTTCAGGGCTTAAAGTATTGGAGAAAACATAAGGTCCATGAAGAAAAGCACAGAAGCCCAGTACTGCTGTTACCTATTTATATGTGGTCACAGCACAGATGCTGAAAGGCTGTACTGTAGCAGCAATTGCAACATAAATCTCCAAATGTGACTCCTATTTTTGCACCTTATAGCGTTAGGGTTATTGAAATGGCTGTAGAAGACACATTTGGGGGAATTGTCAAATCACAATTCTTGCTCCTCTATTTAGCTTTTCCTTTTCAGCCATGACTTTTATTGGGTCATTATATGTTTTACTTAGCAGATGATCACACCTCAACATCTAAAAAAAAATGTGTAATGTACATACATTAAAACATTCTGGTTTAGGTAGACATGTTTCGTACTTGTGATTTCTAATTTCATTTTCCATTTTCTCTACTGTGTTCCAACTATTCTGAAGGTTGTTTTGTTTTTTTTGGTGCCGTTTCATGTTTGATGGTAAATTGGTTCTTAAGCCCTTTTTTTCTTTATAAGAAGTTGTGAATTTTACCTTCTTTTACTAAGGTTATTTAAATCAGGGAACGGGTTGGTTCCAGCTCATATTTCCCCAGCAGTTTTGATGGCCCAGTTCTGACCAAACAAAATGTCAAATTCACCCCAATGAGATCTGACCCTTGGCTGTGCAATGTTATTTTTTTCACAGATCTCTCTTGTTTTTTTAGGAGGAAATTCATGATTTGGTTGCAGCTGCATACCTGTTTCAGAAAATGTCTTTAACAAACTAGAATTTGTTTTCTCTGAGACATCAAAGAAATGATCATTCAAATATCGGGGGGAAAAAACCAAACAAACAAATTCATATTATTGATATTAATAAATATAACAATAATATTTTATTTTGAAACCATCTTAAGAGTTCCTGGATTATCTGGCCGTAAAATGCATTCGAGTGTCCTGTAAAGATTTTACAGATTTTGCATCGGCATCAAAAACAAATTCTATTTTATCATAAAGTACAAAAGTATGCAATTGAAGATCTGATTGAAATGTATTTTCTGAAATGGTTGTGTCGCCCTAATTACTGCTTGTGGACTAAAGCTTTCTGTTGTTCCCTTTATTGAATCAGATATCGCTGCTTATTTTATCTGAAGATTTGATTCGATGAAGTTGGACTCTTCCTTCGGTCAGAATTGGGCCTTGAACTTTACTTCTGTTGCACTTTCACTTTTATGTTTCACTTATTCTGGAATTTTTGCAACATTTGTCAAGCAATGTAAATGCTTACATTTACTCATTCTTTTCAGCCACTTTAAGTTGTAAAATGTAGCTTTCCAGACACAGTTCCTTATTAACAGCTTTTTTTTTTCTCTCTTCCCAATACGATAATGTATAGATCGATGGGTTTTGTTTTGGTTTTATTTTTGTGTGTGGATTTTGGTCCCTGAGCCTGGCCCTTTTCTGAAATATTAAAAATGAATATATATTAAGAAATAGCAATGCGTTACTTTCACTATGTTCGTGATGCTAACAAACTGACACTCCTAGGTGAAGCATCTGTATGTTATGTTTTGGGAGTTTCTTTTCTTTGTTTTTCATTAAACTTAACTTAACTACACTCAACTTCGATGTTGGGACAACGTACAGCACCCAACACAACTTCAGTGTCCTCTTTGATGGAAGTTTAAGAATTAATCTATATACTGATGCAGCAGGCTGTGTGTGTGCCCAACACAACTGGAAAAGACAGTCATTATTTTAAATAGTTGTATATGGTCCTGCTAATTGAATACTGTACATTGTGTTGGTGCAGTGTTTGAGCAAGTTGGTGCTATTGAGTTTATGTAACTTGTATCTATTGTTGCCATTTCATTGCTACACTGTAGAAGTTTTTTTTCTGTTTACCTCATAGTTGGATTTTGAACTTAACTTTCAGATCTTAATCTTATCATTTAACTTATGTTTGGTCAAATCTGTCATTTTTAAGTCCTGGTATTTTTACTGTGTGGCTTTACGAGTGCTGAGAAGTGTAAGGGTTGTGGAGGAGCTGCATACAGACGTTCTGCTCACTAAAGTGAAAACCTCAAATTTACACATGAGGTGACTGCTGAACCCAACTCTCTCCTGTGCCTTGTTGTTGTTTATGTGTCATGAAAAGGCCTTACTAATATTCTCAATGCGCCAGTTCAAAGATATTGATATTAATGATGCTGTCCAGTCAGGTATATGGCTACCTCAGAAATAACTTTTTTTTTTTTTATCATTATTATTATTATTATTATAAGTGTGTCTTCTTGTATACTGATATTACATGTATGCTGTTTGTTGTGATTTCCTGTGAATAAGGAACATCCTCTAAATGGCACCTTCTTTTGTTTCATTAACCAATCACTGTCACCGTACTCAGCTTTGTTAAAGGAAAGGCTTTGAAATAAACAGGATTCAAATACTACCAACTGTTTCTTTGTGCTTTTTTATTGTAACTTTGTCCTTTTACTCAACAGTCACTGTGCCTGTTTATTGTGTGTAACTGACTCATACACTGAAAATGTGACCTTAGTACAGTAAGGCAAGGCCAAGTGGAGAGTTTAGATTTCACTGAGAAGCTCCACTGTTGTTTTTCACATGGCTCAGCAATCTGCCCTATCCACCTCACTGTCGATCCCCTAACCCCATCCAGAACAGTAGAAAGTCTCGACCTCTGAGCCTGGTTCTGCAGGTTCCCTTCTATCTAACAGCCTCCGGTCCTACAATGAAAACCTCTTCCCCCTTCTATACCGAACCTGGGGCGACGGCCTTCTCCATATCTGCATCTAAACCCTTTAACTACAACAACACATCCAAGACACCACTTTCAAATCTCTCATCAAGGCCGACCTGTTCAGAACTGCTTTTAATAAACCCAACGGGAAGTCTCATTGTGCATTGTGTGTGAAATTCATTAAGACAACCCTCCTCTGGAGTAAGTTGTCGAGGCCTAAAATTGTGCCAGTGTATACAACAGGCCTTGCTAATGAAAACATATCAAAATGTAAATATAACCTCAAATCGCATGGCCACTGTGCTCCAATGAATAACTTATGGTTCACTATGAAACAGGAAGTGATGTGTGACTCTGCTTCAAATGCAGTAATCTGCCTGAAACATCAGATGTCATCACAGTGGTGCCCTGAACACGTGCTAATGTCCATTCACAGTCATAGCGCCATCTATTAGTAAGAAGAAGTTTAAGGATTTCTATTTTCACATACCATGGCCCCAAACTTGTGATATCATGTGATATCATCCTTGAGATTGGTAGTGATAAGAAGGAAGTCTGCATTTGACATTAACTGTGACAATCCCATGTTGAAATCCTCATACAGGGTAAATCCAAGAGACCTATAATGTATATACTACAGTCCTTCCAGATGAAAAACGTATCAAAAGTGAAGGGGCCTGGTTATGGCAGTCTGCCGAACATCTGATGGTTCATGGTGAAACAGGAAGTGATGTGTAACTCTGCTCTACATGCAGTGAGCCTAAAACTTTCTATGCTTCATCAAAGACTTCCCCTGTTCAAATCCAGATGCCAATGTCCATTCACAGACATATTGCCATCGCCTGGCAAAACGAAAGATCATGTTTTGACAGACACAGGTCCAACAGTGTGCTGTATGCAGCACAGGCTTAGCTGCTGAGAAAACTCACACTAGGTCATTAGCATTGTAACAATGACTTTTGCTGGGGGGGGGGGGGGGGGGGGGGGGGGGGGGGGGGGGGTGTCTCTGTGCAGTGCTGTGTGAGCCACAGAATGACATTTGTGACACAGGTTTAAGAAATAACCTACATTTCCATCGCACTCTGACATGCACCAAACCTCAACATCATCATGCACCATCTCCCAATATTCCTGGGTGTGCGAGGACACATTAGTATTTTGAAAAGTGTCATCTATCTATCTATCTATCTAAACAAACAATACTTTTCTTCTAATTCATTTCGCTGGTAAATATATTTTAACGTATGATTTGGAGCTTTATTCTCGGAGAAAGCCGTTGAGCCTTGTTTGTGTGACAGTGTTTTTACAGCGCTTGTTGCAGTTGGCGCTCTCGGAGTGAGCGCTCGTGTCACTGTGACGCTCTGTGGTCTCCGCTCAGCGCCGCGGCCTATCGCGCGCAGTTTCGGCTGAACGTCACACGCAGCGCGGCTCTAAGAGGTTGGTCACCGCCGCTGTCGGATCCGCTGGTGGAGCGCTCGAGGTTCGGATCGCTTCCATTTTTGTTTGAGTTGAAATACGGACTCACGGCGTCGTCAACAGAAACTCCCCTCGACCGCGAACCAACGTGTGGATTTCTGTCGGCTGTTTTTTTTCCTTCCCCCCCATGGTTTAGTTTTTTTGATACCACGGACCCCGGAAACCGTTGAGTGAATCGAAAGTTAAAGAGTCGAGATGAGTGTGGAGGCGTACGGGCCGAGCTCTCAGACCCTCACCTTCCTGGACACGGATGAAGCGGAGCTGCTCGGAGCCGACACGCAGGGTTCCGAATTCGACTTCACCGACTTCACCCTACCCAGCCAGACGCAAACTCAAGGCCAGACCCAGAGCCAGCTGGATGGCCAGGTGTGTGTGTGCGTGCTTCTGTGCTAAAGCGCGGTTTGCCTGCGTTAGCGACAGACGGCTACCCCCGATAGCCAGCTATCACTGGATGTAGCCTCACGTAGCTCCACGCTAGGCTCAATTAGCTCGTTTACTAAGCTCTTGGAAGTTCAAGTGTTTCTCGGGAAACGTTTGTTTTGAACACAGCGGTGCTACGACACGCTGGTGTGTGTAACTTTAATACACTAACCGCTCGACTCTCTCTCCCTCTCAACTTGTAATTAACAGGCATTTCCGCGCAGCAGTTAGCCGCTAATCGTTAGCACGGAGTTGATTCGGTAAAGCTTGGCGGTGTGTGTTTTGCAGGTGACCGGTCCTGATGACGGTCTCCACAACGGAGGAGTGGACGACTCCGTGGTCAAAGCCAGTCAGCTGTTGGCCGAGCTCAACTTCGAGGAGGATGAGGAGGACACGTACTACACCAAAGATCTGCCACTGCACGCCTGCAGGTACACTTTGACAGGAAACGTGACGGCGTGCTGGCTGGACGTGAGGGCAGCACCACGCTCGTCCGTCTTTGCTAATTATAGTCATTTATTTCACGAGGCAAGTCGCAAACATGGTGTACGTTCTATAACAAACGCGGAACTTAATCGCCAAGTAACAGGTTAAATGCATTCAAGTACAAAATGCTTACATTTGATCAGATATCTGGTGATTACTGTTTATTCGTTCCAGCTGGACACGTTTCCCCTCCAGAGGTTTTAAAACACTCCAAATCTTTGGACTTTATTCAGTTGAAAGCAATGATATAATCAAACACTGCATGTTTTTAAGACACTAAGAAATCAAACTTTGTTAATTACTGCAAAGGATACACAATGTATGAGTAGCACATCAGCGTTTCTCCATCAAGGTAAATTGTGTTGAAATTTGATGTAGGCCAATGTGACTGGTGTTATTTTAACACTCGCAGGCTGCCTCTTTATAGAATAAGACAGTGAATGGAATATAAGCAAAGGGAGAACGAAAGGCAGTCACCCTTAAAAGTTTCCTTCCTTTTGAAAATGTGTACTTTCATATGTTGCACCTGTTCAGTGACAGTTGGGCTGCGTTTCTGCTGTATGAGTGAAAGTGTTTGTGCACAGTATACTACATAAGCTGAATATGATTGCGAAGGGGCGGGAAAACGGACAGGAAGTAGTCTGATTGACCCCAAACTTCAACAGAATCTACTCAGTGGACACATGGGTGGAAAAAGATAGTGGCTACTAAGTCTTATATGCATAAAAGGAGTAATCCCAAGATATTGCCTATCGTTTGCAGTCATTTTATACTCTGGTACCACAGCAGAACTTTGTAGCAGAGTATAGCAAGTTCTGCTTGGTATACTCTAGTCTAGATGACACTCATCAAGTGTGGATGAGTGTCGACTCATCTATAAATAGAGTTGACACTCTTTATAAATGTCAACATTTGATTTTTTGGCATCTGATTTGATTATATAGGATTAACTTTTTGCCAATCTCAGTAATTTCTCAATCCACCTGTTACATTTTCTCGGTGTATTGAACTGCAAAGTAACTTTTGTGGTATATAGAAGTTGGATAAAGTTGTATTTCGTTCCCAAATTGTTCATCATCCCCTGGATTGCTTTTTTCCCCACATGCTCTGCTGTGTGAGACCTGAGGAATCGGTTGTGCATGCAACACTCCTCAAGTTAACTGAAAATGGCAGTATAAATCCAATATACAATGATGCTCTGCAGCGACAGGGCGCAAATGTTGGAGCGCCAAATGCTTGAGTAAAGCCAGTAGTGGGCTTTATTAGTTTTGAATAAAGTTGTAGGTAATCACATAATTTCTTGTAAAGCTCCAGTAAGATGGTGTCTGAAATGCAATGTTGACACTGCAAGATACTGTGGCTTGAAAAGCTTTAAAGGTGTCATGGTCATATGGTTCCAGACGCAATTAAAACCCTTCTCCATGGGTTTTGCTTACTATACAATATACACGTAATTATTTTTGTGCATTGCAGATAGCTGTGCATCTATTTATATATTTATTTTATATATTGCTCATTGGACTATGGGGGTGTTCTCACCTCAAACTTGTGGCATACACTCAGCATTTGGCCCACCAAATGCTGTCTGTGTGAAAGCACCCTTAGTGAACCCTCCATAGTCCACTGCAGGTTAGATCTTTCTATGTTGTATCACACTCTTATTGAATGAAGCTCAGATGCTCCTGCCTCTTGAAACTCTGGTATTGCAGTTATTTCCAATGGCTGTTGAACTATTTTCCTTTTCTACTCTACTGTGCTGCTGATGCCGATATGGTGTGCTCGTGACATGGCTGCTTGTGCCGTGTAGCAAACGGTGCTCGGTTGACAGAATGAGGTCTAAAAAAAAGTGTCACAGCTGATTTATCAAAAAAGGGACACTTTCAACCTATCTAATAATGCCATTCCGATCTGGACATCCCATAAACTTCAATATTCCTTGTTTTGCAGCTACTGTGGTATCCATGATCCAGGATGTGTGGTTTACTGCAATACCAGTAAGAAGTGGTTCTGTAATGGACGTGGCAACACATCTGGCAGGTTGGTACTCGGTTATCTTTAACTAAATGTCTTGCCTAAAAGAATCAAAACAAAGCTGTTAAGTAGAGATGTAAGGATGCACTCAACCCACAATTTGATTTAAATACCAGTTTGGAATTCATGATACAATTCGAATTCTGTTTTTTTTTTTTTTTTTTTTTTAGAGGATTATTTCCATTCTTCAAGAAAAGTTTAAAAACATTTATTTTCCCAGAAAATCTTTTCCTTTAATCAAAGTAGCCCTGCTTAATTATGAGGTTGTTTTATAACAACAAAAAATGGCATTTGTCAGTAATTTCCTTGCAAAAAAGTGAAACTGAATATGTCTTTATAAAGTAAATCACTAAAAAGGCCACCCTCTATAAAATGATTATTAAAGGCATCATTGAAGCTTGTGTTCCTGGCTTAGAGTTTACTTGTTCAGCTGAGATCTCTGAAATCACAATGTCCCCTGGGTTTGGGGAGAACCTGTTCCCTCGGGACAGAACTTGCTGGTATAGTCAGTCACCAGCCGCTGTCGTGGATCCAAAACGAGGACAGACTCAAGAACTACACAGCTATTTTCTCGCCTCAAGTTATTTCAGGAATACTTTTCGCTTAACTGTTTTAGTAATAAAAGAGAATGTTTGTGACCGAGCTGTCATGTTGGTGAAGTCTGAACTCCAGGAGCAAACGGCCTCCAAGACGACGTGTTTGTCCAATTTCGCCTCATGGCCTGCAAGTGATACGCCCACCAAGCATGTGATTTTTTTTTTTTATAGATGGATAGATCACTCACTTTTGAGAGTTTGCCTGTGATTAAGAAATTATCTTCTGCTCTCTATACTTTGTTCTTTGGCAAATGTGGTAAGTGATTATTTAAATTATTTGGGGATTTTCTTAATCTGCTTGGCAGCCATATTGTGAACCACTTGGTGAGGGCCAAGTGCAAAGAGGTGACTCTGCATAAAGATGGACCACTCGGTGAAACTGTGCTGGAGTGTTACAACTGTGGCTGCCGCAATGTCTTCCTGCTGGGCTTCATCCCAGCCAAGGCCGACTCTGTGGTGGTGCTCCTCTGCAGGTAAGAGACTGAAGGCTGATTAGTTAACCAATGCTGGTAAATCCTCTATGTCCTGTTCAATGTCTTCCAGACAGTCACCGATAATCCCCGAAATACCTAAACAGGCCTATTAATGTTATAAATCAGGGTGTTTATTCTATTCTTAATAATGAGGGGTTTAGTTGTGTGTCATTGACCAGTCTTATTAGAACTTGATTAAGCTAAAACTGTTTATAAAAGGCCAAAATGAGAACTTAGTACTGGAAAGTTTTCCTCTTGTTGACGAGCTGCATTGATTCAGCTTTACTGTAAATATACCCGTCTTGAATTTCAAAGGTTTTATCATGGTAAATTCAAGCGTCTGTTGGAGATTCGCAAATGCAATTCCACTGTTGTACCTGAGTGAGATGACTGTCAATTGTTTAATTCAAAACTTTGCAGAAGAACTCCCTTCTAATGCCACTTGCATGTTTAATAACAATGCTTTGCTCTACAGCTGGAGCCCATGAAATAAGACTTGCTGTGAGGGATATTAAGTTATTCAGTGTCAATGTGGCTGTTTGATATGATACTATTCACTTTTGATCCGGATATTATTTATATGATCAAGATTAATCATGATATTTTAAATTGTTGATGTAATGACATATTGTGTACATTTCCCACAGCTTAATTAAGTTGGATTCAAACATTTTCATCAGTCTAATTTTGATGGATAGTTATGAAACTGGTACCTGCGTGCAAGTCAATGAATCTTTGGACTAATTTGTACTGATTGCTTGAAATTCTTGTTCTAAAACTTTGTGTGTCTCGGTATGCAGGCAGCCCTGTGCCAGCCAGAGCAGCTTGAAGGACATCAACTGGGACAGCTCGCAGTGGGCGCCACTCATCCAAGACCGCTGTTTCCTTTCATGGCTCATAAAGATCCCATCGGAGCAGGAGCAACTCCGAGCTCGTCAGATCACCGCCCAGCAGATCAACAAGCTCGAGGAACTCTGGAAGGTAAACAAAGAAAGCCTTTGAACGGTTCAGAGCAATTTAGCATATTTCTAGCATCAATACTCTATTCGACAGCTGAATGAATGCAATGACCATGTATGAAGTGATCATCCACAAAGTTGTTGTGACGTTCTTTGCAGGACAATCCCACCGCCACGCTGGAAGACCTGGAGAAACCTGGAGTGGATGAGGAGCCTCAGCATGTTCTTCTGCGATACGAGGATGCTTACCAGTACCAAAACATATTTGGCCCCTTGGTCAAACTGGAAGCCGACTACGACAAGAAGCTTAAAGAGTCACAGGTACCTCATAACCTGTGCTGGCAATTGTCTGACTTTGAAGTTTTCCTCGAGAGGTCCATAATAATGTTATTGTGTGGTGTATTATCTATAGCATATTGGATGTTACTGTAAATGTTGTACTAGAATTTTTTTTTTCCTTTTCAGACTCAAGACAATATAACAGTCAGGTGGGACCTGGGACTGAATAAAAAACGGATTGCCTTTTTTACACTTCCCAAGACGGATTCAGGTGGTAATTCTCTTAATTTGACTTCCTCCAAGTGATTCAGTGGTGCAGCCGTTGTCCCTCCCCGTCTCCCTTCACTTCTCCGAATTGCACGCAGCCTCCCCCACCCCTTCATTTTTTGGTGGCATGTGTGCTTGTTCACAGTCTAGGGATTTGGCTCTGTATTTGGGTTAAGTACATGCAGTTCTCCATCACTTGTCAGCACAGCTCATCATTGATCGAGTCTGATGGTCACTTTAGGCCAGGGGGTGGGCATTCCTGGTCCTGGAGGACCGCCGTCCTCCAGGACCAGGAATGCCCACTCCTGCTTTAGGCACCTGTGGGTTTCTAACTTGTCTTCTGTAATTAATCCCAGACATGAGACTGATGCAAGGCGATGAGATCTGCCTGCGGCACAAGGGAGACATGGGCCCGCTGTGGAAGGGCATTGGCCACGTCATTAAAGTTCCTGACAGTATCCTTTACATTTTAACCTGTCGCACAAGTGTCATGTGTTGCATTACATTGTTCTAAAATGCTGCTCTGAATATTCCATAGAGCGTCAGGACCACAGACTGCTTTCTCTGTATTTGCTGTAACTAATATAAGGGAAATATAGCCTTTCCTTAGCAGTTCTTTTGTAGACTACGGCGATGAGATTTCCATTGAGCTGCGGAGTAGCGCCGGTGCACCAGTGGAAGTTCCCCACAACTTCCAAGTGGACTTTGTTTGGAAGTCCACCTCTTTTGACAGGTATGTGGAAATGTATACCCTTAAATTTAATACATGATGGAAAAGATACAATTTTGCTGCTGAACACATTATTTATAATCACAATAAGTCAGGGCTGGTGTGTGCATTTTGGGTGTGTCTGTATATTGTATTTTCTGATGCTGCCATGCATATAATTTGTCCACAATACACCTTCAAAATTGAACTCTGCTTGAATTGATGTGCATTTCATGCAGAATGCAGAGTGCCCTGAAGACATTTGCTGTGGATGAAACCTCTGTGTCTGGTTACATTTACCACAAACTGCTGGGCCATGAGGTTGAGGATGTCACCATTAAGTGCCAGTTACCAAAGCGCTTCACCGCCCAGGGTCTGCCTGACCTTAACCACTCACAGGTGATTAGATGCACTCTGAGCCTTCATTACTACTGTCGTTTTCTTTTAGGGTTTTTTTTAAAACCTTTTTAAAGGAAAAGGCAAATTGTGAATCTATAACATTGGTTTTTCGTCATCAAGGATCACTTATTTGCTTAACTGGTTCTTGGCAAATAGGTATCGTATTTCAATGTCCAACGATCGTGTTGGCTACTTACTGCAATTAACACTAATGAGTATTTCTTGTGTATTTAGGTGTATGCTGTGAAGACTGTGCTGCAGAGACCTCTCAGTTTGATCCAGGGTCCTCCAGGCACTGGAAAGACCGTCACCTCTGCCACAATTGTCTACCACCTGTCCCGACAAGGCAATGGGTGAGAACAAAATTATTTTTTACTGGGGCTGTCAGTGGATTATTGTTTGTAGTGCATGTTTGTAGTGCATGTTTTCCTTGTGTCCAAAGTAAAATCATTGTAAAGTAATGCAATGGTGTCTTCTTGTGGAAATTAAACTATCCCTGAACCTGTCACCTCGAAGAGATTTTTACAAGTTGAAAACTAAGTTTTTGCTGGAGTGAGTCAATAGGAAATATTTTATAATGTTTGTAACATGAAACTTTTTTTTTTTCTCTCTCATTTTTATTTTACCTTATTGGATTATGTAATGACAAGACACCCATGTTCCTTATGACAACAGTTCCAAATGCATAATAGTTACATTTTGATGTGAAATATACTTTGGCCAGTTGACCTTTCAATGCACAAATTATGGTTTTGACCTTCTTTTTAACTCTTGATGCTCTTTCTCTCTCTCTCTCGCTCTCTGTGTCCCACAGGCCAGTTTTAGTATGCGCCCCCAGTAACATTGCAGTGGACCAGTTGACTGAGAAGATAGACAAGACTGGGCTGAAGGTGGTCCGGTTGTGTGCCAAGAGCCGAGAGGCCATCGACTCACCGGTGTCCTTCCTGGCTCTGCACAACCAGATCAGCAACATGGAAAGGTCAGTATCTTGCATTCGTATCCTATAATGTAAATGTAACAGGACACGAAAGGTATAGTTCACTGCATAACCATGGGATGGGTGCTCAAGCAATAAAACAAATGTTACTTTCAGTAGATACTTTCCTAAAGTTTATAAAGATTTAGCGGCAGGTTCTACAGTGCTTCACATATGACTGGATGACTACTCGCTGTCATATTTTGCCCTCCCATTTTCTTTTTTTTTCTTTTTTTTTTAAAGAACACAGATGCACACAGCTCTGTGCTGACAGTTAAAAATTTTTTATTTCCATTGCACTTTAACTGGAGTTTGTATTTCTGTCATTTATTATGAATGTATTCATTTCTCCAATGCATCGTGATGCCAATGTGGTCAATTCTGGGTCGATGCCGCAACAAAACTGAATCAATTATAACGCAGTAATGTTTATTCTTGATTTTCTGACTGCAACTGTTGCATGACGTCATCTGTCAGCAACATCACCCGCAGATTCGCAAGATCATAGGTTGGCATTCTTCAGTATCAATATAAAGTTAATTAATCCAATGTAACTTTGTCTCTGTAGTATGCCGGAGCTTCAGAAACTACAGCAGCTGAAGGACGAGACCGGGGAGCTTTCCTCTGCAGACGAGAAACGCTACAGGGCTTTGAAGCGCACTGCTGAGAGGGAGCTTCTGATGGTGAGTAAAATGTTCAGTCACACGCTAACCAGTAAGCTCTTTGAATCTGAGTTTCTTATTTAAATTGAGCATTCATAAGAGTCTTGATCAGGTTTTAGGTCCAACTTTAAATTTGGAGTTTGTTCAAACTATTAAAAGATTACATTAGAAGCAACAACTCATTCTACACCATTCTTTATTTTATATGGAGGGCTTTATTAATAAGATGATATATAGCTTATTTAACTTTGAATTAGTTGTTGTTTTTTTTTTCATGTTAGCCATGTGGGTCAAGTTGGACAAATTGCATCCCAGCACAGTACAGAAGTGATCATATTCTGTTCGGTTGCATTGGAATATATTCTATTTATATATGAAGTTTAGAAATGATTATCTTTTGAAATGTCCAGAATGCTGATGTGATCTGCTGCACCTGTGTTGGAGCTGGAGACCCTCGTCTGGCCAAGATGCAGTTCCGTTCCATTCTGATAGATGAGAGCACACAGGCCACTGAGCCCGAGTGCATGGTTCCTGTGGTTTTAGGAGCTAAACAGGTACTGAAACCGACACAAACCAACCAACTCTTTAAAGTAGCGATTTCAAATGATGACTTCTTACTTTTTACTGATGAATGAAGCTGATTTGGTAACTTGACTTATCTTCTTGATCATAGCTCATTCTGGTGGGTGACCACTGCCAGTTAGGTCCAGTGGTCATGTGTAAGAAGGCGGCAAAGGCAGGCCTGTCTCAGTCCCTGTTTGAACGTCTTGTGGTTTTGGGGATCCGGCCAATACGCCTCCAAGTCCAATACCGCATGCACCCAGCTCTCAGTGCCTTCCCCTCCAACATTTTCTATGAGGGTTCTCTACAGAACGGTGTCACCGCAGGTTTGTGAAGTGTCTGCAGTTCGCTATCTGGTTTGGCAGTCTTGTGTTTTTTCAGCAAGTTAAAAGTTCTAATTTGATTTTGTTCTCTCCAGCTGAACGGATCAAGAAAGCGTTTGACTTTCAGTGGCCACAACCCGATAAGCCCATGTTCTTCTATGTGACTCAGGGCCAGGAAGAAATTGCCAGCTCTGGAACTTCGTATCTCAATAGGTATTGTCCCCTATTTGTAATTTATTTTGGCTATGATTATTTATAATATGGATGTGGACTGAATACAGTAGTTGGACATAGGAATAGCTGAGCTCATACACTAGAGGGAGCTCTCACACAGCTCAATTCAGCAAAATGTAAGAATGGGTAGAGATCATGATCAAAATGTATTTCATTATTTTATGAATGTGAACTCTACATGTCTGCTGAAATCGAAAGTTATCAACAAACATCTTTGCTTATCAAATTGGTACATTATAGAGGGTGTGGTTTAAGCAGTGTAATGGATTGAGTGAAAAACATGTCATACACTTTTTTGCCATGTCGATATTCTCAGAAAGAGACCTGCTGGCACCATTTTCATATTTTTGACCATTGCAACAATTCAATCCAACAAACTAACTGATGCCGACGTTTGAAGGACCGAGGCTGCTAATGTGGAGAAGATCACCACCAGGTTGTTGAAGGCGGGCGCCAAACCTGACCAGATTGGCATCATTACGCCATATGAGGGTCAGCGCTCCTACTTGGTCCAGTACATGCAGTTCAGCGGTTCCCTGCACACCAAACTATACCAGGTATCATGCACACTCCTGATCTTGCCACAAAATAAGATTTCACTTTCTCCAAGCACACCACTGCATCATCCTGGAGCAGTGCAGGATCTTAGCTACTGACCTGTAGTTAAAAGATGCATGAACTAAACAACCAGTGTACAAGACCATGAAGATTCAGATTAGGTTTTCATGTCATCACTCCTTCTGTGACACGGAAACCGCTCCCCCATTGTTCTGTTCCACCACAGCAAGTAGAGATTGCCAGCGTGGATGCCTTCCAGGGCCGAGAGAAGGACTTCATCATCCTGTCCTGTGTTCGTGCCAATGAGCACCAAGGGATCGGCTTCCTCAATGACCCGCGTCGCCTCAATGTGGCGCTGACCAGAGCCAAGTAAGACCCAAAGGACAACAGTTAACGGAGTCCCGTTGGATAGAATTGCCACAGCATGTTGCCAGCTTGTTAATTTGTTTATTAGGGAATTTTGATGTAGAATCTTCATGTAGAATCTATCGAGAAATCCCACCAATCGGATACAATCAATGTTCAATTCAGCTTTTTGTAATGCTAAAACATCAGACCTGCTTGCTCATGTTTCTAGAATTTCACAGTTTAAATGTTAAAGCTTAGTTTTTGATTAGATGCCGTGTGTGTGTGTGTCTCATTTGAAAAGGTATGGCGTGATAATTGTGGGGAATCCCAAGGCCTTATCAAAGCAGCCTCTGTGGAACAACCTGCTGAACAACTACAAGGAGCAGAAGGTCCTGGTGGAGGGACCCCTGAACAACCTGAGGGAGAGCCTCATGCAGTTCAGCAAACCACGCAAACTGGTGAACACCATCAACCCCGTGAGTAGGGCCGCCAACAAATGAATTGTTGACTCTTATGTTGACTACGTAATAAAAATTAAGAAACCATATCTGCACTTTGAACTAGCAAATTCAGAGATATGAAGCGCTGATGTATAAATGCAGACATAATGTAATAGCTTTGGATGTATTAATAGAGATTTATGAAAATGTCTGATGTGTGAAGCTCCTTGGAGTAAGTAACATTTCCTTCATGTGACCGGAGACTTGTCATTCAAACATGCCAAAATAGTCTTTCCTTTTTTTTTTCCCCCTCGAAGAGAATTGTTTGTTTTTTATTTTATTTTCCTAGGGAGGGCGTTTTATGAGTACTGCGATGTACGATGCCCGTGAGGCCCTCATCCCTGGCTCCGCCTACGACCGCAACAATGCTGGTAACCATTTACACATGTGATTATTATTTACTCCAAGGTAATGTAACAAAAGCACTATTCAACATTGAACAATGTGTGTTTGCTCCTGTTTCTTTCAGCTGGACGCCCGACGAATATGTACTTTCAAACACACGACCAGATCGGGATGATCGGGGCCGGCCCCAGTCACATGGCCATGAATATCCCCATTCCTTTAAATCTGGTGATGCCACCGATGCCTCCACCCAGCTACCTGGGACAGGCCAACGGCCCCACTGCAGGTACACTAACAACCTTTGTAGTTTAAAGTAACCTCATGATGTGAGCGTTTATTATTAATTCTACATTTTTAGGACACAAGACCAACAGAATGACTTGCTGTGCTTCTTTTGTTGAAACAACTTCCATTATTATTTAATCACCATCTGGATTCCCAGCCATCTGCACTAAACCTGGTTTTTATTTCATTCAAAACTTGCTTTTTTTTTTTTTTTATACGTGAAGCTCGTGGTGCCATGAAGGGTAAGCCTGGGCGAGGCGGGCGGCAGAGGGTTCGTGGCTTCGCTGGCCAGGGCCCCGGTCAAGGTAATGGTCCAAACAACCAGGCCAGCCAGGATGGGGCCTCCCAGCCCTTCTCTCAGGGGCCTCTAACGCAGGGCTACATCTCCATGAGTCAACCCTCTCAGATGAGCCAGCCAGGCCTCTCCCAGCCAGAGCTGTCGCAGGTAACACATTTAACTGCACAGATCGATTGGTCAGGTTGAATTTGTCTTTGTTTATCGTGTGTGTTGCAGTTGTTATGGGTTTGTTCTTTCGCACTCTCAATTTTATGAAACATCACCAAGTCACTTCATGTTAGTCTAGGTAGTCTGACTTCATTTCCCTTTCCTTATCCAATATTAGCAGTTGAAATATCCCTACCTAAAATAAGTCTCTTTGGGCTAAACCAACCATCAACACATAAATTCAATTCAGAATATTAAATGCTAGTTTTATCTCCTAATAAGCATGTATTTTGCAGCCTTGGTAATGTTTATATTTTGAATGTAGTGACAAGTTAAATCTTCTGGAAAGTTTATGTTTAACAGAATTGAAAAGGCTCTAGAGATTCTTCTGATTCCTACATTGTGTCTGCTCTACTACCGTTCAGGACAGCTACCTGGGCGACGAGTTCAAGTCCCAGATTGATGTGGCTTTGTCCCAGGACTCCACCTACCAGGGCGAACGTGCATACCAGCATGGCGGCGTGACTGGACTGTCACAGTACTAAAGTGTGAGTGTCATTAATACAATTGAGTGTGGTTGTGATCACGGACTTAAGTTGTCTCATAACTTTGGACCAGACATATGTGAATGTCTACAATTTCATGTTACATTGTATCTTCAAACACATGAGTAAGTGTTTGAAATCCTGTTTGATGTTTGAATCAACCATCATTGATGATCACATGTCCTCATGTATGATATTCCTGTGGAGTGTAACAGAACAGGGCCGGGGGAGAACTCTGAAGTTGTTTTGTAGCAATGTATGTTTGACCTTTTCCAATTGGAAAGAAAGCTTCCGCTAAACAAAATGCAAAACAACACAGAAACCTTCTGACCAGCGATGGTTGGTAATGGACACCTTCCTCCTTGTCATGGACAAAAAGTTGATAACTGTTTTGTTTCTTGCAGGCTGGTTAAAGAAGGGGGCTAGGCTCGAGCTGAGCTTAGTTCATCGGCTTTTTAATCTGGGAAATAATAAAAACATAAAATGGATTCCTGTTTTCCTCTGCTACAACTTGAAGCACCACCAAGTGAAAGCGACGGGATAGCTAAATCGAACCAGTGAGCAGCGAGACAAAGAGGGTAGAAGAAGAGGGCACGAACGGAAGGGTGACGCGATGGCAAGAGGGGCCGAGTGAACAAGCTGGAGGCCGGGATGGAGGCCTGCGCAAATTGGAGAGAAGTCGAGGAGATGGCATCCTGTGGTCGAGCTGCTGAGGGTAGTAACAAAGAAGAGATGGCACTGGTCTGCTCTGCAAGACTCTGCTCCCCATAAAATCACCCAGTCAACTTTTGACCCACAGCTTCTGAAGAAGTCTGCAGATTTGAAGCTTTCCAGCTTCCATTTGTCCTGCAAACCTGGAAGGACATGATTTCTGAAAGCTTCCAAACCGGTGGCACAAACACCCCCACACTGTGTCGGGTTGTTTTCAACCTGCTGATGCCCTGAATGATTTTAAATTAGGCTAACTGGGGGAGGAGAACGGTGCTCATCATCTTCACATGGGTCCAAACACCTCAGCTGTGTTTGACGGAAGCAGCAGTCGACAGACCCTCTTGGAGAGCGAACACTGGTTTCTGTGCTTGAGGTCGAATATTTGCCTTGAGAACCACCGGCTCTTTCCTGAGGTCTTGGGCGGATTCTGACGGCACGTCAGTGGTGGGGTGGCACGGGGATTCCAGACTGTTATTTTAAGGTATGAGATGTGAATCCCATTGATTTCCTGATGATCATGGGACAGTTTTTCTTCTCTGAAGTACCTTTCTTATCACAGAGCACAAAATTGCAGCAAAAAAAAAAAGTCACTGAAACGATCAAACATGACCAGCATTGAATAGTCAACATTGTCATTTGATGTTTCAGAGAAGGCTTGTTTGAATTTTTCTTTTTTCTTTTTTTTTAATCGGGGGTGGTGAGTTCCCTCCCACAGTGCTTTATGACCAGATTTTTTAAATTCTTTTTATTTTAAATATTCTGCTTGAATGGTTTGCACAGAGTGGAGCGGGAAGAATGAGACAATGGGTTTTGTTTGGACATGGTCGTGGGAATCAATCAACCACAACTAAAAAGAAAAGGAAGGTGGCTGAGGAGTAGAAAGAAATGAGATCCGTTTAATTCTTTTTTTTTTTTTTTTTAATGAAAGACCGTAGAACTCAGACTTTAGAGCCCAGAGAGCATCACGACTAAAATGATGATTGTGTGCGTAATAACATGAATAGTATATAGTTACAATAACGCTGTCGCCCATCCACCTCCATCAGAGAAAGTGGAGAAGTGTGACGGGTTTGTTGAACACAAGAATTTTACCCTCGATCTAAGGAGTGTCAGTATGTGGCTCTGAAACGCAGTCACTCACAGAAAAGCCATTGCCCTCAACTGTACAATGGCGAGAAGAAGAAATGTCAAGTGAATGAAACCAAAATCAGTGCCTATATCCAATCACCTTCAGATAGACAGCTGCAGCACAAACCTGAATGTAGTGAAGCTACCAGCATTTTAACACGTTCCTTACACCCGAGGGCTCAAGAAACCTATAGAAAAGGATTTGTTTTATTTTTTTATTGAAAGAAAGCTAAGCCTGGTGATTACCACGTACATCGGCGAGTCAAGCAGCTGTGTTGCTCCAGTGAAACGTCAGGCTGATGGGGAGGGTTGAAAAAAAAAAGAAGAAAAAAAGCCACCTTCCTTCTCTGGACTAAAAACAGGCTGGTAGAATAATTTTTTCCTGCTGGAGATGTTCAACTTGTGCTGCCTGCTGCATGGAGAGTTTCTCCGGAGACTTTTGTGGATGTTTGAGCCGCTGATGCAGATCCAGACTTTGCTATTGTCCAATGAGTCGCTGCTTTGTGCATTTTGTTGGGTATTATTTAGGTTTTAGGTTTTCTGTCATTTGGTGTTTACTTCTTGTGATATCTTTGCGACTACAGGAACGAAGCTGAAGCCTATTTGTTTTACTTCACAAATACTTTTTTGTATCCTATCCATAAACTGTCTGAGGGATTGTAGTTTTGTAACTCTTCCAGGAAACCCTTTCTGAACACAGTAAGAATGTACTCCACTGTTGTTTCTCACTTCTGCTCACATGTGACAATCATCTTGCCTGTAGTTTTCATGTTTAATTGAATTAGTCGGTTCTGTAGACTTCGTGCACAGATGAATTTTAACTTTGCCCGATCCACTGGTCATAACATGTTAAAGCTTTAAGATAAACCTGCTGCCTGCGTCATTGTTTTTCCATTTTTTGAGCCGCCACTAGTTGCAAGATGTGCAGTGATCCAGTCATAGATTAGTTGTAAACACCTTTGCTTCTGACTCGGTTTCTGTATTGAGTCAAAGATCAATCGACTACAGATCTGTGTGATGAGACTCTTTCAAATGTGGATTATTAGTAATGTTTCATCGCCAAATGAGGATTCAATAAAGGCTGTCAACTTCTCCTTTTTGTTTATGGTATGACATTTATTTGCTGATCAAAAATTACACTGTACAGAAGAAATGCACTTGCATTATATACACACACACCAGGTCTTTAGCTCGCTGGTTTCTGCACTGCCTTTTTCGTCTTCATCTGCTGATGCTTTATGGAGTTTCTTTTCTTTTGTCCACGTTTCTGCCTCTCAATGTCTTCCTGGATTCTCTGCTTGAATTTCTTCTTCTGGTTCCTGATCTTTTCCAGCTCGGCCTTCCTCTTGGCCTCCACCTCTGGGTCCTGAAACGGCAGTTGGTCCACGTTTTATTTTTTCCACACTTTAGACGTCCTTCCTGTTGGAAACTACAGCAGGCACCTCGTGGGAGCTGAGGAATAAGGCTTTGTTCAGCCTGTCCAATGGCGCGTCTCAACAGCTCGCATAGTGAACTCGAGTAATGATAAAAATAGCAACACATGCTTCAACCGTTCAAGAAAAACAAGCGGACTTGCCTTCCCCTCCAAGATCAGTTGTTTCCGCTTGTTGATTTCCTTTTTCTCATCAAAGTCTGTGGACTCGAGTCTCTGTAACACAGGCCACGGTGTGACGTTTGAAAGTTAATTTGATTTCATTATATGTTTTTGTGAAACTTCTGAAGCATTGAAAAAGTTAACAGGTGAGCGCATTTGAGAGGCGGGGAAAAAAAAAAAGCATTCGTACTATTTCACACTCCCGCCGGGTCACGTTGACCTGGGTCAGGATCTTCAGGACTTCTTTCTCCTTGGTGGGATATTCCTTCAGCTTGGACTCTGGGAACATGAATAAATACTTTAATGTACATGTTAACCTGTTGGTACTAACCCTATGAAATCCAGCTGCAGGGTCACCATTAACTAACTAACCCTAACCCAGAGGACAAATTGATCTGCACCACTAACTAAATAAATATGATGGGGGGGGGAAAAAAACTTACGAGTCTGTTCTTCAATAGCGTGAACCAGGTGGATGTCGTACTGCGTCACCAGAGTGATGGATACTCCATTTCTCCCTGCAGGCAAATAATATAGTGCAACAAATAAGATGTATTCAAATCTCACACAACTCTCTTTTTATGGGATTTCATGACTAAATTAACCACATGGTGGCATAGTGGAGCACTTCTCATTTGCACAGAAGGTGTTGGAGGTTGACAATGAATGTGTGACAGTCAATCTCTGTGGGTTTGCCCTGTGCTGGACTGGCAGCCTTGTCCAGAGTGACGTCTGTTTTCACCCATAGATGGCAGTTGCTCAACCGCCATTAGAGGAATTTCCAGTTCAGTCTTGATGCTCAAACATTCCTACCCCTTTTCAAACAAGTCAAAAGTGTATTACATTGAAATGGGCTTTTATTTATTTTTATTTTATTGGATATTTAGTTTTTCTTTTCAATTTGTCTAATTTCAACCAATCCTTTGTTTCAAATAAATAAAATAAACATGAGGATAAAGAGGGATCATCTGCCCCTCATCACCCAGATGCAGCAACCCAATCATCATACTAAAGCGGAGCTACATGCTTTGTGATGAACAGGCTTAAGATTTGAAGGACATGACTATTAAAAATCATTCATTTCTGTATAACTTTTTTTTTTGCACCTCAGGTCAGAGATGGACAGTTGCATTAATGTCAGGGCCATGAGAAGTTCATCCTTGCCATCAGAGTGCAAAATGCAGATTGTTAACCATGCTCGGTCACGTTGCTCTGTGGTTATAAATGCTGCAATTTGTGTGACAGATTTAAATAAATTCAATTTATCTTTATTGTTGACACCAACAACATGGTCATCTCACAACACTTTAAAAGTGTGGCGCAAAACTCAGCAATCCCATGTATGTCGGATGTTAAAAGTCGTCATCTGGTGTCACTGATACTAAAAAAGGGACTCCTTCAAGTCGAACAAGATCACTTGTATCACTTGTACCTGCTCTTGCCGTTCGCCCGACTCTGTGGATGTAGATCTTGGGAAGGCCTGGAGTGTTTTGATTTATGACAACCTGAACAGTTGGAATATCCAAACCCCTGTGGATCACAAAACAGATGAAAACAAACACAAAAAGATCAAAACCACACCATCAAATTTCCATCTTCGTTCAGTTCGGAGAGACGGGCGAGGTTGTGGAAACACTGAAGAGGCTCCTTACCTCGAAGCCACATCTGTGGCTATCAGGATCTTGTAGACACTGGCCTTGAACTTGGCGAGGTTCGCAAACCGTTGTTTCTGGAGAATATAAAAGGCAAGTCATTTATCCAGCTGGTTCATTTGTCTGCTTTTAATCCATTTTAATCCCTCGGCCCTCTCTTTAATCATCAGGCTTTATCAATGAGACAAACCCTCGTTTCCACATCAGAGAGTCGAGGCTGATAAGGACACAGGGGTGTGACGAACAACTCGCTTTCCTCTCACAACAAAGTCAAGTTCCGAGCAAAAGAAAACTTCATTAACCAGTAAAGCAGCTTTGGATAGAGTTTTGCCCTTCAGCTGTCATTCCTGCAGCTCCGTCCTTAAACGTCCTCCGGCAGGCTTCCACTGTAATTATCGTCTACCTGCTGATGCCGGGGTGTTGAGAGCCGTGAAACAAAGACTTTGAGACACCGCTCACCTGTTTCATCATGGAGTGAAGGCAGATGGTTGGAAAGTTAAATTCTCGCAGCATCATGGTGAGGACCTGGCAATTCCTAAAACGCAAATACACATTTTCTAATTACACGTTTCTCAAGTCAACTAAATTAACAAAAAGAAGAACCATGTTACGGACTGCCACCACACGCGAAAATTCGCCATTCACATCAGACGACTTCTTTTCGTGCGACATCGTTTATCAGTTATAACATTACGTAATGTCATTGTCCTCATATGTTCATTGCCTGATCAATGACAAATGTTTTCTTGTTTTTATATAGTGTTTTACTTACGAGAACATTTGTACCTGTTGAACATTTTAGAGTTTTCAATATTTTGTCACATGAAGTTGAAGCTTGGCTCAAGCCTGACCGCTTCGTAATAAATTGTAAATATGAATGATAATAAAAAGCATGAAAGAGCAAATATTTAGTGCAAGAAAAAGTGTGAGCACTAGAGCAGTGGATATGTAGACCCCCCCCCCCCAAGTATATCTGAATTCATAAACTTCTTTATAAATAATTCATTGTTGTCTTCTCAGAATCAATAGACGAATTCATCAGCAATTCTTTTAGACTTGCTCTTCCTTTGATGTAATTTTCATTTTTATGGTTTATTTGTTTTTTTATTATTGTACAAAGTGATTTCTTTATCCTGTGAAGATATATTAATCATAATAATTTTTCATAAAAAGTAATAAACGTCAACAAAGGAGGGACATTCCTCAGTCCAGACTTCAGTAATTAAACATGACAAGCTTCATACATTACAGTCTCTCACTCTCACTCTCACTCTCACTCACTCACTCACTCACTCACTCACTCACTCACTCACTCACTCACTCACTCACTAAACTCACATTAAAAACCTGCAGTACATTGAGTCTTTGAATCACTTCTTACTTGCACGTGTTGGTAAAGATGATAATGGACCAGTCGTCATGCTCGTCAGTAAACTTCTGGATCAGGTGGACCAGGTAGGCGTCCTTCACTGTCTCTGGGGTCAGGATGTATCTCTGGTCCAGCTCCTCCACAGTCCGAGTTCTGACAACAAGAACATGATAAACCACCACACAACGAAGCCTCATGTACTATTAGAATAAAGCAGTAATCAGACAGATGGAAACACTGATCCTTGAAGGGATTCAATATCACATGAAAAAAGATTTCTTAATAATAATAATAATAATAAAAATGTTATTTGCTAGCGCCTTTCATATACGAAAAGTCACTTTAATACTGATTTCAATGCGACTTTCCTGAAACACTGTGACAAAGATCTGCCAAGAACCGCACCATACTGAATAATTCTCTTGTTGTCTAAAATGTTGACATGATCATGTAAATTATCCATGCACTGGAATAATGTGCACATAAATATGTATTTTATAAGTACTACAGCGCTCTACTCTGAATCATAAACATGCTCTGAGAGAAGCACATGTGAATTAAAGAAAAGATGTACAATGGTGACACATTATGCACGGAGCTTGTGGCAAATGACGCTTGGATTGCATATTAGCAATTGATCACTTAGCAAATGTGCAATTAATTCACAAGTTACCGGGCTCGTCTGCAGCCACATTACAAAGTGCTGCTTCCACCAGGTGCGACAAGGCAGACAATAGACGATAGGTCTATTTTTTGACAGCAGCTGCATTAAGGAGGAACAAAAGCTCCATTTAAAAAAGCATAATAGAATAAATCTTTTTCAAAATGAAAGATTGCATGTTTCACATCATTATTCAGAATTATGTCCACATGGTGGCAAAATAAAATGTTCAATTAAAATGGAATTTTTGTTGCATTACTCATATCATTAATAGGTATTGACCTTTAACTAAAAGTGAGTAATTGAATTCCCCATAAAACATTTATTAAGCTTGAATCAGAGGATTTTTGCGATATGGGATGACTATTGCTCATTACAGGTATTACATTTTTTTTTTTCAGTCAAGGGCACAATTTGATCTCATCACATCTGTGCCAGCCTGTGCAGATATAAGCACATAAATCTGTATTCCAGCTGCTTCACACACAGTTAACCTACCAGGTCATTTAGCTACAAACAATTTTTAAACTCATATATATATACACACACTTGATTTCTCTCAACATTCAAATTCTTTTGTGCAAGAACTGAACCTAAACTACTGCTCATATCAGAAATCTAGCCACACGGCCTTGAATTAAGTGCTCCATTTGTAACACGCAAAGTTTACTGCAGTGAGCATTTGAGACGGGAACCAAAAATCTTGATGCATCTAGTGCAGGATAGTTGCCGGCTATGTGTTGACCGATTTCTTGCTGTTGACTCTCAGCAGGCAGCTTACTCGGATTTGCTCTCCCAGAAAAACGGTTTATTCATGGCGATGCTCTTGAGATCCTGCAGGGTGTCCGTCAGCGTGGCGCTGAACAGCAGCGTCTGCCTTTTGGCCGGCAAGATCCCCAGAATCACCTCCAGGTCTTTGGTGAAGTCAGTGCAGCCCTGCTCCAGCAGCCGGTCAGCCTCGTCTAAAATCTGACGGACGACAAAAAAAACCCAACATAAAGAACAATTAATCGACAGAAACTGCAACTTCAAATACCAAATAGCATAAAACACATGCTGAATTTGGCGATTGAATATTGTAAAAATCAGAATTTTTCTGTCATGGGGTCGTCACTGCAAGAGTGTTCATTAAAACCATCACAACAGTGAATTCATGTTCTATGCAATAGAGTGGAAATAAACACAGTCCCTGATTCATAACAACTTGAAAATACTTGTGGATTTGACACGGGCAGGAAAACGTAATAATATAGGTCCCTTGCATTGCAGCTATTTTACATTTATGAATTGTGGCTCCACAAATATGGAAACGAAAAGTAAGCAATAAAATCTGAATGAAAAATCTATTACAAGACCTTTGTGTAAAATAAGATAGATGGTTGGTTTTACCCTGCTGGTAATTACGCGCACATGCATGTCTCGTACCAAAACAGACATCCTCTTCCTTTTGCGACTCAACAACTCACCAGGAACTGGATCCTGCTCATGCTGAAGGTGTTGGAGCTGCGGATGTGGTCGGCAAGTCGGCCCGGCGTAGCGACAACCACGTGTGGTTGTTTGGACAGCTCCAAGGCCTGAGCCATCATGTCTGCACACAAACCCACAGCAGAGTGAAACTCAACTGGAGCCAAAGATGTAGACTTTAAACACAGAGACGTCTGCTGCTAGACTCTTCTCGCATTTGTGCTTGTCCACAAGGAATGACTGGATGGGCACAATAAAATGTATTAACCTTATCTGCAGTTTTACTACGATAAGTGCCTTAAAAAAAAAAAAAAAAAACAAAGACCGAGGTCAGGATACCAGAGGAAACTTGCCCAGGGCCATCGTTTCAAGCTGCGTTGCTTCAGCTGAATAAACAGAAATAAAAGCTGCCTGCAGTGAAGTGCATAGTTACCCATTCCACCGACGATAATGCAGTCTCTCAGACCCAGAGGCTTCCCCAGGACTCGAAACTGCTCCGCAATCTGATAGGCCAGTTCCCTGTATTAGAACATTTTGGGATGGAGAGTATGGAAGCGATTCAAAAATGAGCATCTACACAACTCTGCTTCAGTTGCTGCAGTGTCTGTTTATGTTATGTTATATAACGTAATATAATATAATCGGACATCTGTAAAATGAATATAGATCTTTTTTTCATTTGTTTTTTACTTTGAAATAGGAAAATGACAACTATCTTCAGTAAAAACTACTAGAAGGAGGACACAATATGAATGAATAGTATGCAATGCCATAGGTTTCATGAACTCACCAAAACATATATAAATAACATTGAACATAAAACATGGTTTGTCAAACTGCATTACTGTATGATTCTTTTTATGCAGTTCCACAACACCACATTATATAATGACCATATTCAGTAGGACTAACGAATAAATACAGTTTTTTCTTTAAAAATATAAATCAATTCCCTTGATGAGTTTGTATTGTATTGTATTGTGTATGTAAAACACACTTGATATAAACCCCCTCCAGCTGGCTGCCATGACAACACTGACCTGGTTGGGGTGAGCACCAGGCAGAAGATACCGTATGGCTCCTCTGACAGTTTTTGCAGCACGGGTAGCACAAACGCTGCCGTCTTGCCACTTCCAGTCTTTGCGCAGCCCATACAATCCCGACCTGTGTGAAGACACGACTCATTCACTGACACGAAAAGGAAACACAAATCCAATGCAAAGGACTTGTACTTTTACTTTACTTGTCTGAAAGATTTCCCTTCAGCTCTTTCAGTCAGTTTTTCAGAAGTAATAAAACTAAATTCAGACTTTCCTAGCATAAGTCATAAACACTTTAAAAAGCAAAAAAACAAAACAAGGGGTCATGACATGTAAAAGAACTAAAGAGACCAAAATGATGAGCGATACAAACAATCCAGATGTGTTGTTTTGCTTTGTTCCATCTTGTAGATACACTTAGTGATCTTTTGACTTCTACAGAGGTATTTTATTTTCTAGTATTTCATATCAGTTTTCTGCCCAATATCTTAAACTTCTAAATTGTCGTTGTAATCACGTTGGATAATGCTGCATCTCTTTAGTTTTCATTTTGTTATTAGTGTTAGTTTGCCAATTTTAGATGACTTTTGATGTATTTTGCACCATTTTGAAATTGTTTCCATATCTTTCTGGTCGGTTTGTAGGTCTAGTTGGTCGTTCGGCATTTTTGCAGTTGTTTTACATTTTCTCTATCACTTTCTTTATTTTACCTGTTTGTGCTGTGATTTCATTGTACAACAGGATTATTAGGCACGCTGGCTTTTTAGGGTCCTATTTCGATCTTTCTGTGTCATTTCAGGTCATTGTTGGTCTAATATTTGTCTCTGTGTGAAATGATGTGGTTTCTTTTCAATTTCCTGAAGCCATTCTAGTTACCATTGTTGTTTTTCCCCCCCAAGATATATAGGCATAACATAGGTGACAGGCAGATCACTTACATCCGTTTTAATAAAGTGGTTGAGGAAGTCTTGAAGAACAAACACAAAATCAAGCATTTGACTATAACCGCACTTTTAGTCGAGGCTGCTTTTTCGAGTGGATCTGAGACAATCTGTTAGATATTTCACAAAGTTAAACAGCCCACGGATGTATTTTAAGCCATATATTTGGTGTCTTACCTTCGAGGATGGCTGGCATGCAGTTTACTTGGACAGGAGTGGGCTTGTTGATTCCCAGTTGTTTACACTGATTTATCAGCCAGTCCGACAAACCCAACGACGAGAAATCCCCCATTTTTAGATGTTCGCTCTCCTACAAATCTCCAATGATCGAATCTGTGTCAGTAATATAACAAATTAAAAGCTAAAACTCAATTTTCTTAAGATTTAGATGTGGAGTCACACATCCTCGTGTCCTAAGCGGTCGCTGGTTGATTACGTATGGGCGTGACGTCATCGGTGCTGGAAAGAAGGCAAGCGGCCCCCTGCTGGTCAAAACGAGGTCACAGCAGGGGCAAAAACATCTCATGGGCAAATGTTTCAAGTACAACAAGCTCTCACAAACATGTACAAACACTATTTACTTGACGACAAGATATTGATTCTTGTCTATTAAGCTTTAAATGGCCATTGGCCTAAATACGTCATTGAATTACTCTAAGAATATGAAAAACCCTGAAGTCCTCAGGAAGAGCTTTACTAAGCGCTGCAGGATATAGCTTGAAGAGATGTTGAAATGTAATACTTTGACATTAAAAAAAAAATTGCTTCAAAGCTGCAGTCAAGTGCAGAAGATTGCCAAAACTTTGAATGTGCCCCCAGTGAAAGGATGACCAAGAGTCACTACTGCTCCTGAGAATCACTTCATTTGAGTCACCAGAATCAGAAATCACATGTTAAAAAACATCTCAGATTACAACCCAGATAAATACCAGACAGAGTTCTCGTAGCAGACATAGCTCTACATCAACTGAACCCGATGAGACCAAATTGGAGATCTTTGGTTCCACCAGCCATGTCTTCATGTGACGCAGAAAACGTGAACAGATTGTTTCTACATGCAGGTTCCCACCTGAAGCATGGAGGAGGAGGTGTGATGGTGTGGGGGCCCTTTGCTGGTGACACTGAGATTTATTCAAAAATGAACGCACACTGAACCTGCGTGGCGACTACAGCATCCTGCTGCAATATGCCATCGCTTCCGATTTGGGTTTAATTGGACCATAATTTTTATTTTTCATCAAGACTATGAACCCAGACACACCTCCAGGCTGTGTGAGGGTTACCGTACAAGAAGGAGAGTGAGGAAGTGCTGCCACATGACCTGGCCTCCACAGTCACCTGACCTAAACCATCTCATCCAATCCTGATGGTTTTGGATGAGATGAACCATAGAGGAGAAGACAAAAGGGCCAAGAAGTGTCCGGCATCTCTGAAACTCCTTTTAAAACAGTTTGAAAACCATTTCAGGGGACGGCCTTGTGAAGCACATCCAGAGAACAGCAAGAATGTGCAAAGGAGAAATTACAATTTACCACAAAGCTGAACCTGCTACTTATTGATTTTTACAGAAGGTTCATCATATCTGAAAGTCACACTTCACTCTGCATTGAGCTATCCTCATGTGATGTTTCATAACTTGTGTGGGTGAACATTTATCAGAATGGTGAGTGATTTAAGAGGTTGTTACGAGGACTGTGGAAATCTGCACAATGCTTGACTGAGCTGTTGTTTTTTTAGCATTACTTATTCATGTTACTTTTTTATTCCTTCCCAATGTGAAGTCCACAATATATTCGTTGCAAACAATTCACTTAAATCTAAAGATGTGTCTCCTGTCTGAACAGTACCTCTCGTGCAGATGGTGCCTCGACTGTCTCTCTGCGTATCAGTCACACCAGTGATAGTAATTGTGAATATGGCTGTGGTGTCTGATTTAGCTTTTGCTAAACTGTTGAAGCAGGGTATTTCTTCCACAAGAGGACCCATCTGTGTCGGCACACTAGGCTGCCAGAGGTGATTAACGCCCTGCGAGTTAAAGGCAAAGACTCGACGGTTTAGCTCTGTCTTGCCTTGGCTGTCCAGCTGTGCTGCAAACTACCTCAGACCAACTGAGAAGTGCCCTCCTAAATGAGGGGGAGCTTGCGTGTGAGGCAGAGATGTCATGATTCCCGCTACTTCCCTGCAGTAGAGAAGAGCTATCAGCTGCATTGCTTTAACAGGCCACTGAGCAGCATGATTACTGCTCCTATTGCTCTTCCACTACATTTGAGTCTCTATTCTCTCATGCTCGTCCCATATTCATGCAAATAAATCATCTATTTAAAATCCGTGGTGAATTTAAACCAAAGTCTACATAAATGAATGGGGTTATGGTGACTCCATCTGACCAGACTTTGTACCAGATTTCATTTGTGATTTTGACAGTGAAGCTCGAATCAGCTGAAACAAAAATATATCTTTCACTTTACTGGCCTTGGATTTATTTGACAAGAAGAAATGTAAGCTATGTGAACACATGTTTATTTTATGAAATGTTATTCTATTTAGAATTCCTCAACACAATTCAATCTGTAGTCCAATGCTTGTTGGTGGTACTCACAACACAAGCTGGTTTAAGAAGCACTTCTAAAACAATAAGAGGTTTATAAAATGTTTAATTTGATTTCAAGAATAATAGAAATTAAAAATGGCAGTGACCTGGAGTCTCTGATCTACTCATTGATCCATCTGCACATGCTACTTTACTTACTTCATGTTACTTTTTTTTTTCAGAACCAGACTAGCGGAACAATCAGATTGGAATTGTCTATGTGGAGGTGTTATCTATGTATCTGTCTGTCTATCTGTCTGTCCATCTATCTATCTATCTATCTATCTATCTATCTATCTATCTATCTATCTATCTATCTATCTATCTATCTATCTATCTATCTATCTATCTAATTTACTGTTAAGCGTGAGCTCTTTCAACAGTGTCTAAAATGATCTTTTTATTACGCAACGCCTCACAAACACGCACTATGGGAGGTTGAGGGTTAAGGCAGTCCGTGGGCCATTTCCATGGATTATATTTCACATTCTGACATTTGAACGGAGAGTTGGAGCCAGGAGGATCCGCTTAGTGCGTTGTCTGTGTCCATCAGATGGCGCTAAAGAAGCTCCGTGGTCCCACTCGAGAGAGTTGAATGGGATCCCAGTGAGATCTGCCACTAGGGCGGGAGAGGAGCACAGCAGCACTCAAGTCCTGGCGGAGATTTGATCCAAATGCTCTCAGCTGTTCGACTTTTTATCGACATTACTTCTTCTGCCTGGCCGGTAGTACCGAACCAAACGTCCACGGTGCGTAATTACGCACGGAGACGACCGATCCGGGGTGTTGCACGCCGTGGAAACCCACGGACAAAGGCAGGCAGACTGGCTGGAGTACAACAACTGACTTGAGCGGAGAGAGGAGTGCTGCTGAAGGGGAAACTGGGGGAATCTGGAGTCGGAAGTGATTTGTTTTTTGTTTTTTTTGGGAAATGTAACTTACGTACGGGATTTCAGGGAAGAAAGGAATCGTTTCGGAAACAGGAGGTAAACGGACAAAAGGGGTTAGTTAGAAGAGCCAGTCCCAAAGCCAGCATCTAGATCTTCGGAGCATGGGGTAAGTTGAAGGTGTGTGTCTGAAAATGCCATATCTGCTGTCTGGAATTGTTTGATAGGGATGGCGATAAACAAAATGAGTTTAAAGTGAACTTTTATTGCTCCGTACGTTTTTTTTTATTCCACTAAATAGGATCGTGCCTCATACATGTAATCGTTTTTGAGCGATCAGTTAGATTATCATGAGTTCACATGTGACACTGTGTCCCTTTCTTTGTTTATATCCCGGTGGACATCACCGACAGGGGATTCCTCTGTGCACCGTGCAGCGAGTTGACCTAGTTCCATTAGAAGTCTCGAGTCCGTTCAAACCTCAGTGACAGTTGTGACCGCGAGAAGGTCGAAGCCATTTATTGGAATATCGTGACTGCATCACGTTAAAACTGTCTGGCTGCCAAACAAGCTGTTTGCCCGGTCAAACTTGGAGCACTTCCAGGATGATTGTTGCAGGAGCTCCTCCGTGGGTCCTGCTTCTTAAAGCTCCCGGGTTCTTTGTTGCGTGATGAATTATACATGCACACCTAAACCTTGGTTCAAACACACACCTGAACTCTCACATTACTAAAGCATGTGCTGGCAGCCTCCCACGTGATATGTACACTTTGAAGGTCGTGTGCACCAAAAGGAATTTTGCATGTTTCGCTCATTTTGCTTCATTATTTGATTCCCTTTCCATTTACAACTTAAGTATTTTAGCCATTTTAATATTTGGCAATTAAAAAAAATCATAACGATTCTCAACCTTGGGCAGTGGTGATTACTGTTGCACTTGGAATTGCAGTGTAAATAAAATGTCTGTATGGTTCATAATAACAAAATGAAAACATTAAATTTTTCCCCTCTTTGGAAATATACAAGTATGAACCTACGCAAGCTTTGAAATGTACTCAAAGTATAAAAGTGTTTGTTTTTGACTAGTTGGATGAAAGCTAAAGACAGTTCATGGAATATTCATAAATGTTATCTTTGTCTTCATATCAAGGATACAGCTTTCCTCTATCCTTTCACTTATCCGCTAAAATGTATTGCTGTGTTCTGCATGAAATGCACAGATGGATACACAAATAATTTTCTTGTCTTTATTTTATATGAAGTGTCAAATCAGTGTTACGATAAAAAGAGAGACAGAAAAATAAGTACTTACAGTAAGTGAGAACAGATTCCTATGAATGTATAGTTAAATAAAGTAGACCTTGTACAGAGTTACACCCCCCACCCCTTACTTATGCAGCCTCTAGTTTTCTGTCCTATTTTACATTTAATGGACCATAGCAGTCACGCTGAAATGTGTTGACAGCCCAGGAGAAGTTTGCAAATCAGTGACGCATCCCAGTTGAGGTGGCGTTGTGCCACAATGCCAATGCCTCATTCAGCTGATTTCAGTGGCGAACACCTTTTAGCCAAAAGTGGATCCTTTGACAGTAACAACCAACCCTACATCTGGTCGCGTGCCCAGTGTTTGATCCGTTCACACGGTCAAAGCTTGAAACAACCGCCTGCTCTGCTCCGTCCCTCTGTGGGGAAACGGATGCAGCAGAGTTCGCTCACCTGTTCCAAGGGAGAGTGAAGCAGAAAGGCAGGATTGAATCACCGGGGCCAGTCCGAACACTCGCACAGGAACCTGCACAAACTCCTGAAAAACACAGACAGCTTGCAGCTCTTCTCTCCACTTGAAACGAGGAGGAGGGAAGTCTTGATTAAGAGCCACTTCACATCCATAAACAAAATGAGTATTTGTCACACATACATGCTCCCCTGTTACATTTAGCTTGTCTTAAAGTACTTATCCTCATCATCTCTCTCTCTCTCTCTCTCTCATAAAGAGAAAACAGTACTTGGTTAGATTTACTGTAAATATCAAGATACTAACCCTAACATTCGACCAATCTGGACATAAGCGCCATGCATTCATACTTCTGGTGTCAGTTTGGCTGAGGAAGACGAGGAGCGTGAACAACGGTGTGATTTAAGAAAACCTGTGATTGAAGAACAAAAAGAATTCAAGTTCATAGTAAATTACACACATTGCAGTATTTGTCATGGGTGGTTTTTGTGCAAGAAAATGGTCCATATTAGGTGTTGTTATGATGGATGTATTAAAAGATGCAACTTGTGTTAACATCTGGAGGCGCCTCTGCCCTGAAAGTCTTTCCTGGGTTATTGAGGTGGAACAAATGTGAAACCATTGCTTTATAATGATTTGATTATGAGTTTACATAACTCTTGAAGTCTTTTTTTTCTGATTGAATTTTGTTAAAATATCTATTCAATGTGAATTTATTGTGATTTTTTTTTTTTTTGTTATTAAATGTGTCTTTTTTTATACTACAAATGAAGGAGGGGCACCTGAAGAACAAAACCTAAAAACCTGTACAGGTAACTCCTCTCACCTTGTGACTCTTTCTTCTTGTTCTGCTGCAGAGGAGTTGTCTGCGAGCTGTAAAATGTACCCGCTACACCGAGAGAGGTACAAACACGTTGTCGTCTCTGTGTTGTGGCTCTGCATGATAGGGATGGGTGGTCGTCTCATGACATTCATCTCTCACCAAGTAGTTTCAGATCGTCATTGTCATCGGTGGCGTCGCTTAGCAAAAAGTGCTCAAATGCTAATGAGTGGAGATATTTAGCCATAATTTATCAGTGAGTTTGATGCAATCAGCTTGCTGTAACACAAGGCTAATGTAAGAATAACTTAATATTAATGGAAACGCAAAATTGGCATTGTAAAACTGTGAGTCTTTCTCTCAATGCATTCGGCACTTTGATACTTGAATATACATCATCGGGTGTTGATATACTGGGGATCAATCAGCCAATGTTTGATTCATTCATCATTATTTGACTTTGATCAAGACATCCACCATCAGCTCATCCCCATGATTCCAGTTCTTCCCTCAGTGTCTGTCGAGGCTGCATCAAACTGTGAGATGTGACTGTGGAAGTTTCATGCTTGTCATGATGTGTAGATGTTGTCGCTCCTGTCATCACTGCCTTGAGTGTCTTTTATCATATTGTTCTCCTGTGACTCGTTCCCCTGCTGCTCAAATGCTCCATATACACTTGGCTTGTTTCAGCTGTTTTTCCAGTGTGTTGTGTGTTTTACAGGCTCTCCGCATGCTCTTGCATGTCGGACCCAAGTGTCCAAAGCAACTCCAGATGCCAGGTGCATGCTACGGCCAGATATGTGCAATTTGGATTGATCACGTTTTGGATTCAAAGTATAACGTCACCAAAGGGGGGGGGGGGGGGGGGGGGGGGGGGAGAGATCCACTGTATGATGGCTGTAATAATTGAGTTGGATTATGAAATTCAATTTATTTTTATTTAGATTTTTTTTTGTGTTTCTTAAATGAAATGTTTTGATGTTGCCTTGCATGTTACACATTGCTTGACTGTCAAATATTGAGATGAGCTGCTTGTTTCGGGAACTTTTTGAGGTGAAAGCTCAGGTTCGGACTGCATCAGACCCTCGTTTGATGGGAAAAATGATGAGGCTGGTGTTAAATTACATGTACTGGATGGACAAAAGAAGGGTTTTCACGGGATGAAGACGAAGACAAAACAACACATTGAACTGATGGACTGCAAAAGAAAACAAAATTCTGTTGAATAATAGGCTTTCTCAAAATCTCAAAGGTTCATTGATTTGCTACATTTGGTCGTAATGTGTCTTGAGTTAGAGATGGAAAAAAAAAAGGCAACTCGTCTGTTTAGACATTCAACCATAGTTCCTTTATTTGCCATTTTTATTCCATTTGTTTTTTTCAATTTCTCCTCAAATAGAAAATCTGAATATGTTTACCTGCTATAACCTTTGCTAGTCAAACACTACAGCACATAACGGTATAAAATGCACACAAAAGCTTAAAAGAAAATGTTTCCTAATGTGTATTTGTGGTTGGGTTATGGCGGCTTTAGCCGGCTGTTTCCTAATTAGTTTCCTACTGTAGTTTCATGAGGACTTAAATCAAACATTTTTCTTCTTTCAAAAACACATGCGGTTGTTGCAATGCATCCTCCTGCTCTGGCTCTTGTTATATACATTGTGTATTATGCCGCAGAGTAGGTCACAGTATGATAATCACTCTACATAACTGCAATGGGCACATGAGATAAAGAAGATGTTGTTGTTGTTTAAATTACTGTTGAAGTCTGTGGTATCACCACAGTGCAGCGTCTCTCTCCAGCCGAGACGACGTCTGAACTTTGATTTCGGTGAACTTCAGCAGTTATTCTGCAGCACAACACCGATAAAAAGTGTCCTCCCCCCCGACCAAGGGGAAAGCAGCTGCTCTGTGCGGAGAGGAGCCTTTTAATTGCTGTTTGGGAGACGTGCACAATTGCATTAATCACCACTCGCCTTGGCTCGCTCTCTTTCTATTCATTTCATTTCTTCTCATTTTATTGGCATGAGACGTGTGTTTTAAGTGCTGGTGGGATGTTGGGATGAGCGAGCGGCTCTTTCTCCGTCTCTCTCACTGACCTTCATGCCCTGAATAGAGAAAACACCCCGGCCTTGTGTCACCTTCGCAGTTTGTGTCAGTATTGAGTTATCGGTCACACTCCTGCAGGAGTACTTGACCTTCAGATAAGTGTGCTGCTCTGGTTCAACACAACTACAGCTCACAATGTGGGCATTTTGTTCAAGAGATTTGATGGCCTAAGCGGCTCGCCAGGTGACTTGATCAACCACCGTGGATCAAATGAGATATTCCCCACAACAGTCTTGGAAAGTGTTTCTGACTTTTTAGTAGGAAATTCATCCACTGTTTGTGTGAGGTTGTGGTTTGTGTTTCGGATGTGAGGACTTGCTGAGCAGCTGTATGAGTTAGCGCTTCCCCTCATGCTATTTTAGTGCGTCGATGTAGCGTGTCGTGTTGCCTGCCCGCCAGACACTTTCACTCGCCGGAGAAGGTGGACGACACAAGACTGCCAGCTCTCAGAGGTCAGGGGAAGTAGGCGCATAAAAGAGAAGTGCCGTCAGAGGAACAAAGGCAAATGGGACAAAAAAAGCAAAGTGAAGACACCATTTAAATTAGACGTCCCCAGAGGGTGTAAAGCCACTGCAGACTTGCATCTGTATGTCGTATAAATGCACCAGTAGTGAAAAACCACACTTGGATTACGCTGAGTTTTAGACCTATTCCACATAGCATGTGGAGATCAGCACAAACGTCTAATTGAATTTACAACATTTTGTATTTAACCCTTTTTTACTTTAGGATATTGGTGTTACGACCCAAACACACACATACCGACACCAGCTCCTCGCTGTCCTCACTATAAATGCAGCTCTTCTCGGTTGGACAATACGTGAATAATTAAATGACACTGGGAGTTGTAAGTTTTTCATGAGGTTACTGAGAAGCAAAGGGTTCTTCTACATATCACTGTGTACCTCATTCAAAGCTGGATTAACCTTCTTTAAGCGTTTGTTTCATCTCTGATTGCAGACTAGTTTATTCAGATGATTCACGTGCAGGTATTATCATGTACTACATACGTAGATCAGAGGAACCATCCTTCCATACTTCCATCCAGTTTTTTTTTACATCCAAGGAAGCATCATGGGAACTGGAGCATGTCGCCGCCGATTTCCAACCAATGAAATACAGTACAAGGTGCATGTTGAATAGGTCACCAGTCCATCAGTTCACCCGGCTGAATACAGAAATGTCAGACAAGACAAACTTGCATACATATTCTAGCAACCATATACACATAGTAAAGCCCCATTATACAAATCAACCTGGTAAAGTCAATAAAGTATGCAATAGAACTGAACATTTTGAGTTTTTATTCATGTTTTTTTTACAATATAAAGCTGCCACAAACCTTTTTTGACTAGACATATGCAAAAAAATACGGTTTTATATATGTGATCTCTAGTGCAGGCGGATGTTTTCTATGGCGGCACCCACAGTCCAAACAGCGAGCTGGTGACGGTAAATTATCTGCGTTTGCCATGTGAAGGACTGGGGATCTGACCACGGTGTGCTTTGCCTTCACCCATAGTCATCTGGGATCAGCTGCTGCCATCCTGAATTTGTAGAAGCAGTAAAGAATGAAGACAGACAGGCTGACTGATGGAGCTGCATACGGTTCGGTATCAACTGTGGCTGAGCGAGATCAGACTGGCCTTCGGCAGCGCCTCATGATTTAAGACCAGATATTAATATAAGCAAGTTGTCAAGTTATTGTTTCATGCTAAATGTTGCTTTTCCAGAAAAAAAACCCAGAAAATATTTTTCTTTTCATAAAATGTATCTTGTCATGATGGGGTAAACAAAAGAGCCCACAAATGAGACGTTTTCTCATGAATCTATACCAAGTGCAATTATTTCTTTCTTAAATGAAAGCATTATCCTTCCCATAACTCTCCATGTGTTGCAGTGACAGTTGCTCCTTCAACTCTACCATGAAACAACCAGTTACTGCCGTCATTAGTTTTTCACGCATATTTTTGCCAAAGTTGCCTTGGAAATTAATCTGTTTTTGAACATTGCCCTCAGGAATAAAAAGCCCTGGAAGGAATCACAGGGTCACACGAGATCAAAATCTCCCGCCTTTATAGCAAGATTGTGTACAAACGGGTCGTTCGTATCCACCTTCATACCTGCTCTGATTTTGACCCCGACATGCCCTCCTAGTAATTTCTTTCAGAATCAGACCTCCGACAGGCTTTTTGCATTTTGTCTTTTCATTTCTTTTAGGTACAATGAGTATGATTTTTGGCAGTAGATTGAGCTCTCTTGCCCTCCCCCCCCCCCCCGAGCGACTTACAGCCCACACAGCTTAAAAGCTAGTTTATTGGCAGTCTGGAGAGTAATTTCTCAATGAGCAATTGGCTGGGTTTGACTGCATGGCCGGGCGGGAGGCTGCAGCTTGTGTTTTCCATATCAGAGGTTCAGGGTGGTGAATGGGTTCTGAGGTTAAGAAGTGAGATGAAGAGAGCAGTGCGAGAGGATTAGAAAGAGATGACTTTGGGCAAAGCGCATACAGCAAAGCCTCACACTGTTTGCGTGTATGTGCGTGTGCGTCGGGACGACCGCATGCTTCAGTAAGAAAACCTTTTTAGATTCACCACTGAATCCCACCCAGAACCTTCTTCACTCACGACAAAATGTTAGTCTGAAGATAAAAGAATGAAAGCCTCTGTATCGTTAAGTTTCACATTACTGCTGTCATTTCATTTAATGTGTGAACAAAACACTGCTTTGCTCTCCAGCCACTGTGGCTGGTGGATCTCCAAAATATCCAGCCACTTAACATTTTCACTAACCACAACTTCATGAATTAGAGCGAGAGGTCAGCAATTGGCAATTTTTGTACGAATGCGATGTCATGAGTTCCTTTTGCCCCTTTAAAAAAGATTTACACACAAGTTTTTATCACGGTCTGATACTTTTTTTTGGTGTTAAGTGCATCCTGTTGGTTGTTGCTGCTTTTTTCCTCTAATAGGAAATCAGTCCGTGATTTTGAGGTGCTGTGGAATTTTCAAACACATTCAAGCTTTTGTTAAAGTATCAGTACCGGCAATACCAACTTCACTTTAGCTTGATATTGGATTGAAAAGAAAAACACAAACTTTCACACCTTTCACAAATCTAAACGTCTCATCCATCCACAGACATGCCCAGGAAAACCAGAACAGTGTCGTGGGACACTGTTTGCATTGTGCAGGGTTCTTCCTGTGTTAAAGACGACAAACGGAGAACACGGGTGAGAGAAATTCTCCAGCTGCAGTTGTGGCTTGTTCGACCTGCTGAGTCACACGCCACGACCGGTATGCAGGTTGGCAGGTGTTAACGTTCTATACCTAGCACATCAACACTGGGTTGACTGTATCCTTTAAAGGAGTCATTTCCATTCTGAGACTTAGCATTTTCTTTAAAATGCCGTTTTTTTGGGTTGTTTGATTTTTATCAGCAAAAATCTAGGATTAAATTAAAACCTTACAAAAATATCAGCTACCATAAATTGGTTCCTAATAAGCTCATCCTAAAGTAATAAATGTATAGATGCAAAGAGTGTAAATAATGAATGTAGTGAAATTAACAAAAATGTTGAGATTAAGAGGCTTTTTAAAAAAATATTTTCATACCGCTCAGAGATTGCACCCCTGCTTTAATGTGAGCCTGGCCTGAAAATACTGCTTTAAATTTTACTTACAGGCAGCCAAATAAGTTTAATGTGAAAGGGAATGTAATTACACAACATTGTCTTTATCGTTCGGAGGTTCACTTGGTCAAATTAATGTATGCCCTCAATTAAACTGGTCTTTTCTGGGTTGTCAGGTTCAATCTAAATAAATTCCAGACTGGAGATTCAGAAAACTTTATTGATCCAAAGCAATGCAATTCATTTGCAGCAAACTAAGCTTGCACACACGCAGCAGCAATACTCACAGGAAAGGTATCTTGCTATATGTCAGATGTGATTTTTATCCCAGTGGAGGTAATGAACCATTATCGAGGACGTCTGGCCAATAATTTGAAAGTGAGCATGAGCCCTTGCAGAATGAATATAGCCACATAGGACAGAGGAAGTGTATTTAAAACCTGCTTGTTCCCACATCGCTCCCTTTAGGACGCTCGGCCCTCTGATTTCAGTTCGTCTCAATGGAACCATCATACAAGTCCCTCTGTTTATGGCCTTTGCTGCAGGCAGCAGCCAAATACTGCTTTAATATGGCTCCGTCCCTGAGAAACGATTTCATCCGTGTGGATGTGAAGCTATGAAAGAGCTTCCATGATCAGCAGAAGATTTTCCAGGAGACAGGCTGTTGTTTCTTTTGCCCAAGCCAACATTTCGTCTGATCTCTCATGGTATACGAGCACCCCTATCCTCAAAATTCATCTGAATCCTTCATGGTGAATTAATTAAAAATGAGGGCTGAGTGGAGCTGATGGCCCGAGGCCTGCGTGTCCCATCCTCCTCCTCCTCCTCCTCCTCCTCCTCCTGCTCCTCCTCCTCCTGCTCCTCCTCCTCCTCCCCTTCTATCTGGTGTCACTGTTGTGCTTCTGAAGGGGATGTAGGGCAGAGTTTGTGGATTAAAGGAAACTTTCAAGTGCACCGAAGAGCTCAGACTCTTGGCAGTGTGCAAATTAAAGGTTCCCTTAAGAGAAATTTATCTCGGTTTTACTTTTTTGAGGGAAGGTTTTAGCTGCTGGCTGACACTGCATCTATATCATTATTTGATTCAGAGGAGATGGACTCCCACAACTTACTGCTTGATAATTATTGGGCGGCTGACGGCTCCATGACGGCTCTGGACATCATGGAGGTCACGAAGGCTGGAGGTACTGTGAGGCTGAGAGAGGAGGCAGGTCTGAGGGTAGATGTGGGGGAGGTCGGTGAGGTTTTGGATGGCCTTGAATGACAGAAGTAAAAAATTTGAAGCGAATGCGTTGTTCAATTTGGAGCCAGTTGGAGTTCATGGAGAACTTGGGTTATGTGATGGATGGAAGGAGTTCTGGTGTTCTTGGACTCCAGATAGGGGGTGACCAGGGCCATGGGCCAGTGTGGCGGTGCTGCTGAGTGAGAGGGAGTGGGGAAGGTGAGTGATGTTAACGAAAATGGGAGTACGCTCCCAAGTGACATGACAGATGTGGGTCGGAAATGATAAGACTGATGTTGATAATAACACCCAGACTCTTCACCTCGGTGGAGTAAGAAACAGAGGAGCTGCTGGTGATAGAAAAACTACAAAGTTTTGTGAGGATGCACTTGGAGCCAATAAGGAGAACCTCTGTTATATCACTGTTAAGTTTGAAACGGTTGAGTTTGATGTCCTGCAGACCAGTGATTTTCTGGGATAAAAGTCTGGAGTCGGTTGCAATCAAGGACGTTGTTGTTGACTTTGATGAGGGCTGCTTCTGTGTTGTGATGACGATGCAAACCAGACTGGAACTGTTCATAGAGGTTATTGTTGGAGTGGTGACGGTGAAATTGAGAGGCTGCGGCAGCAGACTTGTACAGTGTGCAACTCCAAAGGTGTGCAGAAGTGAAGATAAAACTCTCAGAAAGTCCTGAGCAATACTGCTCAGACTTGAACATTGGGCATTCAGCCTTGTTTCTCTGCTGGCTCGCATCCCAGCTGAGCCTTCACTTCTGTCGCTCAGGTTTTGCTCATCTGCGTTTTTCTGTTTCTTCCACTCTGACCTCCAATACGAATTCAGACAAAACCCCTTTATCCTCTATACTTGTATATGTTCTGCTTAGATTAAATTTTGGTTTTAGCAGCTCTGACAGAGCTTTCTAATAAGAAACAACGTTTTTTTTTTCAGAGTTTTCCCAGGGTCACTAAACTATTTCAAACAAAACTGATACGTACATCTACCCCAAGACAAGCAGTTGAGTAATTCAAATTACAATAATTTTGTCATCGTGAATTTGTCATTAGTAATAAGCATTTCCCTTAGTGGTTCCAGAGGAAATGTTGCAGAGATCTTTTTTTTTTTTTTAAACCCCACTTTACATCTGACAAACACTGATAATGTTCATTTGGCTATGTAGCTGTTGTGCAAAATATGGTTGATGGGGTTTAAGTCTCTTGGACCAGCCTCTTTCCACTCTGTATACATCGTGCAAATTCAAAATGTTGGCCTGTTGCATATAGTTAAGCCTTTACTTTACTTTACTTTACTTTATTGATCCCACATTTGAGAAATTCACGTGCCTATGTTACTGACAGAAATACAGAGACAGAAATCCTTCAACTGTGCTTACGAATAACTTGTTGCATAAACTGTACAACAGCTGCAAAGACGATCTGACTGCTCAAAATATACTTAATATCTTGTTTTACTTCGACTGAATAAGGTAAACTTTTCTTTAGATGGGCTTGTCAGTGTGACTTATCTTTGAGTCCACACAGACGGGGGAAGTGACTTGTAATTTGTATTTCTTCGGTTGAAAGTGTCTATTCAAGTGATTTAGCCACAAAAGGAAAAGAATAAGTGTTATTTGCGGCCCTAATGGCTCTGTAATATGATTCACAGTGATCGGGTTGGGAGGAAGTCACAGTGAAGAGACACACTTTGCTGAGATACTTGATTGTGTGTGGAAAACTTTTCAGTGTGGAAGTTCTCTTCATTGTGAAATACCTCATGCATTTCCTGAGATGGATGAATTCACAATGGATGTTTGCTGTGTTGTTGAAACATGAAGACATTGCTTTCAGTGAATAATTGCAGTTGCTCTGATAATGAAATATTTTTGCTATGTTGGGTCTCTCAGAAATGTTTCATCTATAGGTATCATGACCAGAGTTATATTTCTGATATTAGCATACATACATTAATTTTTGCTTTAAAGACAGGGGGGGTGTCTGCAACATGTTTTCAACTGCTTTGATTACTGAGGTGTAATCAGAGCACAGTGCCCTTCATTCATGCTTAGATGAGCAGCGTGCTGTGTTTGAGGGTCTGCGGGAGGGGGAGGGAAGGTTGCATGTATGTATGACCTGAAATAGATGCACAGTAATTGATCCACATAACACTTGTATTTAGGTCTCGCAGCAAGCTATCATCATTGTCTTGCTGCATAATCACAAATCAGTGGTGGGCACCATTCATTTCACTGAAGTGCTTTTCGTTGGTACAAAGTGGAAACGTTGGTACAGTAATATTCCAGGCAGGCATTTATGAGCACAACTGTGATTTGCACCTAAAGAAAAGAAATAACCTGTTTATAATTTTTTTTTTTTAAAGAGTGCAGGATAACACGACAAACAAAAGTCATCTGGCCCAGATGATTTGCATTCTCAAGATCAGAGCTCTTCCTCATTATTGAACTGTTTAGAGAGATAAAGGGAATTGAAAGGGGAACATGACATGCAACAAACCGCTTTGTGGAAAACTGCCAACGAGTCTCAGCGAGGATAAATAAATAAAAAACCTATTATTGATACCAAAAAAATATCTAAAAGTATTGACTACATCTGTTTAGTCAACGATCACACCAATCAAAAGCAGCAGATGAGCTGCAAAAATGACCCAATAAAGTTTTAGAACCATTTCTTCAAAAAGTTTTCATCCTATAGTTGGGCTAAGCATTAAGCTGATTGTGTTTTTGAGTCGACCCTGTAAATTCAGGACTTTTATTCGATTTGAACGAGGTAACTTCTCATATTATCAGGAAAGAGATGTTTGAATAATAGTGGTTTATGCAACTTCAATGTTTCATTTATTTGGGCTTCACTCTTTTTATCCATTTATTTTTCGGAATACTCTTCAGCCTGCCAGATGCAAGCAGCATGCCTCCGCCCAGTCGCGAAAGGTTTCACTCTGGCAGCACCTGATTTAATTAAAAGCCACACAGATTGATGTTAATTGGATCAGGAATGTGTGCTGAACAATCTAACACACTGACTCTGCTACTTTCCACTGCGCTACTCAGAGATGAGGCTTCTACGACGGGCTGCTGTGCCACGTCTTGGGCTCCTCGGGAGGATTTTAATCCAGTCTTAATCTGCTTGTATCATCCAACGTTGGCGTGATGCGTCCCGTCTGAGCTGATTAGCTTGATGGGCTTTTCAAAGACTAATGTCGAGACGGCCAAATGAATGATGGGACATTAATTTCTGTGATGGCTGGGAGCTGACGCGCAGCCACTTATCACTCTCTGTTAAGATAATAGATATGATAGAAGGAAAAGCCTGACAGTGGTGGTCTTTTTTTGTATGTTTGATTAGTTTTTCGGACAATTATCTCCCCTTTATTTACAATTGTGGCTGTTTGCTATATGCAGCAACAATTTTATTCGAGTCTAATCAGATTCTTTCATGGTGCTGCTTATTTGTGTGTTTCATAACTGATGCTGAGCACATGATCTTATCTCCTAGTAGTGAATTGTTAATTACAGCTGCACACCTCAGATCCAACCTGAACCTTTTTTTTTTTAATGTACTAAATTGTGACAACTGCATCATCCATTATTCAAGTCAGGATCTAAATGGACCTTCTGGTCTTCTGCAGCCTGTACAGTGTAAAAATATCCACATTAACAATCCACCACAAACCAAACTCTTGCTCTGACGTGGTGGTGCCAACCGCCCAAGAGTAAAACTAGAAGAAAATGTAAAACATTTTTATATGGAGATTTTACTTGATCTGTTTTTCATGAGGAAACATTTTTTTTTCTTCCACAAAACACTTCGCTTGTGTTGACCTGTAAAGGTCCTCTACAAATAAAGTTACGCTTCTTGGTTCAACGATGATAAACACATTTGTCTCCCGAGGTTTGATTTATATTAACGGACTGCACGTCACTGTGTCTATAGTTGCCGACTGTTTTTACTTGATAAATTGTTGCTCCGGTGGTTTTGCTGAAAGTCTTTTGGCAGAGACACATATTAAATGTGAGAAATGATGAATCAACTACTGAAATATTGAGTGTGGGACATTTTCAGCTGAGTGTTCTGCAGTTGACTGAAAGATGTCAATAAATGTTAACGGGTTTGATTTCTTTGAAAAGATGAACTAAGTTTTCATTTTTCATTTGTCCAAAGGATTTACTGGTACCGGCTTCACACGAGTGTTGATTTCCTAAATTTAATCACATTGTTGGATTTTCTGCAGCTTGAGGTGACAGAGCTGTTTTCCAGGAGATATTTCTTCCTCTTGAAGAAATGAGGAAGATGCTTTTCCAACGATTTTGTTACAGAGTTTCAGAAACATATTTGCAGTCACTGTAAACATTTTGGAAATATAATCACAATTGAGAAACATTTTTTCCTGAATAATTTTGAAGATGTGCTTAGATTAACGAATTCATTAAAATAAAGTTAAAATATGAAAGAAAAAAAAATGATTAAAAAAGATTTATTTAGGGACCATTTTATTAGATTCACCTGGAAGGGAAAAAACAACAACCAAACAGAATTAAAACATTTACATACAGTATTTTTTTCCATTTGTATTCACACCTACTGTAAAATGGCCTGTATTAAAAAACCCATAGGATAAAAATGTCATTAAAGCAAAACAAGAGACATTTTAAACAATTGAGAGAACAGTCGACTTTGTATTATGATTCATATGATATGTTTACATTCTTCAACAGTTTGTTAGCATTACAAACATAAAACTAAACAAAAACAATCTGACTTCAGACAATGACATTTGTGGTCCTGTGTTTCTTATTTGAAAAAAAAAAAAAAAAAGTAAATCTTTATCTCTTTGCTGGACTTAAGCCTCAAGACTATGTAGTCTTGAGTTCATCCATTGCACCTCCCTTGCAGATTATTGAGTGGATATGACTTTGAAAATCTGGTCTACTCTGCATGTATTTTGTGGACTTGGCTCACAATGGCGTCCCCCGAAATTCCCTGAGGAAGGACGGGCATCGGGGACCTTGGAACAGGGCGTGTCTGATTTTTGCAGATGACATCGTCCTTTTGGCTTCACTTAACGAAGGCATCCATATTGCACTGGAACAATTCATGGCAGAGTACGAACAGATTTGGATGAACCTTTACTATTGGAAAAGATTTATTTCCAAGGTGATAAAAAATAAATGGGTCTTTTAGGTAAAGGCGAGGGTGATCAATGCTCAGTAGCAGCTTGTCTTTAGGATGAATTTCATGTCAATAACTGTAATAAAGATTGCGTTCCCTCCGATTATTCATTAATCATTATCCTGTAACTCTTTACCCAGAGAGTCACAAAGCTGGTGTAATGGAGCGATCCATGCCCTCACAGGCATCTTTGTGAAAGAAAGAGAAAGTTGACAGTCGGCAACCGTTTCCACTGGGCTAAACAAGCATAAACTATATGGACAAAAATTGTATCGAAGGAGTTCTTGTGTGCTCTGAAAACAGCTTTGCATAAAATCAATAGTCCTGTGTTCTGTTTCCGTGTCCTGGAGGGAACTATCATAGAAATCCCTGTTCATTTCAGTAGTGAAACAATGTCGAAGTGGTTCTCCAATGTGGATGAACAACGGAGAAGGAATTAATAGCTTATTTATGAAAGCAAAAAAGTAAACCCAGTCCTGTTTTATTTAGGGTTTTATGATATTTATAAACAAGAGATTTTCTGAAAAACACAGATAATTGTCCTCTATGTTCTTGGGGGGGGGGGGGGGGGGGTAAAATTTGTGTGGCGCTGCAGCCATCTTGGACTTGAATGGCACCTAAATCTGCTTTCTTGGCTCCACTGCTATTGTGTATTGTCAAGTGCAGCTTTGGCAATCCCTGCTGGAACAATAACAACTATTGTTTGTATGCAAATGTACAGTAATTCCAACCAATCCCAGCAGAAACAATTGTCCATATAGGCTACACTGACCTATATAAGTGGTTGTTTCTCAAGCTCAGACAAAGACCAAAGCCTCTTCTCATTACACATTATCCTCATTAATGTCGGTGTATAATCGTCCTTCATTGGGTAGCAGATCGTTGCATACATTGACACCATGCGGACTCTATTAACTGTGTAAAGTTGCATGAATTCACCAAAGCGCTCATGTGGTCCCTCGATGTTCTATGAGCTCCTTATTGCTGTCGGTCCCTGCAGCGACTGCAGTTTGTCTTCAAAGAGAGCGGGACAGCTAATTGGACTGCTAGCGGTTTGGAAACCTTCTGCTTCATTTACACCAAAAGCCGAATTGCACCGGGAATGGAGCATCAATGACCTCAAGGTCTGTTGAAAATGTGACTGAGTCTGGAAATGTTTTATTTGTTTTATTTCAGACAGAAATAGTCATTAATGGTTTTCTTTTGCTGTTAATGGTGTGTACAGATGTGTTGGTTCTTTTGGCTTTAATCAGTGTGCTGAACAAAGACTTTATGTCTCTTTTCCATTCATCTTTTTGTTTGTTTATTGTAAAAAGTAGCCATGTATGCATTTGTATAATGATGTGTTTCATTAGTACAGTACTCATTAAATCTTATTAACTCAGGTTTGCTCTATTTAAATTAATGAACACCATTAAATTTAATGAAATATGCAGGAAGTTGTGCAATGTAATCAGATGGGGATTAGTTTAACATTTGTAAACTACTAACTTATACAAACTATATTGAAAAAAAGTATGATGTTTAGTGACAAAAGTGACCCTCACTCAAATACTCAAATAAAAAAAGGGATGTAACCAGATCAGCGAATCCCTGAACATGTGTACTGAGACATCCAACATCTCTGGCCTTTTATTGTGAAAACCTGTGCAATGATCATCAGCATCTCGATATGCGGCACCTGTGAGGTGGGCTGGATTATCTCAGCAAAGAGCTCACAAACACAGATTTAGTCAGAGTTGTGAACAATATTCGAGAGATATAGGTCTGTTGTGTTTATAGAAAATGTTGTAGATCTTTGAGTTCAGCTCATGCGAAATGGGAGCAAAAGCGTTGCATTTATATTTTTCTCTCAGTATACATTCAGCCTCGAGACGTACAAAAATTAGTTGTTTCTTGTCGGATTGTTTGTCGGGGATACGCATCAAATTGGACTTCCGTTTTTGGTTTTACAGAAAAAGTGAGACATCATCTTGGGTAATCCTGGTTTTATTACCATCTCATTTCACACTTTGTCACATCTATTTTGGAGTTGTGGGTGTATTAATGGAATTAGAATTGCACATGGAAGTAATGGTAGAAGGACCTACAGCCCACAAACACTACTTTGATGTGTTTGATGATCCTGACAAGTTTTCCATATTTGCAGTTATTGTTCTTGTCTGTGACTCATGTGAATTGCAAATTAGAAATTTAAAAATGTTTGAGATAATTTCAGGAAATTTAGCCATTCAACACTTGAGCATTATTATTAAAAAGTAGTTTGCTTTAGACTTGAAGTGACAGTATGACAGTTCTTTTTTTCTTTTCTTTTTTTTTTTTAACATTTGACGCCCCCGGGGTGAGTTTCTCTCCAGAGAAACTGGCTCAGCTGGGAGAATCGCATACAGACGGTTTCATGCTTGACGTGACCTGGAACTCGCCTCTGTTTGTGTGACAGTGACGAGTTTGGACTGAGAGCGATACGTGTTATTATTGAATGATTGATAGAGCAATACTTAAACAAATTAGATGCTCTGCAGCAGGGGATGTGTGCTTCTCTGCTCTCAATCTATTTCCTCTGACGTGTTTCATCTTTTCCACATTCAGTCTGCACATTTTCCGTTTTCCGAAAAGTTAAAGGAAGTCCGTGTGGTGTTATCAAATTTTTTTCTGGAGATGAAAAAGAAAACAAAAAAAATGCACATGTTTAAAAATGCTCCCTGAATTTTGCTTCTCGTGATATTACAATTGTTGAAACTCGGTTCCCAGAGAAGCTGTTTGTGTTCAGTAAAAGACTCTATTATTTAAATAGAGAAACCATCAGGTGAGAGATTACGCCTTTGCCACTGAGAGTGGGTGCTTCTGGGAAAATAATGAGCTCCCAATAATGGAAAGCATCAGTATTACTATCATGGAGATGGTAGTGAATAGGCAACCAAATTCACAAAATATAGACCCTCTTGTAAATGAATGTGACACAAACCCACCTAAAGTCGTCGTTTCTTTTTGTTCTGTCGTGTCCGTCGAAGGGAGCAGCCCATCTTCAGCGCAAGAGCCCATGTCTTCCAGATCGACCCGGCGACCAAACGCAATTGGCTGCCGGCCAGCAAGCATGCAGTCACCGTGTCCTTCTTCTACGATGCCAGCCGCAGTGTCTACCGCATCATCAGCGTGGGCGGGACCAAGGTGGGGACTCCACGCGTGTTTACACACACATTTATTAGAGGGATAAAGTTGTGGCGACATGATTTACTCAAAGATATGCAGCAAAACTTGGTATTGGCCAATATAGGAAATATTGAAAGAACTACCGGTACTTAAAGTGTGCATGAGTGGGTGACAACGTATATTGGTGTGTTTATTCAGTTCTCCATTAGGGGAATCATTCAATTTGCACGTGCAGACGTGAATTATTTTTAGGATAAGTTTGAAGTTGTAATTGATGTTGGGATTAGTCAAGTGGTAGTAATGATCAGGATGAGCCTACAGGAAATGAATAAGCAATATCAGATAAGCCTTCTTAGGATGAGTGTAAAATAGGTCAATGCGTTGTCCCCATAAGGCATAGAAACAATGTGTGAAAGCGTGTGATATACAGTATTATCATCTAATCACGGCAGGACATAAACCTGATTATATACACTGACCCGCAAGGACTTATTTCACTATAGACACAAAAAAGAATAAAAGAAAGCCAAGTTAATATTTCATTTTAGGTTACCTTTATGATATATAGACTAATGACAGGCAATAAATAGATACTCGCTTTTTGTGTATTGAGGTTAAAAAAAGAGTCTGTATCAAATGAGTGTCAGGTTTTACCCGAGGGGTAATTTCTCTTTTCTATTTCATTTGATGATTTACCTCAGGTTTGCTCTACATATTCAATAGATTTGTCAGTGTTGAACCAGTTATATATACTTCAAACTAAGATTTGCTACACGTCCAGATTTCTTTATCCTTACTTCAAAAACAAAAGGTGGTGAAAAGAGCACTGACGTGCTATGATTTCTGTTCCCTTCGCTGAAAATTCAAAACACTGTCCTCAACCAGCGGGCTACTTTTATACATTAGGGAAGGGACTCTTCACTACGGGGTATTATATTCCCCTGGCTTGCTTCTTTTTTGGCCCACTTTCGGATTGTTGGATTATATGAATGAATAAATAGATCTGTCTTCTATTTGGCGGCCATGAGTGGAAATCCATTAGTCAACTGTGCATGCTGTCTGTAGAATAATTATGACATACCTAATATTCAAGCAACTGGAACCCCTAACGCTTGCAATATATTGTTGAATGGAACTAAAAAAAAAAAAAATGCACTTTGTTATTATAAGCCAGCAGTGCCAATTTGCTGCACCGAGACTCGAGGCTTTTGGAGAGGGGACTAAAGAAATCCTTTGGCAACAAATCCGTTTTTATCAGGTTATTCACTGGAGAATATTACTGAACAGATCATTGCACACCACAACAAGCTTCTCCACTTAGTTTTTCTGCTGTGTCCAGGGTGTTCAGTTATTTTGCCTTTTTTTGCTCACGTTCTTCTCCAGTGGTTCCCCATTATGGTGGATTTCTGACCTGAAAAACAAGCTCTAAATTCTCCTTTATTTCAACACTGTGTGTTAAAGGACGGCAACAGGACCCCCCCTGCCCACCACCAAGTGACACTCAAGATCACATTTGATAATGAAATGATAAAACCCAGTTAAAGTGCAACAGTATTAAAAATGAAACCTTCTAGAGTTGCCACAGATCAACAACAGTCAGCACAAGTAGTCCTGTTTAATAATAATGTCTGGTGAGAAGGAATCCCAAAGGAAGTGGGCCAAAGAGCGGACGGATTTGCACCCTGTTGTGTTTCAATAACATATTTGCACATCCTTTCTTTTCAGGTTTGTCTACAGAGATAATTTTCATCCAAATCGTTTATTGCTGTTATTCACCGTGTTCTTAGGCCATCATCAACAGCACCATCACCCCAAACATGACTTTCACCAAAACCTCCCAGAAGTTTGGCCAGTGGGCAGACAGCCGGGCCAACACCGTCTACGGCCTGGGCTTTTCCACGGAGCAGCAGCTGCAGCAGGTAACATGGCGGACGCGCACTGCGGCAAAACCCAAAGAAAAGGCCTCAAAGAGCTTGTAGTTCATTACAGAATGAATGGACCTGATGGAGAAAATTCATATACAGGATCAAAGTGCTTTTCTCACTTTGCAGGTTAGCAGGTTTAGTACCTACAGCTGATGCCTTTAGAACATATTCATTCATTCAGATTTCACTCACGGAGCTTCCCAAAGTAGCATTTCGACTTTACTGCTATGCATTCATTACACCGTAGCGACCTGTAGCAGAAGATCTTTATACAACACAAGCCTCAGCAGCACAGTCAGCTTAGATTATTGAATGTATGATACACATGCTTGGTTGGTTTGGTTTGATTAAAAATAAGTCTTGTGCAACTGTGGGGGAAATGTGTTGAGGTATGAAAGCTGTCATAAGTGTGTATATATGCATGAGCAAACCAAACGTCCATGTTCCCCGTGACATTGGCCTATTTGTCATTTAAAATCCAAAGGTTAGTTTCCCCATGAAACCACTTGTCCTCTACGGTTCACAGATTCAGACCAGGACCATGAGTACAGGTTTTGGTACAATAAACCACAATTACAGCCTCTTTAAGGTGAATTGTCATCAATGTGTGTGACAGAAATTAATTTCTCTTTTAAATCCTATGTTTGTTTGATAGTTTTTAGCTGGTAAAAGTACTACTGCAACTACATTTAGTTCAGTAACAAGCTGTTTCGATTAAACTAAGTCCTCATCCATAATATTTTTTATTAATATAGTATGTGCACTATGCTGCTCATTTCCATTTTTGGACAATTTTAAAATGAATCATGTGAATTCAAAATGAACGTCACTTCAATGTGAGTTTTTCAGGTTGTTCTTTCTACATAGTGATATAGTGGATGGCAATCTAGCCTCGTAGTGAAAATACGCCTGGTTCAAGTCTATGCTGGGCTCAAAAGGCTGTCTGTGTGAAGTTTGCTTGTTCGCCCTGTGCGTAGGTTTTCTGGTGATACGGTTTCCTCCCACAATCCAAAAATATCAATTTGTGGCAGACGGATGGATGAATCTGACAACCTATCACCTGAGCAATAAATTGATAAGCTACTCCTAAAGCCAGTCTGGATTCGAGAAGCAGCATTACAGGGAGGATCGCTAGATGTTAGAAAAGACAGAAGATGCATCACATTACATGTTTCTTGTTGCGTTAAGTTAGGTAGGTTTTCCTGACCGGCACTGAGCACGACTCCTCGCTCTTCTCCTCCTTTCTCCTGCAGTTTGCAGAGCAGTTTAAAGAGGTGAAGGAGGCCGCCCGTCTGGCCAGAGAGAAATCCCAGGAGAGATTTGAACTGGCCAACCCTGCACTCAACATTGCAGCTCCACAGGTGAGACACTGCTGGACTGTTTTTGATGCCTTGAGAAAAGAGGTTTTTCTGTGTACTCACAAAATACATAAGATAACAGTTTTTTTTATGTGTTTCTTTTTTATCATTTTGACCAGGACTGATTTTAATACAACCATTTTACCCCCCAAAAAGCAGAATAAAGTATTAATCTGGACTATTTCTTTAATAGTTTTACGAAGGGACATTTTCTCCTTAATGCATTGAGGCTAGTAAATGTTTGATATGATGCTACAAAAACTATAATGATACATACATATCAATATTTTATCAAATTTTTGACAAATGAATAGGAAATAACTTATTTGTGTGTATTTTTATTAACCGTAACATCAAGTAGTTGAACCATCATTTAAATTGTAAAATATTTGGTATGTAAGGTTTCTGTCCTGGATTGTTTAGGAAGGTCGTACTATAAAGTCATTAGAAAAGTTTGCTTTTGAGTGAGAAGTTATAGACGCTTCTGATCTGCAAATAAAGGTGACCCTGTTCTGCTGTAAAGTGCCAGTGCAACAGATTTGAAGAGAGACAACAGTGTCTGAGAGCAGCTTTATTATAGCTAACAAATTAGCATAGTGAAGGGAGGGGAATCATTAATTTTCCATTTTTTTGGGGGGGGGGGGGGGAATAACTCTTTGGAGGAGACGGACAATATTAGCTATAATGTATTAATGACCAAGGAAATTCCTTCTGCTGGCAGCAATTTAAGAATGATAGTTTTTTTGTACAGTTTTAGCAAGAGTAAATTCATTTTGAGTGTGGTTATGGCATCTGGTGAGGAAGTTGTAGATTTAATTTTGCCTTGATAAACTCTTTGCACACTTTGGGAAACAGTGGTTACTGTAACACCGAGGGTGAATATGATAAGACATCAGTAATATGGCTACAAACTAGCGGCCTTTGTTTCTATTTTAAACATGTACAGTCAAATAATCATCAGGGATCAGATGGATCCCCATCTCGTCACTCCATTATTCTCCCATTGGTCCACTCCATTAAAAGATTTCATGCATGACAAATGGAGATTGGAGGCAGAAAAGAATGACTCGGCTGAAGGTGTTTAGAGGGGTGGTAATAGCTCGGACTAAGAGAAAGAAGAAAGGGATCAGGAGAATAAGATTGGAGAATAAGGAAAGGAGGAGAAGCTGAATCATTTATAATTGATGAAAATCTGGCTGCTGCTGAAAGCACAATGGACAACTTGTATTCTGCAAACTTTGCTGGTTTCTTAGCAAACTTTCCAAGAATCAAGTATAGAGGTGAGAGTTTGGACATAGTTAAAAAGTATATTTCCCCTCAATTTCTGCTAAAAGGCACTGTGACACTCCGAGTGTGATACAACTTATGGGTGTTTTTTTATGTTGTTAATAACACTATGAACTCCAGGGAGCATTTTTCAGATGTGATTGACATCATTATCATTAACCAGTAGACTTGAATATGCTTCACACACCTCACCCAGAGGGAGCCAAGTCTTAAAGTTGTTGCAGCTGCACAGAAGACAACTGCACTGGATCATTTCTAATGGCTGCAGAATTAGTAAACACCCCCGAGTGCCGAATGAATCACCACACGTTTTAAACTGTTTTACTGGAAGACAAAAGACAGGAAATTATTATTTTTTTAAATATGTTTCTCAGTAGAGATCAACATGAACGGTTAGCTCATGGCAAGTTTCAAACTGGTTTATTCTAGTTTTCATTTTATGTGATGTTGAGGGTGTTAGGGAGGTTAGCACTGTGTCTCTCTGTACAGCCGGCACCCGTCCTCGTGAGTTGGGATTGGCTTGTGCACGCCGAGTTTCAAAAAAAAAAAAAAAAAATCTGGATTAAAATTAAAAATAGGGTCTTCACCAAATCAATCCAGCCTATGGATTATTAGATTATTTAGCTATGGTACTTCAAAACAGAGCAGCACCGGTCTGGGAGACTGCAAAGTCACGCTGCTCACGGCGACCTCGGCTCTGAGAAACTCAGATAAGAGCTGCTGGTGTGTCCTATCTGCTTACTTTGGCGAAGCTGAGAGAAAACACTCCAGGACGGAACAGAAGTGAACATCAACCCTGAGAAGGTCATCTACATAAGATGTTAGAGACGAATCTGAACAATAAATAACTCGCACTGTAAAACATTTATTTAAATGCTTTGAGGGGAATTTTTTAATGACCGTGTCTCTTCAACTGTGCAGCAGAATGAAACTGCTGCTATCGGAGTCTCGGCTCAACGTGCGGCTGGATTGTGATTTCATCTCAGCATTAAGTTGTTCCACAGGCGCTTATGTGATTATTAAAATTAAAAAATTGATTCCCAGAATAGATTTTGTAATGTGTCCCATTCTCAGATATACATGAACAAATACACTGAATAAAAATAAATTGCTCATGTTCACCGATTTGTAGCTCCTGCGTGTTACTTTGTTGCACAGACAATACTCAAAAACAGCAAACTTGCTCAGGCTGCAGTGTCTTTCATTTTGGACAGTGAGTCATTTTCCAACTCTCTTTACATCCACATTGTGTTCAAGTAAACACAAACAGTCAGATTGAACCAAAAAATTAATCAGAGAATGTTTTCATGTCGGAGCTATTTGCTCAAATTGTCGAGCAAACTGTCTTTGTCACTTCTGTGATACTCTTCAGGAGTCCGTGGAAGCAAAACATTTCTCTCCATGCCTCTAAACAGACACAATAGAGTATAGAATGGAAAGAAAATACTATGAACAACTCCAAAGAAATCACAAGCAAACATTGATGCAGCAGATACTCCTCAGCGTGCGAACAGCCGAGCATTCATGCCATGGAGAGACGTCCAGATTGCTCAGAGAGCTCCGACCTCAATAGCTCAGGAGAAGGCGCTGCCACAAACCTCTGCAAAACGTCCCAAACACAGCAGACGCCACACTCCTCCATGGTCCCCTAATACTTGTGTCCATTTGAAGGATGAAACATACAATCAGCCAGTGAGAGCTGAGAGAGGTTTTTCTGCTTTTCCGCTCTCTTGGGGCGAAATCTTTGGTTCTTGAAGTCAAAACGGTTCTGTAGCTCCGCTCTCCTGATCTCTTCCCATCTCTCAATCATCTGTCCTATCAAACCTGCAGGGAATGCAGTTGAGGTGTCTGGAATTAGTTTTGCAGCTCCACAAGAGGATGGTACAACTACAGCTGCCACTTTGTAGTTTATAAGCACTGATACATTGGACCCAGACATATTTGTCAGGGTGTTTATGTTGTCATGATATTCAGACTCAAAGGATGAGAACACTCAATGTTCGGGCGAAATAATTTAACAACTTTGAACAGTGGCCGATCGGAAGAACGCGTGAATGTCTGTCAACCTAATACCAACTGTTGTGCCAAATGGCTGCTTGTGATGAGGCGGAATCAGATTTGTCTCACAAAGTCTCTTTCCAATATCAATTTCCCCCAAGCTGAAATACTGTGCATACAAGCATTTAACTACGGCAACATGATTAGAAGAGTGAGTTTTTACTGCAATGTTAACATGACAACTAATTTGACTGCAGATAGTTTCACTAAAACTGTTTAATTAAGAGCGTCAATTAGATTTGTTGGTTATAAATTTTCAATAGATGTGGAATAATGTTTCATATCCAAGGCCCTTTTTGTGAATTCCCGTAGCAGTGATGTGGGCTCGATAAACTGGAAACACACAGTAAATGTTATTTCTCTATTATGATCAAACAGGGGAAATAAACTAGGTCATGGTTATGTTTTTCCTCTCACTAATAATCAAATACCTGCAAACTACGCTGTGAATGGTTGAGAGAAGAGAGAAGGTGAACCCAGTGGTGTTGTGGTCACATTGCATTATGCAACCTTTGTGAATCATTTTTATTTGCCGTGATGGGAAATGAAACAATTCAGAAAGAACAACAAAAGCAGAAAGTACATCGAAAAAAACCCGAGATGTAATTCAAGAAACTTTGTGAAAACAGAAAGTAAATTGTGTTTGCACATGTTCTCTGTGTCAGTATCACAGTCCGAGAAAGTTCACCTGCGTGAATTGAAATTCTTGTTTGTGCATGTCCCTCTGCTGCCTGGCTACTGTTCCTGCAGATTTTACATCACACAGAGCACAAACCATCACTATAGGAACACCACAATGTCCCTGACATGTAAAATAATACATCCAGTTTTCTACATTGTTTTATTCCAATTAATGTTGGGCAGGATGGGGGCAATCCCAGCTGAATACCAGTGAAGGTAGAATACACTCCAGACAAGCAGCAGCCACACAGAGAGACAGGCAACCACACACACTCGCATTCGTGTTGACAGTCAATTTCTAGACACCATGCATGTTTTTGGATCGTGAGTGGAATCGGAGTACCTAAAGAAACAAGAGCAAAACATAGAATAAGACAGAAAAAGCCCCCCCAAGCACACAGTCACGCAAGGAGTATTTTGGGTGAGACAAGAACACAAAAACACGTCTCATCTGAGACATGCTGAGAATAAAATATATATAAACTGTTTGATAGAAGCTGAATAATGAAAATTATTTGAAAGTAAAGGGATCTAAAACCATTGGACACCCCAAGGGGGGTGCTCATCTAAATAGTAGATTATAGGGCTATAAACCGGCAGTTTTCTTGGGGGGGGGGGGGTTAACTTGTGTTGTGACTAAACTGTTTATAAACGATGTGCTTGATATCTAAGAGCCAACACAATTCAGGGGTCAGAGGTCAGTGACACAACAACAAGCAGAGATGTTACATGCAGTTGCCATGGCAACAAAAGAAACACTTCATTTGTAATGTCGGGGGGGAAAAAATGTTCCATTCTGGAATATGCTGCACTTATTCTTGGATATAAAACAAGTAATAAAAAAAAAAGCTTACCGGTAATCAATTTGTAAACCTCACTGACACACACGAACACACTCAGAGCTGCAAGGTCAGAAGCGAGTGAACAACCTGTACTGATTCCACAATAAGACAGCATCCATTGATTTTGTGCCGAGCAATGAAGGCAGAGGTGTTGTTGTCGTTATTATCACATCTCCTCAACCCTGGCTCGCTGCATGCTGTTAAACACACTCTGCCACTGCCTGAACCCTTGTAATGGAGAAATAATATCCAATCAATGCTCCAGTTTGGCGTCAAGCACATGAGCCAGATGCATGCTTGATATACAGCCAAGAATCAATGGCATCCTGAGCATGGTTGTCAGAGCTTCATTAGAACTGTCAAGCTTTTATAAACAGCTTCTGCTTTTTGAGAACTATTTAAACTTTTCTGCAAACACATGCTCATATTTTGCCCGAGAATGAATCACTTACACACTGTAAAGATAATTGTCCAAACACAGTGCTTCTGTCAACAAGGTATTGTGGAGAAAACGACTAAATATTCTGACAGACTTTCTGCTGATGTTGGTTTATGTACTCGCACAGAGAGCCTGCACTTTCTCCCCAGCCTTTCAGTAGGTTTTGCAACACCTCCACTTCACTGGTCAGTAGCAGTCTACAGTGTTGCGGAGTTGTATCTTGGCAGCCTCGGGCTGTACAGAGCACATATTCTGCCTCTGATATGTGGATGGCAGCAGGGGATCTGCATGCAGTAAAGCTGCAGCTTTCAGGCTTATTTGCAGTGCTCAACGATCAGATGAAGCAGGAGATTGTGGAGTCGGTGAGATAAGGCTGAAGAATGATAAACAGATCCCACTATAGAGGTATCAAGTGCTGAGAAAATAAACAGAGTCGTGCAACACGTTGAAAGCTGTGAAAATGTATTTAAGCGGATGCTTAAATCAAGGAGGCCACAACCACAGGGAAGCCTGAAGCAGTGTCTGTATGTGCTGCCCAGCGCAACATAATGTAACTTCGGTAAGTATTCTCAACTGTAAAGGAGACCTCTGATAGTGTCTTAATATGTCAAAATGAAAGCTCACTACATAAATTCATATACAGAAGCCCATCTATTCAAACACTGAAGACTTTTTGAAAAGTGAAACTAATAATATGAGTAATAACTCAAATCGTACGGCACATTTAGGTAGAACCTTGTAAAGTTCACTTAACTTTTCTGTCAAATCTCTACTGTGGGATATTCATTCAAGGTGAAACATGGTAATCCGAATTACTTTTTTGTAACTATGGGACTTTAAATCAAATTAGTTTGTCTGTTATAAGAGGAGAGGAATGAGCGGATGAACTGAAATACATTTTAACCTTTACCTTTTCTTGGTAGGACCACCAAATCAAAGCATGATGGCGCAATTAGTGATTGCCCATATTTTGGTTTAAAGGGATTATTATTATTATTGTTGTTGTTCTTGTTGCCCTGGTATTTTTCCACTATGAAAATAACTGTTCCAAAGATAATATTTTTATTCCCCGTTTCTATATTGTGTATATCATAATTCACTTTGGGGTTTACTGAGGTCAAAATCACTCGAATAGCTTCATAAATTGGTGCAAAGCTGCTCTTTGCATTTTGTGCCCCAGAAGACTTTTCATTACCAACGATGATGGAGAGATTGATTGAATCAGCCCCAAGAGTTCAATTATATTGGATATGTCCTTTCAGACAATCTCGGCAAACAATATGCGAAGACACGGTTTTGCGGTTGACGAGTCCGTCACAGAGCAGTGACACAGTCTCACACCTGTGGGTAAATTAGTGTCACCAATTAGTGTCTTGTGTGTATTTGTTTGACTGTTAGACTAAACTAGATTAGCTGAACAAAACCCAAGCACCTCCAGGGAAATCATTCCAACTCTATTAGTGTTGGGGTTGTGTATTCTGAGACGCGGGCCACTTTGGATGAAGACATTTTTAGTGAATAAAACTTGCGTTGGTTGAAAGAGTGTGTGTGTGTGTGTGTGTGTGTGTGTGTGTGTGTGTGTGTGTGTGTGTGTGTGTGTGTGTGTGTGTGTGTGTGTGCGTGTGTGCGTGCGTGCGTGCGTGCGTGCGTGCGTGCGTGTCCTGATGCCTGGCTTTAAAGAAAGCTCTTGAATTCATCTGAAAAGGGCAGTGTGGTTTTCATAGAATAATGGGCTGGCAGCCATAGAGCCACACAGTGAACTAAATCAGCAAACATTAAGAAATAACCCCCCTGTCAATAAATGAGCTGAAAGCACAGCAGGTTGCAGGAGCCGTTTCCTCCTCTGACAGAATAACAGCTGTCATTTGTTTGCACCTGCTGATTGGAGCATTTTCCCTTCTGTTCCTCCTCCCATGCATGGTATCTATGCAGAGGCAGACAGAGCGGCACTCTGTAATGCCAATCATCAATATTTTACACCACAGAGTTGACATTAAAACCAGCTAAAGGGTTAACAATGTGACTGTGTGTTGTTCAGTTGGTGGGACAGGTACTTCAAGGGAAGCCTCAGCATACACCTGAGAGGTATGGATGGACACATGAATAAATGAAGCCAGAATTTGGTTTCAATGAAACACTGAGTGTAGAAATGGGAAATGGACTGATGCTGTGATGAATAAGTAAACGGCATAGATGTACTTAAGACAAACAGCGGTGCAGTCATCAAGAGGAAAGCTCTCAGGAAAGCCGTTTAATATTTTAACTATCTGAAAATCCATCGATTGTAAAGAGAGGCTTGTAAATAGAACCTGAACAGTGTTTAAGTCTTGTTAATATACAACCTGCGCACAGACGTACACATTAATGTTCTTCTATACGAACGTTTTGTTTATTAATAACAATTGAGGATGAGGAAACAATTGTAATTGTCTCTTGTTTTTGTTGCTATGCTTTTCATTTTGTCTATAAGTATCAGTTAATATAAGTATCAGTTACTAATACATTGTTTTCTCTTTGTGCTCAGCCTTCATTTTTAATCAGAAAACATAAAACAGCCTTTTTCTCTAGTGAATGGAAAACACACAGGATGTTGAGTAAAAATGGTTCTCTTTAAGTTGTTTTCATAATTTAATGTCACTATCTTTCTCTTCTTTTCTTTTTTCTTCATTTCTCCGATGCATCATGCCACATGGTGATCCATCACAGCTCTCACAGGTGAGTGAAAACCTTCCACACGCCATGGATAGAAAAAACAAATATAAGTATCTTGCCTAGTCTGAGGGCCCTTGATTCGTGTTACACGGCATATTGTTCTTAATAATTTATCCAGAGTCTGATCAAAGTTGACTCCACAGCAAATTTAGCTTCAGAACTCAGCTGCTGTTTGCTGCGAAAGAGAAAAAGCTTTGTTCAGGACAGGCAACAACACCACCAAATGAAATCGAATCTGTATATTTTATTTAAGATGTATAGCAACTTCAGACCGCACAGCGAAACCTATCATCCTTTGTGTGATCTACGATGAGATGTTCTGCATTGATGTAGCACATCTCTGGAGGACAGAAAACACACAAGTCCATTTAAAAGAGAAATATTGTTTGAACTCAAGCTAATTAGCTTTGGTCGTTTGTAGCTTCTTGCTCCAGTGTGTCTGACTTGTTTCTACTCAGCCCGTTGGTGAACAACACGCATTAAAAAAAAAAAACTGCTGTATATTTGTAATCCCATTTATGACTTAAACATGATCCACTCTATGAATTATTCAGGGTTACACTCAGCCGATCCCTTGGCTTTGGGGCCAAACTGAAGTTGTCTTAGCTTTTGATTTTTATTTTTTTTTTATTTTTTATTTTTTTCCTGCTCTCTGGTTCCTTCCTTTGGACACAGACCTCAATCACGTGAGCCAGCAGAGTGTTTTATTTTCATATCCATTCACGAGAACAGGCTGAGAGCTGTTGAGCTCGGGATGATGAACCGTTGTCCTTGAGGGAATACGGTCAGGCTGGCTGAAATTATTAATAAAAGCTCTTTCAACAGTAAGTGCAGGGTTGTAATACTTCAGCGAGGGACTTGGTCATTCAAGTTCAGGCTCAGGTTTCCGTGTAGAAAGGAGAAGAAGAAGAAAAGAGGCAATGGTCGGCGCTGAAATACTGCTCGGCTAATTCATGGGCACGCTTTTGAAAATGAAACGGAGTGATCTTTTAGCCCAGAGCTTCAGACTGAGGAAAATGGTTCACAAAGCTGTGTGACGAGAAACTTGAGCCCATCTCCTGGCAGAAGAGAAGAAAAATATATCAACAGACTGGATAGACCTGGCGGGAGTCGAGCCATCTGTGTGTACTAATATTGTGTTCAAAGTATTTCTTTCACCTGAGAAGAAAATAGATATTTAAATTAAATAGAGCCTTCCTTGCAGAATTTTCTTTTTTTAAATAGGCAAGTACTCACAGCTTACTATAATTAGTGACAGTCATGGTATGAAGGCCCCACCTGTTCTGCTTCCAAACACAATAATCATATTTAAAACAGGATAGCAGTTTATATCCACATTTCAGTGCGCAGAGCTTTTTTTTTTTTTTTTGGAAAGATAATTCTGCTGATCAAGGGAGGAAAAACACAAGACGTAAAAACTATTGATATAAAAAATACACACATGAAATCTTAATGACATCTTCAAAGGCATTAATACTATTAATAAAATATTTTGAGTAGCTTTAATAAAAACAATTCTAATCACATTTTGTGAGAGATATGAAAAGCGAACAATTGTAAATATGTTTTGATTTGATTTAATATCTTTGTTTTAAACATGTAACGAAAGAAACAAAACAAAAAGACAATTAAAAAAGACAAAAGAATAAAATCCAAATAAGTAAACAAATGTACAACACAATCCATCTTCAGTATGTGCCGATCTGGATTTACATGTTTGAAAGTGAACAGGAAAAAGTGTAAACTTGTTTAATCCTACCCCTTTACATCTTAGTTATTGGCTTAATTTTGATGTCAAACAATAGTTTTTTCCCATCTTAACATCAACATCAATATCAATACATTCATGCATCCAAATATCAACAGTTTAAATTTTCTACACCAGTTACAGTATAACCATTTATCAATGCAACACCATCAACACAAACCCTCATTGTCTTGACTAAACCTTGCACCTCACCAGAATTGACTCTTTATGTATATTTTGTAACTGAATTAAGTTTGATAATTGTTTAATCTTCACACATAATTTGTTCCATAGTTGTACTCTGCAGATGGTAACGCACAAACTTGTCCAGGTAGTGCACACTTTAACTTTCCCCTTGAATTGAAACCTATTTAATGGTTGATGGAAATACGAGCCTCGAGGTTAAAGAAGTGACACCGTCATCATCATTATCATCATCATCATAATCATCTAATCTCCTTCTACAGACTGATCCAGAGATGATGTGTAATTATTTCAGTTGTTTGCATTTATTAATTTGTTGCTTACTTTACAAGAAATCCAAAAGATTATTGGAAATTGAGCCTGATATGGTAATCTTAACGTAATTAAACTATTAAATCATTACCTTTACACGTTGAAACTGCTATAATGAAGAAAAGAACCAAAGAAATTAAATTGTTAGCATGAACATCTGCTGATCCATTACATTTGATTAAACTATATACTGTATGTTGATGAAGATCGAGTCTGAGTGTTGAAGAAAAGCAGCTTTCCTTGATTTACTTCTGCCAATAATTAAACGCAATTAACAGTAATTCATTTTGTCAAAGCTTTAGCACTCAAGGATGTGCCTCAAAAATAACTGAATTCACTGTGATTTTATATTGAACACTTCCGAGCCTTTGGTGTAAGGGTTCTCATCGTACTGATTATTGTGCAGGCCTCCTCTGGGGGGCACCAGAGAGCTTTGGTGTTACCCGGCAACAGAGGAAAGTTTGTGGGTCAGGGGAATGCTTTTACCAAATGTAATTGTTTTTTCCTTTTTGCTTTTGAGAAGGAATTGGGTTATGAAAAAGAGAGAGAAAAGTGGAGAGTAAAAATACATTATTTTATCCGTACTCACATTTTTAAAACCAAGTGTTTTATAAGTGGAACTTATTATTGGGAATTCCACTCATTCAACTATAAAATGATTACTTTGCGTGACACAAAGCATGCGTGGCAGGAGAGGTGAGTGGTGTCTGTGTCTGTGAGCGGGAGCCTTCCTCTGATACTTTTGAAAACCCCTGCTCCCATGAGACAGATGTGCAATATATGTAATTTCTCAACAGATGGACCGATTGCATGATGATGAGAGCATGTGCATAAATTGTATGCACACGTAAACACCAGATGGACCTTTGGAACGTGGAGCTGTGTTTCAGTCATTTCCTGTTGAATCAGAGTCCACTCAGATCTTAGAGGTTGCAAAAAATCAAGGGAACTGTGCTGCACTCTCGACTGCTCGCGGTACATGGAGCCAGTTTACAGGAGCCCAGATGGGGCATATCGAGCAATGGCAGGTTGGGCTGCCGGGACCTTCTGTGTCTTATCCATTTTCTTGTGGAGATTCTAATAAAACAGTCACCAGCTCAGGCCTCTCGGACAAAATACCAACGATACATTTAAATATTTGTGTGTGATCTTGTTTAAAATTCCCGGTCACTTAGCTTTGACCATGGGCATTCATGCAAATAAATGCAACTTAGAACATCAACGCTGAGTGAAGCCATGCCACTGCAGACTCCGTACTGCTTCCACCCTCCATCTCCTCCAGTCAGGCCATTTCTGTCGACGGTCTGTTGTCATCCTGTACAAGGACTACAGCGCGGCTCTCAAAGGCTTACAGTGAAATCCCAAACACTGAGAAAACACGAGCCAGTCACTTAAACCTGATACAAATGTGCTGGCGTATCATTAATTTTTCCCTCTTGAATGGCTTCTGGGAAGCACCACTTACAACTGGTGGTCACAGATTAGCTGCCGATTTCATTCAAGCTCACATCATGTCTGTGTTGTTAACACTGATTCGCTCGTGTGTCCAGGAGCTGTCAGAGGAACGTCATTCTCCGCCACTGCTCACGGTCAACGGTCCTGGAGAGGAAAAACTGTTTCGCAGTAAGAGTGCCGAAGTGGAGCTGACGGTGGAGAAAGAGAGAGTCAAGAAGATGCTGTCTGAAGGGTAATGACTCGTTCTGCTCCGCTGCTTGATAAGGTTGTCTGCACTGGCGCTCCATCTTAAAAGGTGTGAGGTTTTAATGCAATTTGGATAATTACATCTTTTTGTAATCAAAAAGTCACAGTGTGAGGCTTAAGCAAATATTTTTTGCAAAATGACCTTTAAGATATCTTTGAGTTTTGTCACCGTCAGTCAGGTAAACAAACACTTTGAACATTTCCTTCTGGTCCAGAGTAAACTGTTTTTTTGGTTGTTGTTTTTCTTCATTTATTTGTGCCATTTTGAGATTGGCTAATTATGAAAATAGTGAGCAGAGACTTGATAAACAACAACTGAAACTTCCTTTTTGAAGATTACGTTTTCATGATGAGAACAATCAGTGAATTGTTAATAAATGATGCTTCCTTTAATACTTTCTGAGATGGTGTGTGTGTGTGTGTGTGTGTGTGTGTGTGTGTGTGTGTGTGTGTGTGTGTGTGTGTGTGTGTGTGTGTGTGTGTGTGTGTGTGTGTGTGTGTGTGTGTGTGTGTGTGTGTGTGTGTGTGTGTGTGTGTGTGTGTGTGCGCGTGCGTGCGTGCGTCAAATATAACTGAAGATTAAGATTTTTCACATGTGACTGCAGTCATTTTGTACTTTTCATATAAGCAGTTTTTTATTATCAGGAAATTACAAAAGCCTGAGCTGATGCCTACAACAGCAACCAAAGTGTTTCTTTCTCACTTGAGAACAGCTGCTTGAGAAAACTGTCACCAGAAAAGAAGAGAAAGACAAAAAGTGGCACCAAAAGCATGGCAATAATTGATTATGAACAAAGCTTTAAACCTCGGAAGCAGTTTTTCTTCAGATTATTCACTGGGAGAAATGCAAGCTGCACTTGTTACAGGTGAGATGGCTGCTGTATTTAAATTAAGATTTACAATGAATTTCAAACAAAAAGGGGTTGGAAAGGATCAATGTAGCCCCACCGGTATTTCGGAGGGGGAGAGAGACACTAACAGAGGGATAACAGGAAACTCCTTTCAATCACTTTACTAATTGCGCCCTGGATATACACAAGAAATGTACATTTTTGCGTACATTTGGAGGAGTGGTCAACCTTACCTGAGTTTACTCTGGGGCATCACAACAGTTTGATCCAGACCTAGAAAAGAGTGACGCCATGCTGTCCTGGTCAAATGCCGCTCCTGCGCAGCATCTTTCTCTGCTTCTCTTCCTTTACAAGCTCCAGGCCAGCTGGATCAGGTGTGTTCAGCCAATCACAAGTTAACTGGGTCAAGTCAAATCACTTTAATTCATGTCACCTCAAATCACAAGTTTGCCTCAAAGGGTTTTTACAATCTGTGCAACACCTTCTGTCCCTCAGTCTGGGGATCCAGGACCCAGCATGGACAGACGTGTCATACTGTACGTGGGAAACATACACTTAATAACTGCAGTACCATTCAGGTTTGGGGTAACAGAACATTAGCAGTGAAAGAGAACATTTCATTTAGAGCAAGCAGCTGACATATGGAGTGCTGGGTAGACGCCAGAGATCACAAAAATGAAAGCCTGATGATTTTTTGGAGTTCGTCATCTGTTGTCACTGCAGTTGAATATCTCAGATGTGAAATCAATCTCGGGGTTGTTCGATCGCTGCGTTTGCCCTGCGATGGACTGGCCTCTTGTGCAGCGTGTGTCCTTTGAGTCCAGATCACCTGTATCACTTCCAGCTCCTCGCCATGCTGAGCTGGATAAAGTGTCACACGAGATAGAGGGATGGATTATAAATGATCATATATATTTAAATTTTTTTACTTTTCAGAAATTACAAAGTCAGCAATGTCTTTTTGCAACCAAGGGGGGACAAATCTAATCTAATGTAAACTAGGAAATCTATGTTTGATTTCTTAATCAATACTAATTTAGACATATTCTGGAAAATATAAAAAGAATTTTAATGACTAATAACGCTCATATTTGACATTCAGCAGCCCACTAACAATACGTGACAAGAATGAGAACCGAGACCTCTCATGTATTTTCTATTTCTTTCTCTCTATATCCAAAACGGGGCAATTTTGCACTGGTGTGACATAAATTTTAGTGTGAAACACAAATAATTGTGGAAAAATAAAACTTTAAGATCTCAGGTACCTAGCATGAATAACACGCAAGTAAACGTTTACTTTGAGCAGGTTCGAAGCCTCCATGGTGCACAAATATAAAGAAGGTACAAGTAGAAATGTTGAACAAAACATTGAATGAATCAGAGATGATCATCTGCTGATTTTACTTGCGGTGGCAAATAAAAATCCGAGACGACATGAGAACTTTCTTTTAAGCTTCCTCTGATGTTTTTGTCCTGAGCATTCACCAACTGGCACATTTGCGGTGCTTGAAGAGTTCATTTTCAGTTCTTAAAAAAAAAAAGCATGACAGATGATTAACCAGAAAAGCAGTGATGACTCACTCTAAAAGCCCTTTCGTACAAAGCAATGAGTGTGTTCTGCCTTTAAAATCATACCACAGGTGGACAATTCTGTTTGGAGTAAGCAGCAGACCTTTCAGAAACATTTTGTAGCTCTTGCCTGAGTCATAGTCATTTTGACTTGTCTGCTATTGTTACATCTGTATGTATTTATGTTTTAGTGGGCATGTGTCCAGGCCTCGGGACCTTTCAGACCTGAGTGGTACTGTATTTAGTCGTTCATAATTATCTTCACATTATGGCTGCTATTATTGATCACTCAAGCCACCATTTGAGACCAGGAAGCAGAAAACACCATCCTCGGCTGCTTTACAGCCTATTATTCTAATGATTTTGTTTTATGGTCATTGTACCCTTATGCTGACTTTTCTCTCTTGTTGCTATGGTGAGCAGTTTTATGACTGCCAAGCGTAGTCGTCTTGGTATAGACCCTCCTTCCCAAGCTCCATCTTCACAGCAGAAAGGTTTCTGGTTTATGAGGCAGCCTCGCTGCATCCTGACCTTTTCCCGCCGCACAGGACCTGATTTATGTTTCCCAAAATTGAATAAAGCCGAATGTCTCACTGTGCTGATACATTTATCACATTGTAAACAATGGGATCATGTTTCAGTATTTTTGCAAGTTATATGCTAAGTTGTTCACAAACAGTCCACAGAAAACACACAAATTACTATAACTGATTAGGTTTCTTATTTTGAGAGATTATGTAATCTGATGCTTTTTTCTTTTTTTTTTCTTTTTTATCTCTCATGGTAATTATTGCACTCAGCAATGGATTTTAAAGTGAAAGGACCAAGACAGCAGTATGTGCCTTTTCTGTAAGAGGAAACGTTTATTCAGGAAAGCATTGTGAGGTATAAATAAGAGAAAGAGGATGAATCACAGTATTTGAACGAAGCAACTAAGTAAAGCTATCAAGGCAGAAATGTGCAAACCTCTCTGAAACGTATAGATATATAAAGGCTACATGTCTACTTTAAAAGTTCATAAATGTAATTCAAACAGCAGCTGCAGGACCATATTAATGAGCTTTTTATGTTACTCTTCATCAGTAGCACAGATTTGTTGGAGCTCTGTTTATACTGTATGTGGCATAAATTGTATTTGCAGGAATTACAGGTTTTCCTCTATGGAGTGCTCAGCAAAATCACACAATGTTTTGTTTTTTCCCCCCAACTTTTCTCCAGGTCCATGTGTGAGATAAACTTGGAGGCTGAGCTCTTCACTCTGCAGGACAGCAATGCCAAGCTGGTGGCAGCACTGCAGGAAGCAAACAGCAGCGTAGATCAGTGGAAGAAACAGCTGGCTGAATATCAGGATGAGACCGACCGTCTACGAGACCAGGTGACCAGGACGAGGCGCTACTAATAGTGTGTTGTCAAAAAGTGCTGCATTATACAAGCTTTCACAATGTCGATAGATAATGAATGAGGAGGAGACGATTCCATTATATACTCGTTTGGTTGGTCACGACTATCATGTCTGTCTTCCAAATGTTTTGTGTTCAGTCAGGATTGTCAACAATGAAATGGGGATCAACGTTGTTGCTATGGTTACCTGGCGTTTAATTGCCATGTCCTTCATCAGAGCCGAGGATCTGATTTGATTTTTCTTTTTTTTGTTTAATTAAGACAAATTATAATCATAAAATTAACAATCACGAAAACACACAAGCGTAACATTTCAACTGTTGAAGACTCTAAATAAAATCTCACAAGGAATTCCAAATTAAAATCATCCAACTTCCACAGGAATAATTATGTTTTTAACTTGTCTATGAATCCAGGCAAAATTTTAAGCATGTGCATTGTGAGAGGTGGGACACGCAGGGTGGACCTTCTAAGGTTTGGCTTTGAGCAAATGTTGTCAAACGTGTGTGTGCGTGTGCACAAGCACTTTAAAATTGCAGTTATAACATTTTAAGTCCTTGTCTCTAAGTACAGAAGCAATGTCTGACTTCACCAACACACAAACATTTCCCCGTGGAAACCACTGGACAGCAATTTTTATTTGATTCCTATTTATTTCCCCCATAAATTCATTCATGCATAAAGTGTGACGCTGAAATCCCTGAGAGGACCACTGCAAGCTGCAGATGCATTTTGTTCATCCAGCCCCTCCTGTCCTGGGATATTTCTGTTGTCGGGATCTTCCGATAGTCACAGGGCCCAATGCAGACATTTCAATTTCAATTTAAAGAGAGAAAAATTGTGCCCTTGATGAAGCTTAACAAAGCCTCGTCGGTGCGACAAATTTAAACCTGGTCTGCACCAAAACCATTACCATGAGTGACAGAAAGCCAGCCATTTATTTTTAGCTCCAATTGGGCTTTCTTCTGTTTCATCTCTCTGCGTGAGCCCAGGTGAAGGTTACCCCACCCGACTACAAATGCACACGTCGAGCTGCATACGCGCCGTAGCAAAGTCAACCAGGTGGCTGTAAGTAGAACAGGCCTCCAGGGTTTGGGGGGGGGGGGGTGTTTGGCAGTGGGGTGTGTGTGTGTGTGTGGATGTAGGGGGGCCACAGGACACCCTACACTGCCCACCTCCTCTCTCCGTCCTCCTCTCTCTGCCCCACTTAGAGGAAGAAGATAAATCACTGTAGGAGCAGAAGGAGAGAAGTTGGCTGGCGTTTCCTCCCCTGTCACACTGTCAGCTGCAGCCATGTTTGTGTTCATCCACTGCAGAAAGGCTCGGGGTTCATTTTCTGGGTCTCTGCTTTGGCTGTGACCTCCGCTCAGGTTTAATAACAGCTGCCAAGCTCATCAGCCCATGAATTGAATTAAACTGCAGCATACCTGAGATAGCTTGTGGTTGTTTCTGTGAAAAGGGTTTTTAAGAAATGATGCGGGACTGCAAACGAACTAATGATGGAAACCAGAATGCATCATAAGGATGTATAATCGGAAAACATAACCAGCTAAGATCGTTTGTTTGCTGAGTCATCAAGAGTAATAGTTGAAAAAATACTTTTTAAAAGGATGTAATGCAGCTGTAGTCTCTTTTTGATTATGTCCATCAATGGCTATGAGTGCTTGTGAGCACAGTTTAGTGGAAGCTACTACACCTACACAGGTTGTAGTAAATTACAATAAAAAAAATGCACCATCGTTTAGTCAAATAGTTACATTATTGGTAAAAACATTAAAGCTTTATTATTAGTAACTAATTGGCAGATCATCGTCACACAAATAACTTAAACTAAACATGTTCATGAATGCAGTGAAGAAACAAATGTTATTGGTTTTCTTTAGAGGTTTTTCTTTATATGATAGATAAGCGATTTTGTGTATTTATGCTGCTTCATTTACCACATATATAAACATTATCAGAACCAGCTTTTCCTTTTGGGAGATTAAAATCATCCTGGAAACATTTGTTTTGAAAGCCACTGCCATTGTCACCTGGTTTTCCTCCGGCCGGCCATACATATTTATATGGAGTTTGTTGAAATGGGGCTGCTGCCTCTGGGGAAAGAGGCTCTCAGACAGAGTGGATGATACAGAGAGGCTCAGTCCTCTGGGACACTGTGGACTTAAACCTTCTCCCCTCAATCTGTGGTGCTTTTCCTAAGATCAGCTTGAGTGCAGCATAGACCAGGATAGACGCTCTAAAATACCGCTTTGAAAATGTTTATTAAGCATGTCGCTTAGTAAAGGGGGAAAAAAATGGAAATACTGTCCTTGAAATGATGCCTTTATAATCATTGCACTGACATTTTACATTCCATAATGTCAGCTCCTGCATTCATTTTCCAAATGTACTGAATCCACAATACTGGGAGTAAGAATGGAAGCAATTTTTAGATAAGATAACAATTAATTGTTATATAATCATTATGCAGATACGTAAATGGGTTGTACTACACCAGAAGGTGGATCAGTAATACAGAAGAGTCATTTCCAAATGACTATTAAACATTTACTAATGAATAGAACTTTAATTACAAGTTTAGAAGGATTAAAAAGTGTGATTACAAGTTATGGGGACGCGTGCAACAATAATTAAATATATAAGCTATTCTGGTGGTCATCGAATTAGTGTGTGAATTTCTCTGGCTATCTTGAATTTCTTTCAAAAGCACCAAGCAGCAACACTCACAAAATAGAAGGTTCCTCTAGTCCAAAACTGAACAAAATTTCCCAAACTACCAAATGAAAACATCTCAGTGTCAATGTGATTACTGAAATCCCTCATGAGTTTGACAGAGTTCAAACCTGAAGACATTCAATTTACTTCAAAAAATGAGTGAAACTAACAAAAATCACTTTTGAGCAGCAAGAGTCAGAGATCGTCTTGGTATTGTTTGGTAATGTTCGGTTCATGATAAGTCATTTAATTATCTGTTGGTAAGTGAAGTAATTAGTCAACTGTGTGATTGTCCTTTCTTGTATCACTTTGTTCTCATTGTATTAATGTTCTACTGAAACTCTTTTTTAATACTGCTCACCTGTACAATAGGTGCTATATAGCTGAAGTTTGGTTTTCTGTACACCCCCCCACCCCCCACCCCCACCCCAAAGGAGTTAACAAATAAAGAGGGAAAGAAGAAACCCAAACACATTTAAACCTACAGTTCGCTGAAACAAGCCTTCAGCTCACAAGTTGGAACAAGAAACTTTCTCCTTACTGGTTGCATCATAGTGCCTTAGGCTGGGTTCTTCTGGATTCTCAACTATAAAATAGAATAGAATAGAATAGAAAATACTTTGTAAACTCCAGAGGTAAGTTCTTTACAATGTTGCTTCAAAGAAAATAGAATATGATCAATAAAATGTTAAAATATCTAATAAGTCTGAATAACAATTACATAAATAAATAATACATATTACTATGTACAAGGCTTAATGGTGGGATGCCCACCTAAAGAAATATGTTTACTTAACAACAACAAAAAAAGCCACTTGTCTTCCACCATTTGTCACTTGGCATTTATAGCATTTTTTTTATTTTATTTAATCCGGTTCAGGTAAACACAGAAGTGAAATTGTAACTGTCTTGTACTTTAACCACGTCTCTTTTCATGCCTCGCTCTGACTGAACTCCAGAGAAATGCAGTGACAACTTTAGCAAAGTGAACCCCAAACTTTAAATCCCATCATGCTCAGACTCCACATGCGAAACAGTTTTGTCCTTCTTTCATCAAACTGTCACTCCCACTCAAGTCTTTGACTTTTCTATTAATATGTTAACTGTGGGGAGAAAGTAGGTCAGATTGGGGGGAAAAATGTTTTTCATCAAAATCTTTTGCAAGGTCATATCCCTCCATCAATCAAAAAGTAAAATCTCCAAGGCGAGCGGGTTCAGGACCGCGCCTGCTGGCACGAAAGCCTTTTTTCCACAGAGGCATAGTGAGTGCACATTCTGTGTACACTCTCACAATATGGGGAACTTCCAGCCTAATGAGGACAGAATAAAATCGAATAACCACAATCAAGATTAAGGTTGGATGGCGGTGATGTTTGGGAACAGGCAACTAATTTAGTAATTCCGGCTGAGTTCACATTAAGTCTGTCTATATGCAAAGCCATTTATGTGTGTGTGTGTCGATGTGAAAAGGTAATGTCCTTGAGTCCTTTCTAGATCTTCATGGCAATCAATGCTGCTAAAGACTCAGCAAATCTTGTCTAAACAGGCTTTTGTCATTTGTGAATAGATGGTAATGTGTGTGACGGTGATTAAACTGTGTTGGTTCTCCTCTACTTGCATCAAGATCAGTTAATCATTGATGTACTTTATGTATTTTCTTTGTCTGTTGTTTGCATTCATGTGTGTGTTTTCATGTGCACATTATGTCCAATATCTGAGTTACTATATTTTTATGTACATACAACATTTTTTTAATGTTTATTTTCCTTTTCTATTACCCCTTCTCGCCTAGGATAAAAGGTTCATCGTTGTTTTGTGGATTTAGAAAATTAGACCGCACATTAGGTTCATGAGACCTTTAAAGTGTCCATTTGATAATCACCACAATGAGACACGTTCTTTTCACGAACATAATCGCCTGTTTTCTTTGATACCTTTTGAATATCGAGTTTTCCATGTTTTGCCATCAGCAGGATGATACAAAAAAAATGTCCTACGGCCCCATGAGACCAACACTGATCATACTAGTCACATTAACCAGAAAATACATCACACAAAAGCTCAGGATATCAGTTTAATAGAAAGGCGAAGGGCATTGTTGCAATTTAGTGGGTTTTCATATTTTTAGTCTGCTGCTAAATTTAATCAAAAAGCCTTTGATTTGAAGGATTTTCAATACAATGCTTTTATATTAGTCTCTTTTATATTTTATTATATTGGTTTTATTCAAATAATAATAATGTAACTATTTTCATTATATTATTACATATTTTCACTCACTCAGCTTTTCAACGACAAATCCTATATTAACCTAGCTCTCCAATACTCTCTGATATCTGAGGCATATGCTGCTCTGGTGTCATCTCCAAATCATAGTTGGATTCCTGTCGAACCTCAGTACTTCTCCAGAGTCGGCCAGTGCCTTGTGTGTCAGCCGTTGCCTGAGACAGCTGAGGGGCACAGACGCCACGCAACCCACAACTGGGCAAAACACTATAGAGGATGATGGAGCAATGAATCTGTGATGCCAGCATTTAATATTGAACGATGCCAGTTTTGTTGTTGTTATTGTTGTTGTTGTTGTTTTGAAATCCTCACTCTTTCTCAAGCTCGTCAGATCTCCCAGTCCTCCTCCTGATTCTGACCTGCCCGTGTGTTTTTGTGGCCACAGGTGGCTGAACTGGAGGCCCAGCTGGGGCATCCTGCCGCTGGTCAGCCTGGTAAAGAGGATCTGAGTCAATCGGTGGAGGAGCTGGAAGCCCTGCTGAGCACCAAAGACCAGGCAAGAAACTGAGTGCCCACACTGCACTGAGCACACACTACATTTATTTTTCATTTATTTCACCGTTGAAGCTCACTGTACGGTTATCCCAAGTTAACCCAAAGAAAAGTTGCATTCATAATATATTGCATCACACTGGAGAAAGTTTTGACCAGAAGAGTCAAAAACATTCACGTATCAGCTTGTGGTGTTTTTCTCAAAAGCATGTTTTAGGTTTAGTTATCTTTTTCTGGATCTGCGATCTGTTTTCTGGTTTTTACAAAATGTAAAAAAAAAAAAAAAACAACCCCAATCAGAACAGAATAATTTGTTTTCTGAGTTGTTTTTAAAAGGTCTACTCATAGGTTTCTATTTGTGTTGTCATCTGGATGCACATTTATTTGTTTTTCCGACTGAGTAGTTCAACAAAGAAATGCTGAGAACTGGAGCAACAGAAACATGTCCAATGCTTTTGAGTTCTGTATGTTACCATTGTAGAAATGCTCTGCAAAAAACATTTCTGTGTAAAAGTGCTTCTGTAAAAACAGCTTGCTGCTGCTGGACTGCAGCTTTAACGTCTCCGTGTGTATGTGCAGGAATGTCTAATTATTTCTAATTATGTGTTTTTTTTAGGAAATCCACAGTCTGCAGAGCAAAAAAACCGACGTGAGTGAGTTAGAGAAAGAGCGAGAGGAGGCGATGCAGAGACTGCAGGTGAGATGGTAACCATTATTGTCCACGTGGTCGTTTTTTCTTCTAAGTTGTTCATCGATTGCTCTGAGTGGTCAGATGGTTGTGAACAGCAAGAGCAATGTCATTTTCACTTTTAAACATGAACTTGTGTCATCAGGAAACGTCATTGAAGTCTTTGAGGGTTTTATGTTCTCAAATATGACATTTACAGCTTTTCATATACAATACGACGCAATTCTAAAGATGTTGGGACACTGTTAAACAGTTTATCTCATAAAACCGCATTATATTCACATTAGAACACTAACAACCTATCACATGTTGAAATATTGACATTGTACAATGTCATTGACAATAATAGCTCATTTTAAATTCGACATGTCTCAAACAAGATGAGGCGGACCATGTTTGCCATATTTAGCAGCTCTCTTTTCTTTTAATGTCGTCTTTCTTTGCAGTTTGTTTTTGATTTGTTTGTGATTTTCTTGCCAGTGGTTGCCAACGTTCCAACTGTTTTGAGAAGTGTTCATGCCATCACATTTTAATTAGGATATTATTTTTTCATTTAATTTTCAAGTGTTTTAGTTTAAACATCTGATATTTTTTTTATGTTCTTTCAGGATTAAAACATGGATTGATGGAAAATTTAAAGTTAAAAAAAAAAAAGTAAAAATGGAAAGTTGTTGTAACATTGAATTATGGTTTATTGGTCAAATCTCGATCATTATTGATGTCCCATTATTGTCCAGGGTAGATGTTATCAAAATATGAGGATGAGCCGCCTTCAGTTTGAAACACCGTCAAGCCACACATATTTTAGTTTAGTTTATTTAGTTTATTGTTTGTTGCTGCACAGCAGCAGAAGTTTATTTCCCTGTTAGGGTTAGTTTGTCTGACTGGTGAATAATCAAAACAATAATGAAGGCCTTGCAGTTCAGGTGTGAAGCTGTGAATCCGTGAAGGTGAGTTGTGAGCCTCAAGGAGAAAACAAACTCCTGATTAATGGAAGAAATTCTACCTGATGCATATTTCATACCTTTTATTAGGTTGTCTATCAGTTCTAGCAGTTGTGTCAGCTGGGAATTATGTATATCCGCATTTGACCTTTGGTGTCCTTGTGTTCATTCTATAAAGTATTCATAGGTTGTGTTTGGTATACAAAATCACTTAATAAACTGCTCATTTAAATTTCCCATACAGTCATTTAAAAGCAAACAATCCTGAGAGGAGTTTCTGAGAATTTTAATGCCGTCAACAGCCACCCTAAAAATTACGCAGCCCTCTCACTGCAGACTGGATCCTCCAAAGTTAATTTAAACACGTCTCCCTTCTGAATATCTTTTATCCTGCCGTTTGCCCAAAATCAGAAACAGAATAATGCTATGCAGAAAGAGCACGTAGGCACACAGTAGCCTGAATTAACTCTCTGAACTTCCATTGCAAATATGAACGTTTGTGGTAAATTTCCTGATTTTGCTTGCTTTGAGTTGAGTTGAGAAAAGAATGGATGAAGAGAAGCGACTGGTGATTGGCCTCCTACAATGTTCAATATTTATGAACATATCATCCAGTGTATTCTTGACAATAGATCAGTGGGTCGTTTGCAGGATTCCTCTGCACTGTAGTTCACAAAAAAAAAAAATTTCAGTTGCTTAAGTAATTACTCCGAACACAGACAAATATATACCATTTTAAATTTGGATAGCCTTGCGCACCAGGCATTTTGCAAACACACTCACCCATCTTTATCAGATTTATCCAACATCCTGAACAGTGAGCCACTCCATCACTGCATAAACAAACAGAGGAAAACTTTAAACTAACAGTCCTGTCTTTCTGATGCGAAGAAGAAAACCCATATAGAAACAGGAAATTAAAGCTGAGGCCATGGAATTAGACCCAAATGGTAAAAATGACAGATACGAGCGTTTTAATAATTGATTCTCATTCATCTGCAGGATGTGGAGAGACGGAACGCTGAGCTGGAGGATCGGATTCAGAGTGCTGAAAAGACGCTGGCCTCCAACCGGGAGGAGCAGGCTCAGGCGGAGAGTGAGGTCCGGCATGTCATTGAAGCTCTCGACGACAAAATCTCCGACCTGAACGACCTGAGAGTGAGCCTGGCCAAACTGGTGGATAAGTAGCCACGGCCAGTGTCGGCGTGCATCTCCATGGCCCGAACTCATTTTCTCCATGTCGCTTTGGTTTGTGTTTGTCCTGCTGTAACAGCCATTCTGATGTCAAAGTAACATGGAAGAGGAAACTCCGGAGTTTATTTTCATGTGAAGCTTTATTTTCACTGAATCAGGGGAGACTTTATTATCATACCAACCGCATGCTTACTCGAAAGTCAGATGAATACCCAAAAGAGGCTTAATGCAAGGAACTTCAGAAGGCATTGGAGTGATTTTTTTTTTTTTTTAGATGTGGCCAAGTGTCAGACAAGCATGTCAGACTTGTAAGCTGAAGGTTGTGAGTTTGATCCCCGGTCTTTCCACTATGTTTGTTTCTTTGAGCAAGGCACTTTTACCCGACTTTGCTCCAGTCAACTCAGCTGTATCAATGAGTACCGAGATGGACCAGTGTCCCATCCAGGGGGAGTTTTTAACTCTCACACGCTAAGCACGACAGAAACTGGAGATAAGCGACGGCCCCATGAGACCTCGTAGATTTCTTTTCTTTTCTTCTTTTTTTTTCACCATATAATTCCACCATTTTGGTTGATTTGTTCTAGAGTCTTCCCTCTTTGAAGCCAGAGCAATTGTGAGAGGCCCAGACAAAAAATAAGTAGAAGCCACCAGCCTTTAATGTTTCAGTAATCATGCAGATTTCCCAACAAATAAAAAATTCAACACTTTAAAGTAATGCTGCAGTTTAGCTAATGTAGATCTATCCAATGGTTCTGAAAGGGCGAGTTAGTTTACTATATAGTTTAGTTTTTCTGTGAAGCTTGAGATCTCAACCACTCAAACTTGTCTGCCCACAGACTTTAAATCTGCAGCAAAGGAAGACACATTTATTGATCTGTGTTGAGAAGAGCTGCAGAAACGTTACATCAACCAATCAGAGCAAGAGTTTGTTTCAATATAATATCTTTAATTGATACAGCAGCAACAGTAAATCAGTGCTTCTTCTTCTTTTTTTTCCAGCGCCATGTCTATTAAAATAAAAAGCCAGAAGAATCCATGTGAAAGCATTCTTGAAGGAATAAAACTTTCAAATTGTAGTTTTTGGAGGACTTATTCCATCATGATCATAAAACATCAAGCTCCTACTCTGTGTGATTCTTTCTTAACACTATGGAGATGCACCCATTGGGGGAAAGATCAGGTTAAGGACATATGCAGACAAAGACTCTGAGTAAAGTCAGCTCCAGTTCACCACCGTCACCTGGACTGGCTTCACTCCTGTCAGAACACAAAACCAACTCAGAGATGCAACAACCTGCTCCCATTCTGTCGTCAGAGAGTTCCCAGTCTCCTGTCATCTCTGTTTGGGCCTTCGGAGGACCAGCATTTCTCACCACTTATTCTATTATTCATGTTCATCGATATGTTATTCACAGGCAGGATGGGAAATCAGCAATGCTTTTCAGCCACAAATGTGGCAAATTCCAGGCTGCAGTTGTTGAGTCCCCCCCCCCCCCCCCCATTACGTCTGACATGCAGGAGAATCAGCAGTGGAGGGAAAAGACTTAACATGTGTCCATGGTTTGTGAATGGAGCCACTGCTTTCCCATCCCGTTGCTGCTGAGCTGAACCTGAGATTACACTTAATAATGTTTGTGCCAAGTTTGCTTTTGTTTACATTTTGTCATTGTTCACAGACACACACACACACACACGCACACACAAATCTAGCTCAATGTTATGCGATCCTTTTTTGGTTAAAATAGTGGAACTGAGAAAATAAAGGCTCAGCAGAGCTGCAGCTCATAGATCACAATAAGAGCACCGCATGAACTCTGCAGAGGCCCCTAGCTACGTGTGTGTGTGTGTGTGTGTGTGTGTGTGTGTGTGTGTGTGTGTGTGTGTGTGTGTGTGTGTGTGTGTGTGTGTGTGTGTGTGTGTGTGTGTGTGTGTGTGTGTGTGTGTGTGTGTGTGTGTGTGTGTGTGTGTGTGTGTGTCTCTGCGTGCGAGAACTTTTCTAGTTAAAAAGCACAAATAAGGTAGTTTTAGTAAATTGGTACATAATTGACTTGTTTGTCTGCATTGTATGTAGATTTTTAATGCACAATATCTATTCAGCTTTGCTTCACGCCCCTGATGAGTTATTGATTTGTTCATATGACAGTAATATAGGTACAAGTAAGGTGCAGGTCTTTGCAGGTGATGATGCAGTCGCTACCAGAATTGTGATGACATGTCAAAATGTGAAATATTGTCATGTAATAAACTGCAGTATAATATAATGGCACTCCATTTATTGCCTTGTAGGGTTATAACATGTTTAGCTAGTTGTGTTTACATTATAAACATCATAAAACAGCACAAAAAGTAAGGTTTGTGTTTGGTTATTTTCTTGTATTTGTTTTTTTTTTGTTGTTGCAAAAATGCTTCTTGGCAATACTTTCAAATGGTTGGAAATGTTTATTTCACTTTGAAATGGTGTGACATTTGTAAGGGATATGCATTTGTGGGATGAGCAGAGCTGAGCATGTGGACATCCATTAAAATGTTTTTTTAATGAATGTTTTCTAATTATTCCCGGCTTATTCTGTAAGTGAATAGTGTGTTGTTGTTGTCACAGTGGCTTGTATACACTCTGAGGAATGAATAAATAAAAACAGTTTGAGTAAATGTATTAACTTAACCAACAAGAACCTCGGTAGTGTGTGGAAGAACCATATGCAGCCACATGAGCTTATCACAGGCTTGGGCATTGTGTGGCTTGTCAGCAGCATGTAACCATTTGGTTGTCTATGACCAACCTTCAGGAGGTCAATAAGAAATAAGATCATTATTAAACAAGGACTCTGTATGAATAATGCACTAATGCATGCAATATCAGTCTTTTGCTTATTTATTCATTTTCCTCATTGAATAAAGTTAAGCTCCTGGGCATCTTGGGTAACAGAAGCTCTTGTTACAATGCACACCAGGGGGCTCATGACGAGAAAAACAAATCCATGTAGAAAGTTGGAATTTCTACTTGTGGATAATTACATACTTCTTGCGTGGATTCAGAGCAAATTATTTGTTCGAGCAATTGTTGAGTCCAAGGACTGACACGTGATCAGTCATTAGCAGTCTAAGCACACAGAGAAATTCAAGATTTACAGAAAGGACTTATCAAAAGAAACTACTTTCTAATAAGATTATGTTGAGCAAAACTGAAGTGAACTGGAGGACTGTCAGTTGGAGTCTGTTAAGTAGCCCCTCTGCAGAGTAAATTGCCCACCCCTGACCTCACTTCCTCACACTGCTGGAGGAAAATGTCCAGTTGTTCACCCAGCACTACTTGCACTTGCAGTTCTACTGCTCATCCCACGATTGCATGTTTCTCATAGATGTTTTAGGTTTTCAAAGGGAAATAGGTTGGTTTTCCAATGGAAATGAAACGACCAGACAAACTGTTCCAATGAACTTACACACTGTTTCTACTTAGCTAAGTTGAGGTTCAGGCTACCGTCTTTTGAGATTTTAATGTGGGCAACCCAAATAATTACCCAAGCAACTGTAACTATATAGTAATGACAATATTGATAGTTGCCAAAACTCAGCATAAAGATTTTACAGTCATCATGCTGCCTGGTGGCTGTGACGGCCGCAGACGAGTATCACTGAGTTGAGCAATAAACTGTCTCGCATTGATGCCTGTTAATAGCGCAAGTGGTGTGTAGATAACAAAATCTCTGCAAAGCCTGCTGCTTTTGACATTTTTACTCATGGTTTCATGAGTTTACAACAGATCAACATTTACTGACCATGGAGAAAACAGAGATGCTTCTCTGCACCAGCTTCACATGGATGAGATCAGGAACACTGTGCTTCACAGTCTTATTCCGGTGTTATGACTGCACAACGACATTGTGAGTGTGGGAGGCTCCAGCAAAGCCACTTTTTTTTTTTCCTTTTCAAGATTGATTTGTTGTGCTCAAATGTGTCACATTACAAACTGAAGGCACACAATGTGTTGTGACTGTATGAAGAATGTGAATTTAGTTCAGTATTGTTGTGCAGCAAAACCACATTAAAAGAAACACACCTCTCATTTCGTAATACTTGTACACGTTTCAGTTATATATATTACTTTTTGTCTTAATTTGTTTTAGAGCATATTTGTGGAAAGTCATACATTTTGATTAAATGTTTTATTTTCCTATTCAGACTATCCTGAATAAACTTAAATTTTTCTATATTAAAGAAACACATCTGAATTAAGCGAGAGTAGTTTTGTACTGAGACTGAAGGGCCTCAGGACATTTTATTAACCATTGAAAATTTTCTGTCTGGCTGAAAACATAACTGGAATAAATACTGGTGTAGGATGTCACTTTTTTTTATGTCATTTTGTCAATTATATCTCCTCATTCATCAGCATCCAAAACATTTGACCCTTCAGTACTATTCAAAATACCTCAGAATACTTGGGTTTGTTTTGGGTGGTTTCAGTGAAGTAGAAATAGAAATACAGAGTAAATGTTGAATGGTATTTCTGAAGAGTTCTTCAATCAGGGGAGAGCAGCTGCTTGTGTGGGATTTGACAATGTGAGATGAGTCACTTATATTTGTATAGAATTGTTTGAAACAATAAAACTCACTCAAAGACACTGTTTGGTTCTTGTCTGACAAGAAGGTGAGATACTATGGGCTATGTTGCATCATTCCACCATAGAATATATTTGTTAGTTATTCCATTAAAAATGTTTTAATTTGAATACCGATAGTCAACTGCTCACAGCTGATGGGGAAAATGCAGCGGTAAAGCAGGCGGTCCAAAGTCCAAGTACCAAATGTTCTTTGATCAACCATTAATATAAAAAATTAAATTGGGACCGGATTTCAATATACCTCAAATGTTTTAAAAAAAACTATATATACACACATAAACATCACCTGTCAGTTTAACCAACTTGCTGTGAAGTGAAAGAAAATCAAACCACCAAAATTTATTCTATTTTGGATTTCAGCTTATTTTCATTAATGATAGGTTTGTCGTGTCATGTTGTACAACTTATGAGGCAGAAGTCCTTTGTTACCTGATGCCAGTTTTTCATCTCGATTTAGCAACATGTTTCAAATGGCAACAAAAAAGATGTCTTTTAGGAGCTACAAGAGCCACCGATTAAGACATTCCCCACAAAAATAAATACCCAGTTCATCCTAAATGTGTTAAAAACAAAGAAAAAAAGAAGACAAGCATGTTTTTCTTACATTTATTTTAACACAACGTGACACCAAGTGTCGCTCAGCTAAAATGTTTACTTCAGCTTCTTCTTGGGGCGGAGGTTATTGGTGTGTCCACACTTCTTCTTGCGGCAGTTGACTGCACGTGGGTGCAGACGGGCATAGCACCTGTAAAACAAGCATTTCATTAGAAAAGTTAAATAAGTGTCAAGAAACCAGATATTAAAACAAAGCTCAGAAACTGATTTAAAGAGCCAATTAATTCAATCTTGAATTAAGTTTTTTTTTGTTTGAAGGAGATAAATTTACAAAAGAGTAATGAAAACTATTTAATAAAATTCACATCCAGGCTTGAAATGTGACCTTGACCATAATCCTGCTTAACCAAACATTCAAGTCTGATACCCATGCAGTTATTTTCTTGGCACTACCCCCAGTGAGGCATCAATATGTGGTCTTAATTTCACATCACCATCACAGCTAAATCAAACCAACTGTCTATGTGAATGGACATACTTGCGGCAGATCATCTTGTCGCAGTTGTACTTCTGGGCCAGCTGCCTGAGAGAAGGCTCAATGATGCCACCACGCAGGCGCAGCACCAGATGAAGAGTGGACTCTGTGGGAAGACCGAATATCTCATTGTCACTACAGTCAGCACATCCACACTTAATACACCATAAATCTGTAGGTCAACTTTTTATTTCTACCTTAAAACAATGAAGCTACTACTACACTTGAATAGCAAAACAAGAAAATACTGTTGAATGCACAATTGTTCCTTTGCTTAAAACTTTCAAAAGGAAAGATTTGAGAAGTACTTCTACATGTGCAGATGCCAATCCTTTGATAAAATGACAAACAGTAAATTTGACTCCATGACATCTATTTACCTTTCTGGATGTTGTAGTCGGACAGGGTGCGTCCATCTTCCAGCTGTTTGCCAGCAAAGATCAGACGCTGCTGATCAGGAGGAATTCCTGCAAGCAAAAAGGCAGTAAATCAAAACAAATCACACTCTACAAAATGTCCCCCATCTCTTTTGATACACTGCTCCACCAAAACTAAAACATGCAACTACTACATTAAGGATCCAGACAGAACAAGTTGTGCAACTGCGGTGACAACTTGGCAGATATCCAGAATTTGCAAATGGATTGTTTTATACCAAACAAGAAAACGTTTCTGCAAAAAAAAACACAAAAAAAAAACCAGTTGACTGAAATTAATCCAGGATTAAACAGCACATACAGGTAGAACAAGTAAAAACAACTAAATGGCGAGGTACTGGGGATGAACTTTTAAAATCATAGCCCAAGGGGCCAGATATTCTCGTTCACGTTTAATGCTGCCTCTTTCAATAAACTACTGTATTACGAAATGTTGACATGACAATCACAATCAAGGTTTTCACAATTAAACTATATGAACTCGTGGCTGGGTTTTTGGTGAACTCTCGTCTGTCACACCAACTAACACATTAAACAGCTTACCTTCCTTATCCTGGATCTTGGCCTTGACATTTTCGATGGTGTCGCTGGGTTCAACCTCGAGGGTGATGGTCTTCCCCGTCAAAGTCTTCACAAAAATCTGCATCTTTGCGGGCTGAGGAGAAAAACTGGCGTTAGCTTCAAGCAGTTAGCTCGCCGGTTGGCCACACAACATACGAGCTCACCGCTAACTGGAAACGCCAGACCAAACAAATAAAATGCAAGTTTAACAGTGGTATGGGCAGTTTCTTAATTATTATGTAAAGCGTTTTGGTGGTAAATCACACTTTATCTTCAGAATAACTTCAGAGCGGATGACGCTAAAATAGAGGGCTCGGCGCGGGGCCTGGTCACATTGCGTGTCTTTAACGAGGCGTCACTCCATATTAAAACAGTTTTAACTGCAAGTTAACTCGGGCACCAGCACACGACTGAAACAAAGTGTGAATATACAACCAAAACGCAATAGTTTCGATCACATTCAGCAGCTCAGGATAAATAAATAAATTAGTTGGTGGTCAGGACGGAACGTGTACCCACCGTGCTGCTCGCTGAGCCTCACAGAAAAGAGACCGGAACACGATGACGCGGCCCGACGTCACTTCCAGTCCGCCTGTCCGTAGATATATTATGTCCATTAAATGGCAAACTCCCCACCTCCAAAAATAAAAAAAGAACGAAAAAAAATAACTACCATACAGATGCATTAAAAAAAAAAAAAACAACCAAAAAAACCCTCTCTTTATCAAACCTCGAAAAATCCCCCAAAACACCAACTGTGAACTAATATAGACCATAAAAGTGATTGGAATTGGAATTTTGCTCTCTTTTCATTGAAATATGGCTAAGCATCTAATTAAGAGATTGATTGACAGTTTAGTGAGTCGCATTTCCAGTTTAGAGGAGCGCCTATAATGATCACGTGATCGCGGATGATTCATAATAATCGTTGACTGACACCTGCTGCTGAAGCGAGGGTAGTGCAGCTTCATCTGTAAACCGATAAAGAAACGACAGGATGGCACACAGTGTACCTGTCAATTGTGTCGCACACTCAATTGTTTACAATCATGCCTCAAAACGTGATTAATTTCTCAGCATGTCCAATGAGGAAAATATTTTATATCTCTGATTTGATCGCTTGTATTGCTTCATAAAATATAGTGAATTGACTTGTTTCTGAATGACACCATATAAATAAATTTGTCTTGCTTTGAAATATCATCCATATACAGTGCATGACACCTTGCGACAAAGAAATGGTTTTGTGTCTTCATTCCTCTCCCTTAATTTGAGCTGGTAACAGGACACCATGTATTCGTATTTCTGGGGGAAGCAGCAACAATGTAGTTCCCTCCAGCCATAGACACAGGGTTTATTTCGGTTACAGACTGACCTTGTCAATAGCAGGTATTTGACAAAGCTTACTTGTATAAGTGATTTCTCTTTACCTTTTTCAGAATAACAAAGTGTAAAAAAAAAATACAATGTTCATACACAGGCGATACACAATGCAATTCATGATTTTAAAGGAGAAAAATATATTACATGGAGTAATTTGTGTAGTACTTAACTTTACTAGTTGCAGTAATGTGTAATTTGTTACTTTCATCCCTGGGTGGGGGTTTTGCACCATGCCAGCAGGGAGCATTAATTAATAATTTCACGCAAACGCCTTGTCATTGTCATTAGATCTACCGTGGAAATTCCGAATGCAGTTACTGTGTCAACATCATCATGTGCCGCCTCTCAGAGGTCACCATGGTGACACACTGTAACATTCAGCAGCAGCTCGAGAAGTTGATGGAGTTTTTAACTGAAGACGCAACATGGAAAGGCCACAGGTGTTGTCCAGTACGACTGCAGCCCATCATTTGGGAGAAGAACTTCAGCTTTCCAGGCAAATCCCATTTCTGGATTAAAGCAATCAGGATGCACACTCAACCTGTTTCCAGGAGGATGAATCACGTTTTCATCAGGAGGAGGTAAAACTTGCACAGGTGGTACCACAAGGTACTCCAGGTACCTCAAGGAGTATCTGATGATCAGAGGCCATGATATCCTACCAGAGACATCCATTGCCACTCATCACTCCAAACTCCAGTAGGTCTATGTATCAAACCAATTTCAAGATGCAAACAGATCCTCGAGAAATTTCTTCCCTCACTACCTACTCCAAGGATTTCCTACTGCATCCCCTCCCGCCCTGCCTTGCCTCTATGCGGCCATCAGTGGCCATGAAGGTAATCCACAAAGATGAAAAGATTCCAGAAAGCACTACTAAAGTGACATTTATCTCTCATCAGACCTGCGCTCCAGTAAAATGCAAGGTTAAACATCTAGGTGAGTGACTTTTCATTCAAATTCACTTGTGTGGTTTATAACAAAATTGAAAAATCATCTCTGGATTCACATTTGAATGTTTACTGTTCAAAGTTCTTTGCATGTTTTGAAAAACAGTGGAAAAGATCTGTGTGAGGACTCACATAGAGCCAGTGCCAAAACTGAACAGTTCCTTATTCATCTCCAGAAGAAGGTTTTCCCACATTGAAAGGGGACAGACGTCATGACAGGTTCCTCTCCCATCACAACAACACTTTTCAGGGAGCTTGGACCAAAGCAGCTCAACCTGTGAAGAAGGTAAATCACCTTCAGTTGTTTCTGTAGGTCATGAGCATTAAGATTTTAATAAGAGCTGCTGTTAAGCACAAAATAGCTGTGAAAGTTGTATACTGTGGAGGGAAACTACTCCCATTAATTTGCATTTCATAGTAAAAAGAAGCACTTAAACATTGAACGTTTAATTCATGAATTTTGACAAGGGCTGAGGCTCATGGCAACAACAAACTGCTCAAACTCAGAGATACTGTGACTCAATACTACCACCCAGAGCAAAAATATAGAAATACATGAATCCCATAACCGATAGTGTGACATTAGTGCTGAATGCAACTTCACTCTGATGGGGAGGGTTGATTTGAGAGAGGAATTCGGTGTATAACTTTTCCCAATTTAAAGCTGTGAATGAAAATACGACTCTCATACTGGAGAGATCCAGACCAGAATTAACAACAGTCACTAATACAAGGGGTGCCAGTGGAAACTGTGCTGCTGTAGGCCAAAACAAGAGAAGAGGAAGAGGAGTCAGAAGTCAGCACGAGAAGAGGAAGGATATAAAAGGAGGTGAGAGTAAAGCCGCTTTCTGAAGCTGAAATGGTAAAGGAAGCAAGCTGCAAGACATTACAGGGGCAGGGGAGGACAATGTGCTGTGTTTACAGGGCATCGGGGAGAAGGGAAGTGAGGCTCAGAACATTGGATGTGTTTACAGGCTGTTCTGCCATGGAACAGACAGCAAAGGAAATGGGCTCAGGACTGTCAAGTAAGGTGAAGGAGTCAAGAGTGCTTTAGAAGCAAAGAGAATTTTAGATTGTTGTGAATGTGGCCTGTGCATACGCTCCAACGATTGGCGAGGAGAAAGTAGAGAGATAAAAGTTATTTATTAAGCTGAGTGGCACAAAAACAAGTGTGCTGAAGTGCATAAATGTTTAGTTGAGATGGTTTTAAGTTTATCTGACAGGATATGATAGAATGCAGAGAGGAGGTGTGGTGTTTCATGACGTGACCTAGGCTTTCAAACTAGATGTGGGATTACACTGAGCAGCAGGCCTTTCTTGTTTGCAGTGGTGATAGGCAGGCGAACAGATGAAGTCAGGATACAAGCGTCTCCATGGGTGTATTCAGATGGTATAGGAGCAGGAGTAAGGAAGTGGAAGGAGGACATGCAAGCAACTGTTGTGAGGATATATAGTAGATGTACCGGAAGAATTGTAATATAAGTGCCTTTGACGTCGATCAGAAACTCACACACGCATGCCCACACAAACACAAACACAAACACACACACACACGTGCACGGTAGATGTGACCGTGAGTTTTGCTTCAGCACTCCTCCACAGTGAATATTGGTGATCCGGTGAAGAAAATTGAAAGGGAGACGACCCATGGTGCATCATTCAGCTGGCCCACTATTTGCAGGTTTGGACTGTTTGTTATATTTGGTGTGTATTCATACAGCCTCAGTTGAATGATAAGATTGTCCATGGACAGATTATTTATGGAAAGGCATCAAACATAGACAAAAAGGTTCAAATATTACATTTCCAAATGATTAGAGTTCTGTGATGGCATTTTACATATACATTTTTCCACATTGTCTTCTGTGTCTTTTAGGTTATCTCTGGCAAAACAACCCTCAAAGATCAACCTTGGAATGATCTCCAAGGAATCCTGGTCTTCAACATCAAGAGATGCCTTCTGTCCCCATAAGCTGGGCATGTTTTGAAATATTTATATACATTGAAACATAATACAACTTTTTATCATAATGCAGTAGCCCTCTGCACATTCTTTTATATCCCATGTTTTTTTTGGACAAATTGCATGGCATATAACAATACAAATCACACAGTCCCCTGTTTAATCTACTGTAAATACCTTACATATGTATATATTTCCCCCTTTTGAAAGTCTCAAAATGCATTTGTTTGTGTTTTTATTTATGAAATTCAAAATATTAAATTGTTATTAATGTCCACATAATACTTTTTTTTAATCCTTTAAGATTCTATTTTTTTGTGCACTGTGAAAATACTGTGATAACTGAACCGGAAATCTTCTGTCTGTTCTAATTGCATCCTCACAGATAACAGAATGCAATGATTTGCACAACTCATAAATCAATGCTTTATGTCCAGCAGATCATGAACAACATCGCAGATGTTTTTGCCACAAGTGCTCTTACTTAGTACAACCATAGAGAAAGAGTTGTGTGGATTACAAGACCACACAGGATCATTAATGTCTGAACTGCATTTGATGATATTGATGCTGTACTATAATGCTCATTCATCACTGCTAATCTGCCGACCTTATTATTTCCCCCCCAGGAGATTCAGTTGTCCATATTAAAAAGAACCCAAATGTTAGTTATTTACCAATGGGAGATACAAACGTGGGACAAAACAAAGAAAGGATGTCAGTCACAACAAACAGAGCCTTTTTTTCTGAGGTGAGATAAAAACAAAACAAACAAAAGAAACTGCTATGTTTAGTGATTGTCGACACGATAGACTTAAAATTGTTTCAGTACAGTTTTCTGAAGTCTTTGATTTAGTTTTTCATGTTAAAATATGTTTGATCATGTTACAGCCGAACGACACCAAACATCCAGCTCTGCCCACACCCGACCTGATAACCACGAGCTGCGTACATTTCGGACCTTCCACTCTGGCAGACTTCTCAACCACAACCAAAGATCACTACTGCAAAAAGGATGGAGAACCGGCCGGACTGGTCAGACAGTTGTCAGGAAACATATTAAGAGGATCAGGTGACGGATCGGTCTTGTTATCATGTTTAACTTTAAGATACTTGGTTATATTCAGTTTTTCTTTTTTTTTTCTTTTTTTATTTATCTGTTGTGCAGAATGTGAGTCAAGTATCAGTACCACCATGGCTGACTACATCCCACTGAAAGGACTGAAAAAGACAACCTCTCAGTCTCAGCATACGGTGAGAAAAATGAAACCAAAGATCAATTAAATGCTTTGCGACACGAGTGCAAAAATATATTGATCGTTTTGTTTATTTTTCCCTGTTGAAAACAGACCAACATTAGGTTTCCTGTGGCCCAGGAACATTTTAGCACCACCTACAGTGAAGAGTACACAATTGAACCCTGGAGCATGCAGCGCCCTCGTGGCAACCATCCATTCTCTTTCATTTCTTCCCAAAGTGACTGAAAACTGACTGACATTTAACTGCTAGTTTAGTTGAGTATATCTAGAATGTCAATAGAATCGCCTGGTTCACGAGACTACTGTTTTGACTGAGGTTTATCTGGATTTTATAAAAGTTGATGTTTATAATATCTATATTCTCCCTTATATATTGTATAAGCAATAAATGCTTTAACTTTCTTATGTAATCCTACCTGCTTGGATGGGACACACTTACAAAGGAGTTTTTAATTTCTCCCCTGGTTTTTCTAACTAAAAAAGGTTAAACGATTATGTCAATGAAAACGTCATTGTCAAAATGTTCTAAATGAAAATATATTGTGTTATAATATGCAGCATATTATACAATTATTTTTTTTGTTCCTGATTTTTTCCCCCCACAGACTTCATATTTCTTATATAGTTTTGAAGAAAACTGTCGTTATAATGTAATTCATCAACGAAGGACATACCAGTAATCATTAAATAAAAAAAGTGACACATTCATTATTAATACAAAAGCCCGACAAAGACAAAGTCTAATTTACATAGCATTTTGTCCAAATTTTAAAACTTGGTCTTTCTCGTTTCGAGACATCTTGTATTTTCTTGATGTGACAAGTTTTGACATTAGCTCTCAGGAAGAAAAGGGCATTTTGAAAACAAAACCCACTTTTATTTCCATAGTTCAAATCTTTTTCTAATCAGTTACACAGAGTATCCTCCAAAGGTGATTTAAAAAACAACAACACTCAGTGAACACCTTGTACTTATGAACAAATACAAATAAAGTGCATTGTGTCATTTGTTTGTGGACCTTTGACACTTAATTTCCAGCTCCCTTTTTTATACAACAACATTTTTATCAACATTTAAATTCTGCAGTATGCATTCAGGCAAAGCTATCCTGTCTTCTGACACATATTCTGCATGTGTTGGTCATTGAACAGAAAAATCACTACGATAAACTTTCACCCAGAGCAGAGTGAAATGCTGAAGCTGTGCACAAGTTCATATTTAGCAGTTGGCTTAAACATAAACCACAAGCTGAGTGTGCAATAATTAAGTTGTAGAAGGAACCTTCAACTGGACTGCCCTACTTTCACTTGTTTATATTGCCAAGTGTTGGAGAAGGTTAGTGTCTGGTTAACAAAATATTTTCATTCATCCTTCAGCATGAATGACCAAAATCCATCATAAAAGCGGTCTCGGTGTTGTAGCAATAACAGCCTTGACCCTGAGATACAGGCTGATAAGAGAGCTGGCATCCAGGCAAGCAGATGTAAATAACCCGAATGTGGAGTTCATCAACCTGCAGCAGTCCAGGTATGAGCTGTAATGTGAGCTTACCAGTGTGTACAGAGAACTTTGTGAATTTTCAGTTTAACTTAAAAAGACAGCATTTATTGTTTGTTGCACCAAATGCATGTGAAGCATCCACAAGACACGTTAAATTACAAACTGCTTCCATTAATAAGTAAGCAAGCACTTTGTGCACAAAAACATGCTTTTGCTGCACATTGCTCATTTAAACAATCCTGACAGGAGACATGACGGTCACAATACATCCACGTATCTCAGCCAATATCCATACCAATTTGAACAAAAACTGATCCGTGTGATGAAAGAAGAGCTCATGAGATTTGACCATGTTATCTATGACATCTATCTCTTAATTGGTCGTTGTTCTCATTGACATTATCATAGGGACAAACCCATGAAAAGTTGAAAACTTTAAAAAAAAGTTGATGATCACAATTTGACATTCATTCTCACATAAGGAATCAAGTAAATTAGCCTTAGTACAATCACAGTACGTCTTCCATGACGCTGCCAACACATGCTGTCTGCTGTGTTGTGCACACATCTGTTGTTAACAAAGCATTTATGAAAAACATGTATTATGTTGGATTGGAACTGAAATACAGAAAACCGTACACCAACAATAGAATAGAATAGAATAGAATAGAATAGAATAGAATAGAATAGAATAGAATAGAAAATACTTTATCAATCACAGAGGGAAATAGTTTAAATATCTTTGGTTTAAAGCAGGGTTGTTGTTGCCTGCAGCATCAAACCATGGGTTTGCTATGGTGTCTCTAAAATGGAAAATGACAAAGAAAATAATTATTAAATCTGTCAAAACAAATGACTGTTGTTTGCCTTTCATTCAATGGGAATTGCTCTACTTGAGTTGCGCAACTACACAACATTGTGGCTGATGCCCTTCTTGAGACAGTGATGCACCAATTAAATCTTTTAACAAATTTAGATGAAAGTTATGCTGTGAGGGTGCATTTATATTTAAAGAACACGTTGCACGTTAAAGGTCACTTAACATTGTGGAGATACATGGTTTTGCGAATATCATCCTGAAAATGAACATCCTTATTTTATGGTAAGGATACACATTTTTCACTGAGATTGGCCAATTAGAGCTCAAAGTCAGGCCATTTGTATGTTTGCCTTTGTATATGCATGGAGGAGTTTTTGACAAGTCATTGCATTTTGCAGAGACATCATTCCAAAAGGTATGCTTTTTTTTCCCGGTCCATCAGTCAACTTCATATATGATCATTATATCATACGAAATATTGTACAAAATGTTGACTCATAAAGAAATTCTGCACTGAAACACAAAGAGACATTTGCAGCTGTGGTTGTTCATAGGTCGTCATATTGTATCCTCCTTTAATGGGTCCCAGGTAAATTAATTAATAAATCACTTTAATATTCTGGACAATATCCTTAGTCCTAGATTCAATACAGGCAAGGAAAGGTGATGTGAGATGTTTTATAATAGTGCACTGTATGTAAAAGCAAAATAGCTCCACTGAACATAAACCCTGTGAGGGAACAGCGCCTCCAGGCAGCCCTGTCCGGGGGCGTCGTCCTCTCGCTCTCCCCGCCTCTCTGATAAGAGGGGCGGGCGCCACTCACGTGTAAGACCGAGTCTGTAGGGTAAAAGGGAGAGCGGCTGAATGCTGCCTCTGTTTACAGGCGCTGCGCTTCCATTGAGCAAACAGTCGCGGGGAGAACGGAGCAAAGCTGCACCTCCAATAAAAGACCACAACACTGCTGCTGTCCCGCAGGTGAGTTTCAAGCTTAACTAAGGGGTCATCGGCCTGGTTACTCCATCCCACCGCCTTTTCCAGCGGTGTAACTTTGACGTTCATAAACTGCACAGCTGAAAATGAAGTAAAACGGAGAGTTGTATATAGCATATGGATGCCTGTGAAATATAAACTAAGTTACCTATGCAGGCTGTTTTATGTGATCATTCTGCTTTCATTAAAAACAATTATTATTATGATTATTATGATTGTTATGGTTATTATGATTGTTATGATTATTATTATATCGTTGCCTAATGGTGGAACCCCTACAATAAAGATGGAAACTCCATAAGATCTGGTCTATTTGACTCAAACTGCACATTACAAAACCCAGTATCACAACAACAAAACAAAAAAAAAGAGTGCGAAATAACCCACGTGTGAACTTTACAGCTTGTCCTAAATTAAATGGAATGACCTTAAGAAAACGCACTGTACACACGTTTAGTATAAACTAATGTGTTTGAATTTACTCCTCAGTGTTTTCATTATGGTTCTTATTCTTCTGTGTTTGCATGCAGCAATGCGCTCCATTAAATCTTTCACCCTGGAGCTGGATCGAGTGGGTGCAGTGTTCACTGAAGGGGACGTGGTGTCCGGCTCGGTGGTGCTCGAGCTCCGCAGAGACACCAGAGTGCAGTCTATGAAGGTGCAGGGCAGAGGGGTGGCCACGGCACACTGGCTGGAGAACCGAGGCATGAACTCTGTCCATAATGACTGCACCTCCAGAATCTTCTACTTGAAAAAGAGACAACATCTCATCCGAGGTTAGTAAGATAGATAGACAGATAGACAATATAACTAGTTGTTTCATTAATCAGCTCAGTTATAACTGCAATGTGTAGCTGTCTGACAATAAATACCTAATTTATCTTTCTCCTGTTACTCACTGCATGTGGTTAAATTGCACTGCTCTGTGTAGTTATGTTACTTATGCAGAAATATAGGTGCAGTATTTTGGGATGCACTGCAGCTGCAGAATGACACTGGCTCTCTCTGTTCTGAATAATGTGATGTAAAACTGCTGATCAGCACTGTTGTGTGCCAGCTGGTAGCTTGTGCATCTTGTAGTCACTGCACTTTGCAAAATGAAATCACCTGGGTAAAATCTTGGAGAGTGTCCAGATACATTTGATACAATGTAAACACAAAGGATACAAAAATGTAAGGATACAATCTTACAATGAAACAAAAATCCATTATTGAATGGAAAAACAAATTGTAAATAGATTTAACTTGTATAACACATTTTCTACTGCTTCCAAAGTCTGAACTTGCTTTTACATGATCAGCCAGAATGAACTCTTCTTGCATATATCCACACCAATATTAATAGGTGTGATTCAAGGTGCTCACACACCATCAAGTGAGGTGGTGGGAATTGAACCACCAGCTTAGTTAGACCCACTTGTCTAACTAAGCTACAACCACACTACAACTGCTTCACTAGTTGTAATGAAATTCCCCCAGGGATGATTTTTAACAGGCCAGTTAGATTCAAAGACCTTGAGTATAGGTCACTGTAGCTTAGTAAATGATGTGTAGACTGTTAATGTTTCATGAGGTCCTAAGAAAATAGGTTTGTTTCAACAGATTGCACTCATAGTCAAGTTCAAAGCATTAGAATTTATAATGCTGGTGCAATGTGGCTAACTGTGTTTCTTTGGTCTCAGATTACAAACCGAGCTCGCTTCAGGTCATTTCTTGCTATAAAAACTGTGGATATGTCGAGTAGAAAAAGATGCAGCAAGGTGGTTATGTATGGAAATAATAATAATATACTGTCTATTTTCAAGCCAATATGTAACATTGTGACTGCAAAGACTAAAAATAATACACTAATTCATCAGGTATTACCTGACAGAGGACTTTCACTGGCTACTTTAAGTCATTGAAGCAATTTCTCCAGTTATTCATAACAATTATTTAAGCTTTTAAATGTGCAATTGGTTATTTGCCCGTTCAGGGTGAAAAAAGTTATCTCTTCTCTTCTCTTATTTTAAAACAATGATGATTTAATTTAAAACCGTACAGATTACTTTATCATTAGAGAGTTCGATACTGCAACCTTCAATAGGATAAAGCAGTCTAGAAGATGGATTAGTGGATAGAAATTTGAGAAAACACTGAAGCCATTGTATTCTTTAAGTGGGCAGGAATTGTTTTTCATGACTTTTGCTTCACTCTGTTAATGTGTGCTGATTTGTTCTTATTTTACACAGAAAACTAGTGCATTTATACATCAATCAATTTTAATGTAACCTACAATTCCATATTTTAGCCAGATATATGTTCACGTCAGCCTATACAAATCAATTAAACCCATCCACATATGTTTGCTCACATGATAATGATGTGATGGTTAGCCATTTTTGATCAGTTTTCTTCTGCAGTATCTGCAAATAAGGTCAACCTGTGTTTCCTGATCTGTTTGGCTCAACAAACATTTCAGGGGGAAAAAATCTATAGATCTGCAAACTAAAGTAGCCAGTAGGTTTATATATATATATATATATATATATATATATACATATACACACACACACACACACACACACACACACACACACACACACACACACACACACACACACACACACACACACACACACACACACACACACACACACACACACATACATATATATGTAAAGTGTAAAAGGAATAAAAGTGCTGATTGTTTTTGCAAACCTTGACTCTGCTAGTATGCTTCCCAAACTCTTTCCAGAACCCTTTAGGCCAGAACCCTCCTTATGCAGGACTTTAGATGGACAAAGGCTCAGGGAAGGGGGGGGGGGGGGGTTGGGGATGGATTGGTTGGGGCATCTGTTTTAAAAAATGCAGGCCACATCACCATAGCAACAGAAAAACAACACATGGTGAACTGGACCCTCCCCATCTCCCCTTCTCCCTGTCTCCCCTCTACCATTGCTGCCAGCTGCTGCTTCAGTCATTCAGCAATATTTGGCTTTTTTTTTCTACTCACTTACCGTTTATTCTCAGTAGCAGTATTTTTATTTATTTATGTATTTATTTTTTAGCATATAAAGAAAGCTTTGTGTTTTTAAACTTTAGATTTCTTCTCCTTATTTTCTTTTCTTCTTTTTTGGCACTCTGGCTGTGCAGGATAAGGTGTTTCAAAACTGTTGGGAAAAAAATGTGTCTTGCCAAAGAAAGACCACTCTTTCTTTGTTTTTCTTTGCTCATCGTATTCATATTTGGCTCCGTGGGTTGTGTACTCAGCAGCTCCCTGGCTAAACAAGAAAGGTCACAGACAAAGATGAGCGTGTTTACTTCACTGTGCAGCAGTGGTGAATGGGTTTTTAAACATTGGGTTAATCAAACAGAGTCATGTGATTATCTGGCTCACCATTTTTTGCAGAAACTTTCATCATCCTCTTATCAGTATGGATGCAGAAACCCATGGCGCTGCTGAGGCGCTGCACCGATTCACCAGTAGGTGGCAGACTGAGCTTTGTCCCATACAGACCAGCATGTCTGTAGTGAATTGGAAGCCAACAGACAAACGGGTGAAAACAAGGTGATTCGTTTTTCCATATTTAACCCGACGTTTCATTGACGTTTAAGTTGATGATGCGGTGGCTTCCTGTGTCTGCTTTTGTATACAAACTTGTGAGTATCAGATTTTTTATGAAGTTTCACAAACATCTCAAACAAAGTCCTGGGAGCAAGAACATCTAAGTACAGTAATATTAAAGTGTGAATCGACCCGTTGGTGGCAGTAGAGAGCTAGTCCTCGTTGAGGGTAACAAAGGAGTAAACAACTTTGTTTTTCCCAGAGCAGACTTGGTTTTTGTCTGGTGTGCTTCACCCAGCGAAGAAGAAAGAAAAAAAAACTACGATCGGGTTATTTATTGACTGGTGCAGAGTTTTCAGGAGACATTCAGTTCATAAGTATTTTTTTTTAATGTTTTGTAGGAATAATAAAAATATGCTAAACTTCTGAATGAAAGTTTATATAGTTGATGTGATCCATGCAGGTGAAGCAGAGACGTCACGTGCTGTCGCAGTGGTATTACCCCCCTTTTCAGTTGTTTTTCGTGAGTTATTTGTTGGAAGAAAAAAAAACCAAACTACATACTTTCCTGGCACAACTTTGTTTTTTCCATGCGTGTGGTGGCTGAAGCTGTGTAATGCAAAGTTCTGCAAAGTTCACGGCGACACGGAATCAATGGAGTAAACAGCTTTATTCCAGAGTGAAACAATTTCCCCCGAGCCGTGCATGCGGGATCTCTGCCACACCGAAGCATGCTCAGTAAGCCTGTTTTCTTCTAAGAACCTGTAACCATCAATCATCTGCTGTTTTCCTCTGCGCTGCCTCCACACCCAGTGTGCGTGTTTATTATGTTGCCTTCAAGTTCGCTCCGGATACATGAGTGTCATTGAGAAGAACCACACACCAGAAAGCCTAACAGAAGTCATAGAGAGCGATACAAAGAGTGATGAAGAGATCAAACGTTTCTTTTTCTTTTCTTTTATATAAATTGACACCATGGCCTGTGGTTTTATTAATTTGCCCTGCCATATGTTAATTTAGTAATAATGTCAGCCTGTACTTCGATACACTTATACATTAAACTTATACATTAATAAATGATCATTAGAAACGTTAATAATTAGCACAAAAACATCGTTTAGTTGCTGTTTTGGGTAAAACACATATCTGCACTGTGTCCGGTGTTCAACTTGTTGCAGTTTAGGCTTTCTTTCTGTCGCCATTAATATCTTTGGTGTGTGTGTGTGTGTGTGTGTGTGTGTGTGTGTGTGTGTGTGTGTGTGTGTGTGTGTGTGTGTGTGTGTGTGTGTGTGTGTGTGTGTGTGTTGTTGTTGTTTTAATATACAAAAGGCATCGCTTCAGAGTTGTAAGAAGTGAAGTGTTAAAAAGTTGGTGCCGGCGAGGAGTTCCTGAAGGCATCATCCCCCAGCCTTGAAACGTCTCGCGCGTCCTTACATAATAAATTCAGAAGCTCCGCCCACTTTCTCAGCCCAAATACAGGGAGCCTCCGTCTGCTCTTCATACTTTGAGCTTTAAGCTGCACAGGGCGACATACCTGCACCCCAGCGTCCTTCTCCATCACTCGTCTACTGACTGCGAGACTTAAGGAAACACTTTAATTTTTCCACTGCGAGAGGACTGAGAGAGAAAAAAAAAAAGAAAAGAAAATGATTTTCGACAAGTTGAAAAAGTTTGACATCGTCTTCGACTCCCCGGAGCTGGACTGTCCTCCGGTGTTCAGCAGCGGGGACGTGGTGTCCGGGCGGGTGGTGCTGGACCTGTACGGGGAGAGTCGGCTGGACTCCCTCAAGCTCCACGCCGAGGGTTTCGCCAAAGTGCATTGGACCGAGTCCCGGTCGGCCGGCTCCAGCACCGCGTACACCCAGAACTACAGCGACGAAGTGGAGTACCTGAACCGCAGAGAGGTGCTGCTGCAGGCAGGTCAGTCCGCTCTGCAGGCCGGTGATGGGACAGGGACAGGGGGCTTTGTTGCTGCTCTCATTAACCAGCTCCAGGGCGACTGGAACTATTGTGCTCGAGTGGGTCTATTTGTCTGGTGGACACTGGGCCGGTTGTTTGTTTGCAAACATGGAATAGTGTTGTTTTGACTTGACACGGTACTGGAGGTTAAACGGATTTGTGATGAAGTCAGACCTCAACTTGATTATGAAACTGCTGCTTGTTTTTCCTCTTGTGTGAGACCTTTTGATGGAAACTAAAAGTAACCTGGAGTTGCCTGTCAAAGGCATAAATTCTTTCAGTTTATTGCTTCACATTTCTTCACATTTTACTTCACCTAAGTGTTAAAAGTAAGCTTCCAAACACTCAGTCATTCATTCGCAGAAATACTTTTCAAGGCCCTGTCACTTAAACTTTTTTGGCTTTACCAAATGATAAAATATATATATTTTTTTTAAAGAGTTTTAAACATGTAAAAATACATTTCAACTCCTTAGGAAAGGGAGGGAAAACATGCTATTTACATAGAACCTTCCCATCATCTGCCTCAGGAAACATTACTGACACCCACCTTCCCTTCTGTGAAGCAAGTCTCGGGTTGTTTTTCTCCTCTGGTTGGGAGCCTCGGGTTTCTGTCTTCATTCATTGGACACTGAGCTGTTTTGGTCCTCAAGAGCAGACCGGAAACTCACAGTCGAGGCTTTGTTGATTTCACTTTGGTTTCCATCTGCAACCAGTCTTGCCTATTTCATCTCTTTGTGACTAACCTTCTACAAACATGGCCTAATAATGCCCATTGGCTTGATCTATGGTGTTTGCATAAAATCATGTGCGATAAAGCTCCCGTTTGACCTACCAGGAAGGTTTGACAGTGGCGGTATTGTTTAGATGAGATTGGAACATCCAGCTTGCTGAAGAGAAACTCGACAAATGGAGTCTGTTAAATACAAACACATGTTCCTGGAGCTTTGCAACAGGGGAGTGGGGAAAAACAGAGCAGCTGAGACGGGCTCGACAACGTAGCTCGAGGAAAACATGTTCTCAGTCAGCACAATGGAGCTGGAGCCGCCCCTCTGAACAAGCACTGAAGCCATGTGATTGCAGCAAACAAAAGTGAAGTTAACAACATCGATAGTCCCAAGGTTTATCTCTCGCAACTTCGAGACTCAAGATTTGCAAGGGTTGTTTAGCATAGTTTTATAACGATTTATTGACGGACGGCGCCAGTAAACTTGATTGAGGAGACGAAAGTACTGTCTCACTGTTCCGTAGTTATTGCCTTATGTGCGTCTAATGCAATCTAACTGATTGGGCTTTTTTCTGTTTAATCAACTTGACATGAACTATAAGAGCCTGATGGTTGCATAAACATGTCACTTACATTTCTGTATTTTTCTCTTCTTTTTGTCTCAGATAATGGTGAAGTGACTGTCCTTCCTGCAGGCAGGCATGAATTTCCATTCAGCTTTCAGCTGCCAGAAGAGACGCTGGTCACCTCCTTTGAGGGGAAACATGGCAGCATCCGTTACTGGGTCAAAGTAAAGCTCCACAGGCCTTGGGCCACTGTCAAGAAAATCAAGAAAGAGTTTACAGTAATTGAGCCCATTGATATCAACACACCTGCTTTACTGGTAAGTAGCCTATCCCGAACACTTTATGACTGTTACACTTAATGATGATTTTCAAGTGTTTTAAATTACCTGCTTATTTGACTTCCAATTTGTAGGCACCACAGGCCGGTACAAAAGATAAGATGGCACGAGCATGGTACCGCAACTTTGGAGAAGTGTCTCTAACTGCAAAGATTGACCGCAAGGGCTACACACCAGGTAAGGGTCCAGCATCTGTGACTTGTCCTCAACAGACACTTATTTTGTTGTTGTTTTTTTAAGTTATACAATGTCTTTTTACACTTCTCATAATCTTTGTGGTTGTTGTCTTTGTAGGTGAAGTTATACCAGTCTTTGCGGAGTTTGACAACTCTACATCCAGGTCAGTTGTGCCCAAAGCCTTCATCACCCAGACGCAGACCTTCATCGCCCGTGGAACCATGAAGCAGAAGCGCTCAGTGGTGGCGACGTTGTCCGGTGACTATGTCGGCGCGAGATGTCGAGAGACCTGGCATGGCCGAGCCATCAAGATCCCTCCTGTGGGTCCGTCCATCCTGCAGTGCCGCATCATCAAAGTAGAGTACACACTCAAGGTACGCCCAGCTTCTGTATTTGTCAAGCAACTGGAATATTCGCTCTTTTCACTCTTGAACGCTGCAAATGACGGTAATAATGACAAAAAGTTCTCCCTTGTCTTACACCAGGTTTGTGTCGACGTTCCTGGGACGTCCAAGCTCTGTCTTGAGCTCCCGCTTGTCATTGGCACCATCCCTCTACATCCTTTTGGCAGCCGGACCTCCAGCGTCAGCAGCCAGTACAGCGTCAACCTGGAGTGGCTTCGCCTGGCCATCCCCGAGCAGCCTGAACGTAAGTTTCTTGTCATACTGCCTCAGGTGTCAGATGAAACTGGCACGTCACAGCTCCAGATTCTTAAAATTAGTTATGTGGGAGGGTAAAGGGTATTGCCGGCACTGATGACTCAACTGTTTAGTGTTTGGACCTGTGCAGCTCTGCTGAGTCGGGCCAGTAATCTCATCCTGCCTGTTTCCTTAACAGCTCCTCCAGATTACAGCTCTGTGGTGACACAGGAGGAGGCTGAGCAGCGCAACAACGCTGTGGTCCCACAGCCGGCTGAAGACCTGAGTGGGATCATGGAGCGACCGCTCATGGCGTTTGTCCAAGAGTTTCGCTTTCGACCTCCGCCAGTTTACTGCGAGGTGAGTCACCGAATACTAGAAACAGCCCTCAGCAATATCGACTGATTACTCAGTGTGATTAGCATGAGTCACTTCTTTTTAGTTAAGATATTAAAAAAAACAAAAAAAACTGAGGAGAATATAACTGTATAATAGGATCTGCCTAAGAACAAATCAAGGGCGTAAACTCTACGTATCATAGTGTTATTTTCTGCTTGGTGAAGGACTGAATTATCTCATTTCCTAACCTTCATCTCGTCTGTTCTTTTTTCCCGTCGTGGCTACAGATTGACCCCAACCCTCAGCCCCTCAACATCCGACCTCGTTGCATGACGTGTTGAACTGTGGAACCTGCCTGAGCGTCAAGCGGCTCAATGAAACCAATGAAGAGATTTGTCTTGTTCTGGATAACTTCTCTCTGATGAATGGCACTTGGTTCCGGCCAGTGTTGCTGCGATGGACTGGAGCGCCACAGAGAGGCCAGGAGACCGGAGCTCACAGGAACTGGATGTTAGCGGAGGAGCTGCCACTTGGATTCCAGTTCAGAATAGCGGACAACCTTTCTGTACTGACGAGAGAGAAGCAACTTCTTTGCATCAGTTCCTGTCCTCCTCAAGTGATTATCAGCTCCCACCAAAAGTCGGCTGCATACACCTCCCAATCAATAATTCCCTGTCTGGAGAAATTTTTGAAATATAAGGACTTTGTGACTTAATGCAAGGTGGGGGTTAGGATCACTTGACATTTATCAGGTAGAGAGTAGGAGTTGTGCCTGATATTTAAATGTTTTTCTAAAAGAAAAAAGAAAAACACCCTTGACAAGTTGACATGTTCAGAAGACCATTGTCACCTTTGACTGGCGTATAGAGAAAAGTGCAATTATTGTCTTCAGTTATCAACTTTTCCTTTGTCTGGCAACAGTACATTTTACCAACCTACATTGTTATGCATTGTGTAACGCAACAGCAATGTGCCTGTCATGATTTCTACTGTTACTTACGCACACGCTGTATCTCAAGTTGTAATGGTGGAGCAAATAAGTCTTTTATGCATGCAGGTAACAATATGTATAAAGGGAAAACAAGTATGCCTTAAGTGTCTGCAGTGGAAGATTTCAAGAGAGGTTAAAAGTCTTCTCTGCTGAAGCTGAATGTATTCTGACAGCAAAAACGGATTGTGTGTCGACGGATTCGAAGGCACTGAAACGTAAGACGGCTGATTTTTCACCAAGATGATGATGTATGTTGCATTTTGGTCATGGCGCTACACGGGGCTCGTAGGTCGTCTCTCCCAGCTGACAAAACGACGAAAACCTTTCCGAGCCAAATGGACTGGTGCTTTTGATGGGGGGGGAGTCAGGTGCCTTGGTGCTGTGAGGTTCAAGCCTTAAAGCTGAAGATGCCACTGAAATGTAGGGACAAAAGAACATTCCAAAAAAAAAACTGAACTGAGGATCATGTTTTCTCCTCAACTTCCAAAAAAACCCAAAACCTTCAGGAGTATCAAAGAAGTCTTCAGGGTCAGATGTGCAACATGGGTGGCACGCACTGAGAAAAAAAGACAAAACAAAAAATGAATGTATTTTTATACAAATGCAATTGGTGATTCACAATCGTGCCAAAGTTTTGTAAATGTTTTTTTCTAAATAAAAAAAAAAGTCAATGAATGTTAGTCTCTCATGTTTTCTTCACACTTGAAAAGCAGGACACCTTAGTATTAATTCATTTCTCTATCAATGTATTTTTTGTACATGGAGCTAATTCACTCTGCCAATCTATTCCACTCTTAAGACAGAGAAAAACACATTTATTCATGAACACACTGGTCAGTTCACTGTCACTAGTCTAATACCAAGCATGTGTTTGGATTATGGGTGGAAAAATAACACCTGGATGAAACCCAGACAGTTTCAGGGAGAAGACGTGAGCTTGTCAGGGGGAAATCAATCCCATACTTCGGCGTGTTTAAACAAGAATACTTAAGTTTTTTTTTCACTGCATGTGACTTACTTTCCACATGATCATAAGTGAACTTTTTAATGAGCTCTTTCTCTTCAGTAAATGCTGAAATAAATGATAAAAATACATTTTACTGCATTTAGTTCAAATGTAGTTCTGTGTACAACTGAGATATGATCAGTTTCCCATATATCTCTTTCATATATGAAAGGAGGCTCTACAATTCCCATTTCAGTGAGATTTACAAGTGTTTTGGTCCACTTTTTGTCGAGTTCAAGAATGATTTTTTTTCAGTTTTTAGTTCAGAACAAACATGCATTTTGTTGTGATAACATTCTTTGTGCTGTACAACCAAAATCTCTCCAATCGGTTATATCACTGTGTTGCCCATAAGCTCAGAAAGTGTTGTTCGGGATTTTAAAGAGGGCCTCTGTGGAGCACATTGCATGCCAGTGGATTGGCCCATCGACTTCAAGAGGCAGAGTCAAAACAGTCCAACTTGATAAGGGCAGGATTCACTGAAAAACAAAGCAGGGCTCACTGGATCAAAACAAAAACTACAGTTTCCCTTGTGACAGTTCTAATATTTCGCTCTTGCACAATAAAGTAGATTTCTGTAGTTGATTACCAAAAGGAAAACCAAAATCCAAACATCACAATAAGTTCAGCTGAAAAATGTATGAATGGGTTTTTCATACTAATCGAAACTGAGAAAAAAAAGGACAAACAAATAAACAAAACAAAAAAAAAACCCACCCATGGTCCATATTACCCCATGGCTAAACGAATACATATATAAAAGAAATCTTTGAGATTTATAAGCTATACAATATTTACTACTAAAAACAGGCCACTTTGGGCATTTTTTTTCTCCATATAATGTGATTTACATCCTTATTAGATGTCAATCATACAGTTTTCTTCATGTACAACTTGATTAAAACGTCAAACATGTTTAAACAGTTTTATCCACTCCAGGGTTCACTTGAAAATATTCAAATTTTAGGAAATATATTCAAATCTGTTCTGTGTGAGCGTTGTTGTTCATACAAGAATCCCCTCAGTTACATATCAACATCTGTTTTGCCTCAGATTTAGTGAGTTTTTCTAGTTATGTGCAGCTGTTGTTATATTTTTTTTCACATGAAGATGAAGTTGTGCCATTAACAAAGGTATGGTCATACTTCCTAAACTGCACGTTCACACATTGTAACCTGCACACTTCCAGACTTGCCCTGAGGCGTCTTTTGGCCCAGAAATAAGTTAGACATGCAGAACAGGTCTTTCGACACATCTGTCTTTTTGTTTTTTTAACCTGAATATGGACTTAGGCCAATACAAAAGTTTTGTCTGAGATTAAATAAAGTACCTCAAAGATAGTGTTGTCAATATTTTGTTATGATCAAACTCAACATACAATACAACAACTTTTGATAGTAATGAATCAATCACTGATTACTATTACTAAAACATTAATACAATTACTCAAGTGTTTGACGTCTCCTTCTCTATCGTGTCCTGTTGCGCTACAATGTCGTTCTCTCTTTTTGTCTGTAAATTGTTAAAAGCCCGGTGTAACTTAACAGTTACTGTTCCATTACAACCCTGTACTCTTCAAAGCTGTATGAAAGAAAATGTTACTGTCTGTGACATTAATGCTAACTTGCAACCGTAAGACCTATGATTCAATCCACATTAGAATAATCGTCACAAGGTGCTGCTGTATTTGTCTTGTTTCACCTATGGAGCATAGTCCTTTAACTGAGTAGCATTATTAAGTGAATCAGTCAACAGAATGATCCAGACAGTATGGACAACCCAGTTAATGTGTCACAGCAACGCTTCAGGAACACCTTCAAAATGCACATCATTCAGAAAGACTCTGCGAGGAGGACCATTTAAAAGACCACAATAATCACTGTTTTGCTCTTTATTTGTAATTATTAGGGTAACTACACTACATCTCACACGTATAACTGTTAAACATTTAGAATTACTCATTTTCATGAAACGATCAATTCTGTATTATAAACCACCAATGACACAACAGTCTGCTATTATTCTAATTATGGAAAATACTGTAAACATTTGGCTAATAATGGAAATATTTTTCTCCTCATGCAGTAACAACCAAATTAAATAAGTAGGTCAACACTGTGTCCAGAGCCTAATTTTACCAGACAAAAGTGTCTTGGGCTGCCAGTGTTCATTTCTTTTGCTTTTAATGACTTTTACATAATCACATGTGCCAAGTGTAGACCAGCGTTTTCCTTTGTAAAGTCTTTTTTGGATCAAATGGTAACATATATTCCTGATATATGATTCCATTTTCAGTTGTAAACAACCAAGCTGTTGACTGTGTGTGTTTAGGAGAAGTCGCCTCAGGAGCATTATTACATTATCGTGGATGAGGCTTATAATCCAGATATAATCATAATTTTGTCTCTGAAAACATGGCTATCCTCGAGGTGAGTGTCCCTCTAAAGCAGTATCAGGAAAAGTATGGAAACGCTTTATTACCTAAAAAGGTACTTTCCATCCCAAACAGCAGCTTCACCATGGGACCACAACCACATGCAGGTCCTGCATGTTTTCAACGTGTCCTCACATCAACACAGCTGACAGCAATTGTTGGCTCGTTATCAACCTTCCTGCAGATCGTCATCATGGTAACGTAGGTGTGTTTGACCAGGGAAACATTGAAAACATGCAGGGCTGCAGCCCTCGAGGACAAGGATTGCCCACCCCCGGACTCGCGAACTTAAAGGTAATTGGTCAATTTCTTCCACGAAGGACTCTAGAGTTTTAGTTGTTTTCCCGTCTCTTTGGCAGCATTTGAGAATTGTAAGCACACCATAATACTTCTGCATGCTGAAGTTTCAGGATTTCCCAAATCATGAATTTTGTCTGTCAAAGAAATAGTAATACTAATTATAGCAGACTAATCAGGACTTATTATTGCTGTGAATGTTAATATTTGTAGCATTTTACTTTACTGATGTTTTTGCTTTGGGATTCTACCTTCTTTGCAAAGACCACTCTCGACCTATTAATACTTATATTTACTGATGCAAAAAGACACCAGCTGCTTATGTTATACAAGCATTTGTAAGTTCTTATTAGCACTTTAGAAAAATTTCGGCTTCAACTGATGACCTGAGTGTTTGTTGTGATTTTTTTTTTAAAATAGATGCTAACATGCTGACAACGTCTCACTTTCTGAAACTGATTGTGTGATAAATTAAGAAAGGAACATTCTTGCACTTTCCAGCATGGTGGCGTAATGATTAATGTTTTTACTTCACACAAGTGCCTCAAGGTAAAATTTCTACTGGGGCCTTTCATTTTGGAGTGTTAGTGTTCTTTATGTGCCGCCTTCGGTATATTTTCAGGTACTCCAGACTCTTGTCACAATCCCAACATGTATTCTTTTGTGAACGTGTGTGTGGGTCAATGTCTGCTTGTGCAGAAAAAGCCATTTGTGCATCACATTATTGCACCTTGTCTAATAATCGATGAAGAAGATTCCAGTTCTAACTCCAAAGATGCATGATTGAATTACTATAGAACAAACAAAAACCAAAAAAAAAAGTTTATATTTCTTGTTTGGAAATCCTGTTTCTTCTGACAGCAAATGTTTTGAAATTAAACCAGATAACTGATTGCTTTACGTATGTATATGTATTTTTGAATGTCTTCTGTCTGTGGCATTTTGTTACAAAACAAAAAGAAATATAAACTACTTACACCTAAATTTTGAAAATCCATTATGATCTGCCACAATTGTTGTCCAAACTATTGGCTGTCATTGATCCTGATACTGTTGGCTGACATGTGAAACATCAGAAAACCTGATGGTTATTTGTGATGCTGCAAACCAACTAATTAACATCTTAACTATATGTACTTTATCAGCTGTGGCAGGTAGGCTCAAAACCTTATAGCAACAATATGAATGTTGGAGATCTTTGTGTGACGCCCCCCCCTCCAAAAAAAATAAATAAAAATGTTTGCATGGCATCAACAAAAACATCTTCACCCGGCATGATCTTTGGATAATCAGCAAATGACACACTCAGCAGATGATGCAGCTTTCACATGACTGCAGAAGACGATGAGAAAGTGCATCGTGTGTCGTAAGCCCAAAGACGTCAATCTGTGTTCCTCTTTCTGAGAGGTCAAATTGTTTCCCAGCTTCCTTATGTTGAAAATTTCCCATCTGGGGACAATCTTTTCAGTTCACACAGTTGCATTTGTGAAAATTGAGCAACCTTTTTTTTTTTGCCTGCTGTTGTGACCGAAAGTCACAACAGCAGATTTTCAAAAATGGTCTTTTTCAAATCAGTAACTGTGATTTGACCAATGGTGATTGTGTTGTCACAATCCCACAGTGAATGAGTCAGTTCAGCTGATGAATGGATTGTGGAGGGAAATGAACACAATGATAGCTTTAGTTGGAAATTAAAAATTAAACCTCATGTATGTAGAATGGTGCAAATATATGCCAGCAGTGACTTCAGGTATATTGATTGTGACCGCCAATGTAGGTTTTTGTCTTATGCTGACAGTTGTTTGAGACTGAAAAGGAAATGTATGTGGCTCTTGAAATGCTCTGTGATCGATCAAGCTGCAAAACCAATGAAAAGAGGTCCGATTAAATAAAGTTGAAATTGTCAAAATGAAAATTTTCATGACTTTTTTCAATACTTTGTAAATTCTCTGAATAAGTGAGAACCCATTTTTCTTTTTTAGTTTCACAATGCAATTATTAAAATTATTATTTAAAGAACTTCCAGTTATTCGGGTTTTATAATTCTGTCTTTATATTGTTCAGTGGAATATGAAAATATGCATCATCGTCCTCGTCATAAGTGACGGCCACCATTGCCACTATCTGATACTGTTGTTTCTTTAACTGCATCATAAACATGAGTCTAAACAGAAGAAATATACTTCAGTCATTAAATGTAAATGAAAGCACGGATTCCAGGAGTTTAGTCTTGGTTATTATGTTTCCTCTATACAAAAATATTAGGTGTACAATGCATATAGTGTCTAATGATAGTACAGTGTTCATAGGGTACGGAAAGATTTTATTATGTGAGTGTGTTATCAAAGTTTGTTTATGATGCCTTAGTAAAAACTTGTAACTTTTGCTTATCCATCATAGTTCTATTTTCTTTTTTTATTGTTATTTCCACAATCCATTTCAATGGTGATCATTTGTTGTCTTGAGACATCGCATTGAACAGAACACCTGACGTAAACCATCCTCTAAGCTAATCTTTATGAATTGTAATTCCCCTTTGCTGTGATGATGAGTCAGACACATTTGGTATCAGCTGTTTTCATATGCTAATGATAAAATCTGAACATGTCTGGGCAACGACTACATGTCAAGATACCTTGTAGGAAGTACGTCATCCTGATGGTTCTTCTGCTTGCGGTTTTCTCTTTTCTTTTTAACTCCATTAAGGAGTTGCCCTACATTCCTGATGAAACACAACAGAACTTGTTGTGAGTGGCAGCAGACAAACCAAAACAGGCCAGGGTTGCTTTTCTTTCAGCACCGAGACGTCTGAATGGGAGGATATATTGCCATGGTGCTTTGACAACAACAGTGCAGGTATCGCTCAGGGTAAAAAAAAACAAAAATGGAACAAAGCAAAAAAAAAAAAAAAAAACCCAGAATGTTTTGTATTCATGATCAGAGAGTTGTCTTCTATAGCTCTCTTGCCTTCCAGTGTCTCGGTTTTCCTTTGCATTGGTCACAGTAATAATCAGAGCATTGAACGCAACAAGTCAGGCTAAAAAAGGGTGCAAAAGTTATTAAATATTATTAAATAAATAAGTTAAATTAGTTATTAAATACTGAATTAAAATCTCTAACATATACAGTACATCAAAAATTTTCATATCCAAATAGAAGTATTTTTACTAAAAAATTAGTTGGCACTTTACAACAGTGTAGTATGTTTGATGGTCAGATTTCTTTGAGTTTATAGCGAGCTCCAATCAGCCACCTGGTTGCCTCTATAGAGAGGTGGATCAGCTTTCAACTCTCCTCCCGAAGACTTAATGGAAATCAGTGTGGCTTCAGACGGTTCAAACAGCAGACAACGGAGAGCTGCGTGTCAAGCTGCTCCCGAAAATATTCTGGAAGGGGAAAAGTACCATGCTGGACACAAACAACATCCCCAAACAACTTGCTATGAGAGCGACTTTGTTTATGCCGGCTCGGCCCCTGGGGGCAGGACAGAGTGGAGTGAAATCAACTTGTTGCTTTGTGATGCTCATGATCTGTCTCTCTTTGCGTCAGCCCTCCACAAAGCTCTTTGTTTGTGAATCGTCCACAGTACAAAGGATTCTCCACACTGAGCCAAAAAATGCCCGATGTGATGAGTTTTACCAAATAAATGCCCTATATCTTCAAGTGCTATCACTACAAGCCTCCGCTGTCATGCTGGGAAAAAAATGATGAAAAGAAGTAAAATGATGGTAGTGCAGCCAAATATCACAAGAACTGGTCGAATTCAAAAGAAGCTTTCCAGGTACTCCAGACAAACGTGCATTTGAGATTAATGGTTAACTTGAAATTGCCTATGATTGAACGTGTGTGTGTGTGTGTGTGTGTGTCTCTCCCAATGTTTACCATGTGATGGACTGGCGGCTGAGCGCGCACACCTTCGCCAAAGCCACATTTGTTTGTGGAACAGAGTCAGCACTCGCATGTTAGCCTATCATTCATATCGATGCTAACCAGCCAGTCACATATTTCACTGTGTGAAACAAGGCACTGGGACACAGATAAACCACTGCCCAAGTCCACACGTTGACACTGGTGTTTCTGGATACTTGCCCAATCTTCCTTGCTGCAGCCATGCTTGATGGCTAACCGTGGGCCTCCAGTGTCCCCAACAGAGGAAATATCTTACCTTATATCTTACCCCAAAATCTAAACGATTGATCCTTGCAAGATGACAAATCATCCCTGAAAATGTCATGCAATTCGGGTCAATAATTTTAGTGAAAAGTTGGTCAAATACATGCAAACCAATAACGAAATATATGCTAAAGTTAAACCTTGTTAGAGATTCTACCATGTGTTTTAATTTACATTTGTACAGTTCCAAACAAATATTATTTGTGTACTGATATTTCATCAGACCAGGAGGAGACAATGCAGTGAATTATTTAAAGGGGATAATGGACTGAATGTGTTAATGATGCATTATTTTCACCATGAAGACCTGAGATCTGTAATATGAACTCTTTCTGATTAAAGATTTACTCTTCTTGGTGGAGTGGTGGTTAACATCCTTACTGCACAGCGAGAGTAAATATTCTGGAATGGTTTGCGTGTCCTTTCTTGTGCCTTGCTACAAAAGATCCAACATAATACATAGTGGGTTGATTCTGTTTCTTTTGCCATTGCCCTCTTCCTTCCCGACTGTGAATTCTTTAATCTTTAATTACGTTTTTTTCTACATTTACTTTTTCCACAGCACAAGCTAATAAAACTTAAAATACAAACACACGATTTGAAAACACAAAGAGCAAACTGGCATCATTTGGTACATTGCTGAATGACATTGTTGCCCCGAGTGCAAAACCGGTCCGACAAGGATTTATCACGATCTGGTCCTAAATCAATTATTTGTGCTTATTGGCATCACTTACTTCCACCCCTGTTCAGAGCAGCGGCACATGTAGCCAGTTTGTTTGGTGGGGAGAGCATGCAAGTGGTGCTCAGGAATGTATTTTTCTTGGAATGAGCTCAAGATTAGCACATACTGTAGCTCTCAGAGCTGCAGAGGAGCAAAACAATGGTGGGGCTAAGCTGATGAGACGAGTAAGTTTTGACTTGAACATATTGCCCAATCGGCTTGCTTCCCAGTGCAGCAGGGACATTATGTCCCATAAAAAGCAAAAACAAGTCAGATGTAAATGCTCTTGAAGTAGAAAAAGGGGTGTGTGGCAGAGCTGAGTGTCAGATGTGCATGATACGGTGTTGAAATGGTTGGAAGCAGGCGGTAACTAAAAGAGAGTTAACTTAAAGTCAAACCTCAGACATGTTCCTCTCCTTTCTATTGGCCAGTTGGACATACGTGCTCAAACATTTATTGGATTTTTCCTTCTCACGCAACAAACACTTGTTTGATAAACACTTCTTTAGATTCCATCAAACTAAACTGTTGAATCAACTGATACTAAAGCAGCCGCTGAGACGCTCAGCAAGGCATCTAATCAAATTAACACCGTGGAGCTGGCCTCACTCCCAGAAGGGACAGGAGGTTTGTGTTTACCCACCCTATCCTTGATTTGTTATTAGAGTCATGTTGATGTAAGATTACTAATCCCACCTCATTTCATTATTTCAGGCTGTGTGCATTTGCTTGAACACAGCAGTGAAGCTGCCAGCTGCTGTTGTGGGCAGTCATGGTGGATTGATTTTGATCTTTTTAATGATGGCTTGAGGTAATGTTTAGAGTTTTTAAGTGGATTTATGGGAATAATAAAAAAAGAAAAAGAAAAAAAAGTGATACTGGTATTAATCTGACTTTTTACTTCAACGGGGGAGAGATCCACAGCAATCAGTGACTCACTACATCTTATGATTCTAAAAGAAAAAGGACAAATGAAATCACTGGTTAATCTATTTTAATAAACTCTGAGGCAATTGTGAATCATCACAGTACATGCAAACTTCACCCGAAAGGTAATCAAGCCTAATCTGGAGTCAACGTTTTAACACGAGTGTCAACCTCTACACCAGTCTGCTCATTCATACTGAATATGTAAGTACATTGAGACAATATGTACAACTCTGGGTTGCACTTTGAATCACAACCTATTATTTACATGGTGCATTCCTGTTGCTTAGCTAATAGTTTGTTGATCTTTTCATTGATTAATTAGATATATTTACACATACATGGTGAAATACAATGTTGAAATAATTTTCTCTCAATTTCTTTTCTCTTGAGGCCTTTCCTTCATTAGATGCTAACGTTCTGTCCTTTGACCTTATTCCTTATTCCTTACAACCTGTGGCTTGCACAATAAATGCACAAACACATCCACGCACCAGCATGGTCTCAACCAAGAGCCTGCAGTTAACATCTCTTTTAAATACATATATTTGCTGAATATAAAGGCTTTAATGCAAATATTCTTATTATAAAGTGTAACCTTTGTTCAAATGTATATTGGTTATGAAAAACATCTGGCAAAACAAGACTAGACACTGTTTCTCTGAATCATTTTTTCAATCATGTTCACTTCTCAAAGTTTATCCCCCTTTGGCCGTCCCTCGAGAGGAAAGGCTATCCTGGGTTCTGACGTCAGGCTTTATGGGTAAGTAAACAGGGATTAATCGAGGGAATAGCCTCCACATAAACAGAGCTGTTGTCATTTGTCAATAAAATTTACAAGAGACAAATACGGTCCAAGATCAAGTTTGAAGGTTTTAAAGAAAAAAAGAACAAGGTGATTTTGTCTTGTGTTTTGTTTATGGTTCCACTAAAAATATGATGGTGGGAACAAAACAAAAAAAAAAACCCTGAAAAAACAAGTCAGTTTAGATTTTTATTTCAATGGCAACATTGAACCATATTTAATAGAATTACAACTATATTAGTTGTATGAACTGGAAGCGATTAAAATACTGAACATTGGTGAGCTTTTATGAAACACTTAAATACTGAGTCACTAGGATTATTATTATATTTTTAAACAAATCAAAGAAGTCAGTGTCATTATGACACAATCACTGCATTCAGTGCAGATTACATAAACATATATGTATATGTTGCTAAATAATCCATTAATTGGAGTTTCATTTTCTTATTAATCAATCATGTATAAATAAGCATTATTTAGGAGACATGTTCATGTATTATAGCAGAGCCATTCATGGTCTCATTTGCACAATGATTATTAAATGTGACACAGAAGAAGAAGAAGGACTCAGCTTGGTTGAGTTACAGTTTTAATGATATCAACTTCTGATCACTGTTATTGTGGAGAGCCGAGAAGCCATTAAATGATTTTCTTACTGACCTTTGTTTTTATGCTCACTATCTCAGGTGGTTTCCTATTTGTTGGGAGTCATGAAGCTTATAAAATAAGTGTAGAAAGCTATAAAGTTGACTGATGTGTGAAATTGAAACAACCTGTGGAGGGAGGAGAAACAGAAAGATAAGGAAAGAAAACAGTGATTTAAAATGAGCTGTCCATGCCTTGAAGTCAAACACAACTCATGTTTTGTTTTTTTTTTTTTTTTATCTTTATCAAATCACAGACGCTATTTCTAGTGGTCTGGTGAGCAGAGACATGCAAGCTGTGACCTGATCCTGGCTCTCGTCTGCAGTTTCATCATGTGAGTGTAGGAGGATGAAAGCAGTTGTTAGTTGTACATTTTGTACTGCGAACAACCCAATTTCCAAAGGAAGTACACAGTTAATTCCTGTGCGGAACTGCATGAAACTGACAATCAGACATTTTTGTAAAGTGAACTTCACATATTCTCCAGTTTAAAAAAAAAAAAAGAATTAATTTGCAGTAAGGTAATATTTGCAAAAGACAGACAGAACTTTCTGAAAACAAACTGTAAAAGGGCATCCTCATAAGCCTAAGCCTTTTTTAGTGAATTATGTTTGCCTAGTTTTTAAAACAACGAGGAAAAACAGTCTTAGTGGATCAATGTTATGGTTATATGCCACAAGCCGAATGCCGTTTGTGGATTACTTAACATCTTAACGTCTGTTCCATATGACGTTTGGATCCTCTGAACCTTTGCAGCCCCAACAAAATGTGCTTTTTGTAACACAAAGAACTCATCTACTGTTTACCAGGTATTTACAGCACCTCAGTCCAATAAGTTAACTGAGACTGCTGAAAAATCCATTCATTGAAACTTTAGCAGTGGGAGCTTGAGGCGGCTGATGACACGGCTGTCATGGTGCCCATACCAACTCTGAAGATTTAGTGGGCGCTTTCCATGAAAAACACACGCTTGGAATAGATCCCAGATGAATTGTTCACATGGAACATATGTAGTATGTTACTGTATGTGTGCTTAAATTTAGAAAATAATGTAGGAGGAGATGAAAGGAGGATCATTTAAAGCACAAATACAGTACACGGTATTTTGGAGACGACAGTCATTTGGTGAAATGACTGAAAGGGACCTGATTGGGAGGGGTTAAAAAGGCTTGTCTGTTGGATGTACTTTGTCCCAGTGAGGTTAATTAACAGGGTGTTGAACTGGTATCGTGAATTGCTGCTATGAAAGCTTGGAGTATTGCTTTAGTCAGATCTGTGTCTGTAAACCCTCGACAGCAATATGACTTCTCATTAGACAACATTTACTATGATACAGATCAATGGTGTAACAACATACCCAATGTTTCTTACCATAAACATACAGCAGAGTTTTCACAACAACTGTTCAACACAGTTCATGTGAAGTTCTTCTGAGCCCCAAAGAAATCAATGAGCCATTATGTTTCTTTTTCTTTTTCTTAGCTTTTTAATCCAGGACTACTGTATAGTCATTATTTTTCATAATTGGAAAATAAAAAAGCTGTCATGTTTTTCATCCTGGCCCTCATTGCAGCACCAGAGTTCATCATGTGTCACAAAGAAGGTGTAACCTGTATTTCATAAATCGCCATTTTTCTGTTATTTAAACTTCAGCAACTGTCGCTCATTTTTGAGCTTCTTTTGCATGATGTGTTTTGAGCAGTTATTGGCCAAATAAATAATTGTGGCCATAGCTTATATCAGTCACAAACCAAAATAATCAGTATGCAATCAGATTGTACATTATGCAAAATTCACTTAACAATGGTTTTCTAACAGCAATGTGTGTCTTTACATCTGGGAATGAGGCCTCACAAGTGAAAAAAAAGGTCTGTCATCTCTCTCACTGTTTTGTCTGATCTGTGCCAACTGTCCGTGACTCAACGAGCAAAGTTATTTGATATTTTATGCTTTACTGTGCAGGTCAACTTAGGGTGACGGCCTGTTATAACGTCTCTTTAGTATTAGCACCGCAGCTAGCGTAGCTCTATTACTGCTGCTAAGATTGTGTCCTTGAATAATACGCAAGATGAACCAATATCAGGAGACATGAGACCTGAAATGTGTGATGTGCTGCTTAAAAAAACATATTCAGACACATAATATTTTTTAGCAACCATTCTGAAATGTCCTGCTGCAGCTGCAAGTTCCGAACTTTTTCAGGCGCTTTTCTTTCTGGGTTAGATTGTCGTTCCAACTAGTATGGTTTGGTATGGATTTGGGGCAATCACCTTTGGATGCATAATTTTGGGAACAAAAGAGACCAATGGGAAAATGTCGAAAAACAGAACAATTTGAGATCTTTGATTTTCCAAAAAAGACTGAAGCTGTTCCTGCATGTTACATAGTTTGTGAATATAATGCAGCCTTGCATTCATTTCTGCTGTGTCGCAAACAGTTTTTCAGTCTGAGCCTGTCGATCACTCACAGTGCTACGGAAACTGGATTCCAGTACAGATGTTTGCTGTGCCTTATTTACACTAATCTCATACTTCCAACTGTATCACAGTGATGAGGCGGATGTTTGTGTTATTTGTTGTCTGACTGGTGCAGCTCTTCCACAAACTTTTCCCTCCTGCCCACAAGAGGACTCAGAGTTGAGGCCGCAACAACAACAGAGTGTGATGTCATGATTGGAGGGTGTTTTTGTTCAGCACGGCTCCCTGGAGAGGATTTGGTGTCGGAGGTTTGTACAGACGAAAGGCGGTTGTTTTTCGTGGAACCAGAGCATTGACTTCTCACTCAGAAAATGGTACTCAAGGATGTTTTGTTTCTTTTTTTTCTCTTCTTTTTTTTTTTTTTTTAATGCGTTGCCTGGATCTGTTTAAGAGCTCAGCTTTTAGTGGGGAGAAGAATTTTCTGGATTTCATAGAAAGAAAAAAACAGGGTGAACAATGACTGTAGGTAGGAGGGAAATGATGCACATATGAGAGCAACTTCAGCGAACAGTCTAATTCACCTTTGTGAGCGTCATCACTCAGCATTAATTGAAGAAACATGCTTGACCATGACAGTTATACTCTTATGATCAGAGTTTGTGTGAACCCTTTTTCATTTAATGTTTCTAGTGCTATTTGTTAAGACAAAACAAATGTAAATTAAAGCTCTGTAATGTTTCCACAGATTAACCAGTTGTGTCCGTTTGGCGTTTTCCTCCTGATACATGCGTAGGTGTGGATTTCTTCTACGAACTTTTGGAGACTGGATGTGACTTTGTGGAATTATGGTCTCTTTGCTACCGGGGGTACAGGGTTAAACAGAGGACAGCCTCTCTCCTCCCTCATGACCACAGCCCACTGGACCACTGCGTCTCCCCGCACCAACGCCACTCCCACTCACCCCACAGGCTTACAGCAAGCTGCTACTTCAGAGGAGGTCCTGCTGGTCTCGTGTCGGAGGGCAGCAAAACATGCTCTTCTCTCAGATGGTGAGCGTGCAGGGATGAAGCTGAAGCAAAGGAGCTCCTCGTGTTCGTCTATTCCACCCACACAACTCTCTCCTCTATTTGTTTTTCATCAAAAAGAAAGCTGAAACCTGTTGGGCTTGTTTTTCTCCTTCTCTTGGCTGCGTGCCTGCTTTTCAGGTCCAGGTGTTGATGAACTGGGAGTCATCTTTCAGAAAAACATGAGGTGGACCACAGGGCCAAGGGGAGGAGTGGAAGGGAGCAGAGGGAAGCCAACACATCAGATTTTTGATGACTCTTATTATATTACATGTCAAACCGGTCTGACTGTCTGCTAGGTAATAGATGGATAATAACACATTTCTCTTTGTTTACCTCACAGATGTACTGGTGCTTTTATATATATATAAAATATTTTATATTTATATATATATATATATATATATATATATATATAAATATATATATATATATATATCTCTCACAACTTATCACAACAAAGAAATTAAATAAAAGTTGGAAACATTTGTACAACTTTCTATCATGTTGACAGTGTTTCACACTGGAGATGACTTTGTATCTATATAGAATCTCTCTCATCAAATGAATGGTAACGAATGGTTAAATTTGTCATAAAACAAAGCATCAACATGAAGTCTGAACTATTGGAGTAACAGCTTGAAAATCATTTCGATGTCACCTTTCGTGGGATTTACGTTGCAGGAGAGGTACCTGAAGCAGCGTTTCACTAGTTTACTCTCTGTTTTCAACAAAGACAAAGAAAAAAAACGAAGATACACTATTATGTTCGCATATGATGAATTTATTCTGACTAAGCATAGTTTCACTGAAAAAGTAATTAATTTCACACATGATCTGAAAAAAGTGACAGTGTTATCGTGATGGCTTGGCCTGAGAAACGTATGAAGAGAAAGAACAGTTTTTGCGCTTTGACACAAAAACATTGATGGGTATTTTCGAACATCAGCGGGGTTTTGTGTGTTGTCCGGATGAAAGTTGAAATGAGAAACAGAAGTCTGGCACCAGTTTAAATCAGCATGACAGATAAAACAAGGGTTCTCCCAACATTTCAGGAACCAGTTTGACGAGGTGGTTGAAGTGTAATGCAGTGTGTAAATTCAAGGTCTTCGTCGATGTCAGCCAGAGATTTTATATTTTTATCACGCTGCATTGGCTCTTAGCAGTGGGCACTGAAACATTATTTAAAGATAAAACATTGTAAGGTTTTGCACAACTCTGAAGTCATTTTGTTTTTCCATATGTGGAGTCAGTTTGGAGGTGGAGCTCAGGCAGTGTCCAAACCCAACCCAGTTCAGAAAAACAGTAGAAAACAATGGCGTTCAAAAAGTAGAGGGAGGACGGCCAGTAGGAGGATATATTTATATTTATATTTCCAATTTTTTTTATTGTATATGTGAATATAAAGATTTTGTCGATAAATATGTACATAAAGAAATAGGGGGGGGGGGGGGTATGAATAAGTGTTGATTGAGGTGAAGATAGGGTAGCAGTAAATAAGCTTTGCTTCTTCCGACTCCTTTTTGGATATGTCAGGCCATTATTTATTGAGCCAGCTGTCACTTAGACTTTGCTTGCTTTGCTTTGTTATGTTATGTTCATTTGTAATAAAAATAAAGACTTTGTATGGAAAATATAGATAAGATTCGGCTTTACTTTTAGTTGAGGCCTGTAAATAACTGAAATGTTGCAGTATGCCGGTGTCCTTGGCAGTGTGGAGACTCAGTGGGGAATATTTTGGGGAAACACAACTGGGAAAACAGATTCAACCCCTGATGTACCCCCTGACACCCGTCCACCAAAATCCCATGGGAAACCCGATTGAATCCTCCTCCTCCTCCTCCTCCTCTCTGCTCCAGCAGCCAAAAGCCCAGCTGGAGAGTCAGGAGGTCACTCAGCTGATTTAATCCCTCACCCATGTCACAAAAACACACAAAAACTGGAAAAATGACAGCGAAATGTTGACTCAAGCATTCTGATGACTGTTATTATGGTAAAACACATTGCTTTTGACATGAAAATGGTGGTCTAGGAGCAGGCAGCACAAATAACAACAGGGAGGTTCAGAACATGTCTCAGTTGTGTATCAGAATTCACCCAAACCTTCATACATCTATACTTACCACAAGTTTGGGCCATGAGGACTCGGGGGGGCCTCTCCCAGCTGATTATGGGTAAAACGTTTGCCCGTCCATCACAGGGCACACAAATCAAGAGAGACAATCATAGGCACGCCACTCACGCATGCACTATTGAACGTTTCTTCTGTTTGTTTTAAATGAACGTCAGAATAAAAATGATAAAAGAATAAATGTTTAAAAAGGAAAGAATGGATAGAAATGAAACCTCTCTCTCGCTTTTCTTCTATCATTTCAATCAATCCAACAGATATATAGATATGTGAACAGTAAACATAAACGGTTTTCCTGTCTTTTGCATTCTAAAACCTATAATTTTATTACGCAAGAACAGACATTTTATCTTTCAACTTTTTTTAGCCACAATATCATATGTATTCATCCATTTAGCTGCTTTACCTACATGATATTTTCAGTTGTTTTGAATCATTGATCAACTCCTTTCAACCAAACGTTGCTCCCACTCTGCTCTGAGGTTCGTAGCATTACATCTGTCCTGCATTAGATTGTGACTTGAACAAACTCATGCTGTCTGTCAGAAAAGAGGGAAACACGTTCAGTGCACGCACCCCTCTTTGCAAAATAGCTGCTCGGGATTACGTAACACATTTCTAGTCACGCAATGCTATAGAAAAGGACAGCAATTACTTCCTGATGGTGGGGTGACAGTGAAAGAGGGGAGAAGTGGTGGGAAAAAAAAGGAGAGAAACACTCAGAGAAAGATGGGTCGAGATGAATGAGCAAGACAAGTAGAAATCAAATTAGAGAAAGAAGACATTTTACAACTTAAATATTACTTTTCTATTACTCATAGGGCAAATATTGCATTAAACTGATATCCACTGTCCATCTCCTCTCAGTTTCATGGTGCAATGAATATAATACTTGGTACATGTTGTGTCTGTCTTACAGTGAGGACTCTCTGAAACCAGTGAAGCGTGAGAATGTCTACGTCACAGAGAGCCTATTGTGTTTTATCAGAATCAAATCTCCAAAACTCGCCAACTGAAGAGAATGGCACAGTCTCTCACATAAAATCTCAAGAGCACTGACAGCTGGATCATCTGAATGAATATCCCATAAACACGACATCCCTCAAGTACAAATACTGCAGAGCTGCAAAGTACTAAAACAAGAGCATATAATATGCACTCGGGAGACACTTCATGGGGTATGTTTGCTCAGTATCATCCAGTGCATCAGCTTTGAATTATAATCTTCCCTTTCAAAGTGTTAATGCTCCATTTAACTTGAGATCATTAAAGAGGTTTCAGTTTATTTTTGTCTTTTTAATATATATATACATTTTTTTAATTATGATGTTTTAGTTTGCAATGGTGTACACACCAATGGAAGGAGCTCTTGTTTCAGTGTCTTATCTACAACAGTGGGGACATTATGGAGAATTGAACCTCTATAATGTTGACTTACATTGAGATGTATACCTTACTGGTAAACCTCGTGCAGGGACCACTAAGCCAATATTCACTCCAAACAGTTCAAGTGACAACAATACTAAAGGTCATAATTGCAATTAAAAAATATAGATAAAAAATGAGTAGTAAATAAGTGTTCATTCCACCTTGAACTGTGATACCATAGTGATGGAGGGGAGCTCTCCTGCACTGACTTCCTGTTTAAAGTCACTTTCACAAGTGGTCACATGATGCACATCCATACATACATTTAAAAACAGAAATGAAATGAACAGAAATGTGCACATAAAACGGTCGACGACACACAAAGACACAACTGCACTAATACTTGAGCAGCAGACATGAATGTCCATGCAAACAAGCTTCATTTCAACAAAACAGTTCACCAACAGCGGCAGAACAGGAAGAGTGACAACTGCTTATGGGTTTCTAGCATCAACACACACACACACACGCACACGCACACGCACACGCACACACACACACACACACACACACACACACACACACACACACACACACACACACACACACACAGTTTCCTTTGTGCAGCGCCAGCTGTGTTGAGGCTCCAGACATTTAAGTGTAATAGCACATGGAGGATGTGTGTGTCTCACCATGCGCACGTGCTGGCCGCTGCTGTTCAGTCTTCTTGTGTGTGTATGTGAGGGGGGAAAACTGCCAGTTCCCCAGTAGCCCAAATAGAAATGTGCAGTATCACTAACTGTTCTGAGGTAGACTGACGGCGCATTTTATTTAAGGTATACTATAAAGTTGCCCTGTAAACTGTGCAGAGCTGAGCTGATCTGTCCTGCTGGTATTGCTCTCAACAACAACTAGTAACATTTAACAATATTTAACTTCTAATAACATTCACCAGCAGCAATAGACAACAATAACAACTCTGACCTTTGTCCCATTTATTGCAGGCTGACTTTCCTGACATCAGGATAAATCAACCAAACAGGAGCTACACATGACTAAAATGCAAAAATAGCATTACTTAGACATTGTGTGGAAGGTTTGCACGAGTTGCCTAATTGTAACACAATTACACCCCATGTCTTCTTCCTTCTGTATAATTATAATTTTCTTCAGTTTTTTTTTTTTAATAGAAGCAATTTTCTAGTCGTATGTTTTTCTTCACGTTCGTCAATACTGTTATACTGACAAAAACAAGCCATTACAAGATGTACTCCCCATTGTTTTGTCTTGTTTTAGTGCTATCCTATCTTCAATGTAATATGGTCCACGTGACTTACTGTCAATGTTTAAACTCTAAAAACAGATGACAGCCTGTATTTTCACGAGACCGACAAGTTTAAACATATTCAAAGTTGTACTGAATCACAAATCTCTGGCCAAAATCGCTCTCAGCATCACACTGAACAACAAAAGGGGAAGCGAAACCTAAAACTGTGCGTCTGTGTGTGTGTGTCTTCGAAGACAGAGACAGCTGGGAACATCAGGCCCCGCCCACTGCCCAGCTCTCATTGGCTGAGCTGTCGTCATGCACATTCAATGAGAAAACAACTTGTCAGTCAGCCAATCAGGGCAAAGCTAGAATTTCCCTCAGCGTGCCACAGCATCTTATCTGTGCTGACATCATAGGGACCTTTAAACTCAACCACATACCAAGTTTAAACGGTCTGATCCAGGAGAGCACACCTGAAAAACAAAACAAAAAGTGTCAGACTGCTGTGTGTTTCTTTGCCAGCAGCCTGTTGACATCTCACCGGCTTTGATTTTATAACAATGACACCTTGTGGTTCATTTGACCACTGAGATCACGTTCAAAAAATACTTTTGTATGTCTGTCATTTGTGTTTGAAGAAGGCTTGAAGAAGAATTATTCTGTTTTTATTGAAAGAAGGTGGGAACATTTTTCTTTCTTGCAAGAAAGGGTTAGGGTTAGGGTTAGGGTTAGGGCTGTAAGAAAGTAGGTTTGAGGGCTGAGGTGTTTGTTTTAAAAGTTGAGGCATTATAAGAGATGTATTCAAAATGTTGTGACCGAATTACAATTACACCAGGTGAGGCTGCAGTCTGTTTTTACCCTTGCTGCAAGAAACTCCAGGATCCCCAACTTTTGGGTGAGAGGTCAGAGCCAAGAGGATGGCTGATGAATCTAACTGTAACGCTAACTGCTTTGTTTGTAATGTAGATTATATGATATTAATATTCTAGCCAGACATCGGGGAATATAGACTTAAACTTATGACAATACTTTTTTTTAAATGTTTTTTAAACTCTAATGATCGGGAAAAAAAATCTCGATTTTAAGTATACTAAATGTGCCACTTTTGCTTTTGAACTGAGTGACAAGTTGGGGCATGTTTAAGCAGCCTGCGCACGTGTTTTATGTAAGTGTAGAAGAACATAATCAGCTGCACACACCTCCATATTGATACTCACCTCAAAAAACATTCAATGCCTCTGTTGCGTGGTGAGACCACGGAACAGAAAAGTGCTTCCTGTGTTCCGTGGTTGTGAGCACATGACTGATCTGCATGTACGATGGGAAGCCCTGCTCTACTTTGCTGAAGTTTGCTGCACTTGACAAACACACATATGTCTGCCCTTTGTTTATGCCAAATTGAGTTTCTGTGGAGAGCAAGTGTTCTCTGTCTGTCATGCCTTCATGCACTGTATTCGGATGTGTAGCAGTAGGATACCTCTGCTTTTACTTCAAATTGTCAGTGGCATAAATGTGTATACTGAAACTGAGTACTTGAAAAAAACTCTTTGTAAGTTCCAGTTAAAGCCAGCATTGGTGCTTTTTATAGGGGCTAGAAATGTGCATATTTATCAATAAAGTCTAATTAATGGTACAATTTCTCACTCAAGTAAAGGCAAAACACTTTATGGCACTTCATAGCATTCAGACTGTGACGGCCTGATTAATGAAATATTTGATGGACATTTTGGGCATCAGTTTGTCTTTTTAAAACCAAGTTATTCAATATTTAATTTGTCTGTATAGGCCTGTCTATCCGTGTATCAAAAACTAAAGACATGGCTAGTCTGAACCTCCATCCTTGATGTTTTCTGGTTCACCTCCATTCACCATTGTTAGGCTCCTTTTTTCCAAACTTTAAGTCACTTTTGCTTGCCTTTGCATCAAGTCTTTTGTTTTGCTCTGCATGAAATGTAGGGGTTGTTTCGTCTGAGGAATATTGTTGAAGATGCAACAATGCATGAACATCTATACAAACTTTGAAAGTCAATATCAGTCATGTGTCTTTACTTTAGGTTTTCATTCATTACTTACAGTTTTCCTTTCATTTTAGCAGTCTTCTCTCCCATGTCTGACTTTTTGAATCTCCAGTAAAAGCCCTCATCTATACAGCTGTGCTAGTCATGTTTATTGTGTTGAAATCCTTCGCGAGTCTTAAAATAGTTGGGGACAAAAACACTCGTTAAAACTGTAAAACTTTTCATACAATCTGTCAAATATATATAAAATGTAATTAAGGTGAATAACAAGATATAATCTTTTGCAAATGCAGGATCAATTGGAGCTTAAACAGATGATGCATGAAACCTGGGTTGGGTATTTTCTTGCAGAGCCAGTTGATCTGGATGAGAAGAACTGGATGAGAATGGCCAAAGTGTAGTGTGGTGGCTACATTGTAAAGTACAGCCCTGCATAATTATGCACAATGAAGGTTTGCTGGACTGAAAGTTGTAACCAAAACTACACAATGTTATTTAAAGATGTTACTCCACTTCAGTTAGTAGCAATCTTACTCTTTACCTTTGTGTGGTGCGTATTACACACAGTAGCGTCTCCTAGAAAGAAAACCATTGGTTATAAATAAAACAAGAAGGAACAAATCCATTTCTTTACATGAAGGGGGAGCATATCAGGAAGTACCACATTTAATTCAGGATGCAACAGCATCTGTGCTAATTTAAGGAAGCGATGCCACGGTTTCCTTTTGAAACTCAAGGAGAAGGAATCCCTTCAAAGTAAAGGGCATCCTTGAGTGAATATTAAGTTGGAAGTTGTCCCACAAGTTGGCAACTCTTCAACAACAGGAAAAGACCTTGAAAGCATTGTTTTCTCTTCCGAAGAGACAAAGAGGCAAGTCGTTTTTACTTTCATGAACAGGTCATCCACCAGCTCGTTTCCCTGCACACAGTTTGAGAATGTTTTCAAGAGATGGGATACAGTCAATAAAAAAACAGGGAAGGATAATAGGATCTGAGTTTTTCACCAACTCAAAATCAAATGGCACCAAATGTGAAGTTATTTTCCGCTTCTATGTATTTGTGTATCAGAAAAGTCTCAGTGTTGAGCATCATTGGGGCAGGAACAAAAAACATCTGTTTGAATAATGGCTGTTTTGACAGATGACCAAAGTTTTTCCTGGAATATATGAAAACAAGAGAGAATAACTCTTAAAATGATGTCCAGACTGGATTTGCAGATTGTGGTTAAAATAAATCCCATAGGAGACTTGGAATGAAAAGCTAAGAGGAGCTAAGAGTCAGACCAGGTGGGGAGGTTTTAGTTTTAACTGTAAATATTTAATTAAGGCTATAGATTATAGCTATAGCCATGTCAGAATGAATCGAATGAAGGGTTTTTATGAGCCAATTCACTGCCAATGAGGGGGATGAAGTTGAGGCCAAAAAACAGACAATGGCAGGACCTCAACAGTGCGTGTGCGTGTTCGCACATATGGGAGGAGGAGTCAGAGGAAGTCGCAGGAAGTCGGGGGAAGTCGCAGGCGGGGAGGGGGTGATGAAGCTCCCAGCACTGGCTCATGCCGGTTCACACTGCTTCTCACTAGCCAAGTACCACAGTGAGGTTGCAAGGTTAGAAGAGCGGCTGCTGGCTTTGGGGTGGAAGTTAGTTGAGGGGGGGGGGGTCTGAAGGGGTGGGGGACATTTAGCGCCGCGACTGCCCTTTACAGCATTGGGGGTGTTTGCAGGCGCGCCAACTGACATCTGAGGAAGATATTTACTAGTAGAGAGTTCCCGCAGTGGTCATAATCTCTCTGCAGAATGACGACTGGGCAACTCAGCAGGGAATGTGAATACTGGTTTGAGCGTCACATCACCGACACATATAAGAACAAATGCACAATGAGGCGTCCTATAAATAGGAAGCAGCAACGGAATCAATCTTCTATTTCGTGAGCGCACGTGTAGTGGCTGCACGCCGCTGAATTGGCTTTCGAGGAGGGTCAGCTGAGGAGGATCAGTTGCACAGCAGTTTAACTCAAACAACACGATAAACTGCAGCAGTGGTAAGGTCAGTTTTAAGGAGACACTGTTGTTTTTGCTCTCTCAAAGTTTTAGGACAGCCGTCCACAGCTCAGAGCTTAGGTTGATTCCAAGTTTGGCATAAAGGACTAAGCTGTCTTTCTTGTCACACCCTGAGGATGACTCACTCAAAAATAGTCAAGGTGAGAGGCCCCAAGGACGAGAGTGCAAACGAAGATGTCCCCCCCCATCCTTAATGAAAAGGATGTCTCATTCCCAGTCTAGGACCCTTTTACCTGTCGAGTGGCAGCATCCATCAGAGGTACACCAGAGATAAGAAAACTACCATTCCACTTTGTTTAAAGGTCCCATCTAATGCAAGATTCACTTTATATACCCCATAGCCTGTGTATGAGGTTCCAGACGTAAAGAAAGACTGTGAACTCCCTCATTTGCTCACTCAAGCTTTTAGTGAATGTATGTTCATACAGTCAAATCCGCCATGCACCCTTCATGACATCAACAGGAGAAATAACCAGCAACTCTGGTAGTGGATTCTCACTATGACCTTCCTACAGGGAGATGAACTACTGTCTAAAATTATGAGCTCTGCCATTTCTCTCTCCTTGCAAACGCTACTGGAAAACAGACATGGAATAGGTGTGGACAGACACAGCTTATTAGCATATAAAGTTACAGACTCAGAAACAGCCTGTTCTCAGGAGTTCACCAGAGGGACTTTTAGAGTGGATGAAATTCAGGTCCAAGGCTGGATTTGGGGCAATACACTTTGAATACAGTGTCGTTGGACATCTGACACCTACATGAAATTGCTTTAAGGCACCTGTGCGTTCAAAGAGCTGGCGGCAGTGTTAGAAAAAAAACCCAGAAAAAAACGAATCTGTAAGATTAAACATATAGTTACAATATCTAATCTGACGGCAGTTGTTCCTCTGTGTGAATTTAGTAATGTCTGTAGTGTACTACACTTTGGTTTGCTCAATGTTCGGGTAAATAGAGATTTTAAAAAGTACAAATCTTTAACATTTTAATCTCAACCACCTGGATGATTGGAACAATATACTCTGCAATCCAAGTAAAGCTCACTTGGGGCAAATATTGTCCATCTGCCACAGTTGAAAATCTGTTCCACCTGGACAGAGGCGAGGCAGTACCACTTAGTTTTTCCATTGCATAATGTTCCAGCTGCTTTTTAATTACATCTGAGCATTTTGTTTGTGTGTGTGCTTGTGCGTGCGTACATCTGTATGTATGTATGTATGTACAAATGTTAAAGATTTGCACATACGTAGTGGACCTGCTTGTAGAGGTACGTAAAAAATAATCAGAAGAGAAGCACCTGAATGGAGGGAAAGCAAAACTGAGATAAAGCAGAGCGAAGGGCTGAGAGAACACATCTGCACACTAGTTACACACATTTTTTATATATTTATTTACCTATAGTTAATTTATAAACACATGGAATTGCTACAAGCTACAGCATGAAATTACTTTTTTTGTTTCTTCTGACATAAAAATCCAAACTTGTTTGTCAATTGTTTATTACATCAGTCACATTCACTATCATTCACCAAAAAAACTTGACACACCAAAATAATTCACAAAACGTACAAGAATCCACCAAAATATATTGCCAATAACACTTTAGTCTGCTTTGTTTTGGATCCCAAACATCAAGATGAGATGGATTTGAGAAAAAGACACAAACACAAACCCCCATATTCACACATTTTGTGATCCTCCACGCCACAAAATGAATGAACTATTTATATTTCAGCATAAATACCTTGATGGCTGCCACTTCTCCAGCAAACATTTCTGATGCTTCCTCACACTGTCTGAGATGAAGCAGAGGTCTTCATGTCTGATCAGCACTTCAGGTTGAGTCTTGTTCTGCAGAACACTCGCAGGAATGATCAGTGTCGCAAACAAACAAACAAAGTAAAAAAAAAATGCAACATCAGCGGGAATATTCTTATTCTGTTCATAAATAAGAACGTAGTAAACCGTATGTTTATGTTCCTCCAGAGCATGTATGGGTACGATCAGGATTGGTGAGTAATGGATTCATGTAAAACGATAAAAAAAAAAAGTCAATGTAATGCATTATATTACTGGAAAAAAATGTATAATCCTATTACAGGTATATTTATACTTAGCAGGATTACCTTTTATAATCCAAATTGATCCACAACAGAAGAATCCACAGTGTTCAAATGTTGCAACACAGAAATACCTGCAGAGACTCGATCAGCGTCGGGCGATAACAAACATTCACCACTGAATAACAAACAGACATCAAATTCACATCCATACATCACAGTGGAAGCTCTCTGCTGCCAACATCCTGGGACTCCAACTTAAAGAAACATCTAGAAGTAAGAAATATATGCTAATACTGTATGTGCAGAAATACACAGAAACCCAGTGAGCGAAAGCTAAGTTTTGCAAATATGGATGCTAACATATCAATAACTAGGTGCACAAGAAGGCTTTACCCTCTCAGTTGTTTTATTTTAGCCTCTCTACTTGAGAGGCCATTTAAACTTTCCATAAAAATATATGTTGGCTACTGGGCAAGTAACCTCGAACTGTAGTGTTTACTTTGTGAACATTCCAGACACAGGTAATGAGCAGAAGAACTGAGGAACGATGGTGATCTACACACACGCAAACACAACAAAAAACTCCCCGACCTGGATTTTTAAAAAAAACGACAAAAAAACTGGGCAAAATCTCAGCCTCTGTAGAAACTCAGGTTAAAACCATAAATCTATTATATGTGTTGTAAATAACATGAGCACACAACTGCACTAAACAAGTAAAGGGAAATGGTAACACAAACAGGCTCCCAACAAACAATACAATCAGACAACAAACTAGCCAACACAGACTGCTTTCCCAATCATGGTGTCATAGCAACTTAAAAAAAACAAACAATACTAACAAGAAATGTGAGCAACCAGACACCTAAATCCAACTTACTATAAAATCATGGCTCTCAATAACCTGTCTCCCTCTCTCTCTGAGAGGCACACAGTGTAGAGTTGTCAAACCTTTCTCATCCATACAGCCATAAAAACACTTTTAAGTTGAGAATGCAGTGATCTTATTTCACTTGCCTTCTCTTGAACTGAGATTCTGTCGAACACAGAACTATTTACAGTGAATGAAAGCCGGGCCGGCAGGCCAATGCACTGAGGAATCAAATCTCCCCAACAATTTTGCCCTTGAAGTTGAGAAGTGGCCGGTGTTCTCGCCCATTCTTGCCCAGGTGAGGGGCCACATCCACCAGGCTGGAGCAGCTGCAGTCTCATCCCACTTCTTGTATCATCCCACAGCAGCATCCCTTTTGGGAAGAGACCCTGTCACCTGGTGCATTTGACATGGGCTGAGCAATCTGATCGCACCTAGTGCTTTGAAACGGTTGATCCTGCCAGCATCTTGGAATGCTTCAACTTCAAGCCAACATACGTCAGTGGCCCATGAGGATAACTCAGTGGGTACATTTTTTAAGTCCTGGCTTATTTTTGGTGCATATCAAGTTAGGGAAAAGCAGCTCCAGTTTACGCAGCATTTCCATTGATGAAAGTAGGAGCATTTCATATTGCACAGGCACTTCTTTCAGCAAAGCCGTACCCCGCACTGAGATCTTCTCCTTCAGTGTAATTTTTACCGTGTTTCCTCCAGCAGCTGTTGGAATGTGGTTCCCATGTCAGGTGTGAGAGGTCGATGCTCGGACATTTAAAATCAAGGTTGCAGAGAAATCCGACTTTACTCATGCGCAGAATGCTGGTGTGAACAATCCTTCTCAATGTACATTAATACTGTCTATCAACATCCCTGAAAATATGCTCAGCGTGTTTCCTGTTTGCAGCCGGAAGTATTTGTTCACAGTTTTGATTTCTTTCAGCCTGGGTTGGAGAAAGTGCATATACATACTGTGTCCTTTGTCACTGTACATTTCTTTAAAAAATCCTGGCTGAGTGGTAGTGATCTGCATCTGATACCAAACCGAAAGTTATTATTATTAGTATTACAGACTGCGAGGGAAAAGTTGCATGGTTTTATTAGTTACAATACCCGGAGAACGACAAACACGGCAAATAAGCCATAGATTTGGGTGAATTTCTTTGAGGAGTGAGTGATTTGTGAGTAACGACCATTACACTGCTTTTATTGTCCATTGCAACACACCTGAACGCAATAAGGAGCATGTATACTTGGCTTTTTAACAAGCTTGATGATCAGATTGAGGTGTGCCCCGGAACTGAGGACCCCTGGTATATGGCGTATACCCACGATTACCCTGCACCACTGATGACACCTGATTTAAGAAGAGTCTGGGGTTTTCGTCGTCTCTGTTCAAGTTACATGCTTCTTGAAACAAATATATTGAGTGAGTGACAAGTCTCCTTTACTCTTTTGTCTTTATCTGTATATTTGTAACTATATTAATCCAAAAGTAATTGATGGTATTTAGATCAAGTTACTCATTATATTTTTCAGGTAGTTTCAGGTTTATTTAACAGGTCACTTTTAATTGTAACAGATTACATTTATATAGTAACCCTCACCACTTTGGGTACGATACACCCTGCAAAGCGACAGGTCAGTTCGCTTTGACAACCTACCCAGGATATACTTTTCTCTATGGTCGGGGTAAAAACCCATGTGAGCCTAACTTGCATGAAGTGGATGAAGGAGTGATGGGTGATTTAAAGCCGCTCATGCCTTACACAGCTGGCTTCAGTTGTTGTAAAACTCGTGAGTCAGCACAGACTATTAACTGTCTCTCAGCCCAATGGACTGATGATTGCTCTGCATGCAGTCGGGTTCCTGGCAGAGTTATGGGTTGAGGTCAGGGGTCAGGAGTCTGACCTCTCACCGCGTCTCCTCCCGTGTTTCAGATATCCAATCAGAGGATCTCCCCCTGTAGCCTGAAGACTAACAAACCGGATCTGGCTGGGGCCCTGTTAGGTCCCCTTCTTAAAAGCAGTTAGGGGCAAGTACAAATCAATCAGGGATACGGAGACAAAGCAGTTGCTGGCAACCCCCCCCCCCAAAAAAAAAACAGCGTTTGAATGGTCTTTAAAGTAGATTTTTACTGATAATAGTAAATGTTTACAAAATGTGGGAGAAGTGTGTGAAATTGTGGATAAATAAATAAATAAATAAATAAACAAACAAACAAACAAACAAACAAACAAACAAACAAACAAACAAACAAATAAACAAATAAATAAATAAATAAATAAATAAATAAATAAATAAATAAATAAATACAAAAAGGTGACTAAATCTCTTCCTCAAACCTCCTACCACCAACCTTTTTTTAAATCGACAACATCAGAACAGAATCCGAGGCACGGGAGAGAGAGAGAGAGAGAGAGAGAGCGAGAGCGAGAGAGAGAGAGAGAGAGAGAGAGAGTTATCTGTGCCTCCTGTCACATAGCATAACTGACACATAATGGCCATATGTGTAAATTTGCATATGTGTATAGTTGCAAATGATTTGTACCTTTGCAAAGTTAATCATTTGTATATGTTGGAACGTGCAAATCTTAAGTAAAAAGAAACCCAACAACAACAAAACAATGATACATCACCATCACCACAATGCAAGGTCTACTTTTGAGCTTAACTGGTAACTTAATTGCCTGTGATTTCTGTATCGGAAGTTGCTTGGTCATGGGAGAGGAACCTCCACGGTTTGTCCTAACTCCTCTTCTCTTAGCTGAGATGAGCTCCAGCCCTGACGTGATTTGACCGCCGCCTCCAAAAAAAACAAAAACCCAACCTGATACAACATATGTGTTTTGGTTTTTTGTATGTTAATTGTTAGAAATCAAAGTTAAAAGCAAATTACTTATTTAAATCCTGTTTCCTGTTGGTTGGTGTGACACATGGTGCTGATACAACTGATATCATTTGAAAGAAAATACCTCCTCTCTTCTTTTTCACTACATTCTCTTACCGTATAAGCTTATAGTCAGGATATTGTGTCACTATTAGTGACGCAAATCTCTGGTTTTACTTGGTATTGGAACAGATAGGACGTCATCAGCATTGCACATCCCTAATGGCCCCTGTTGGCCAAATCAAGCAGTTTAGATGATGGATGGATTAATTGAATTTGACTAATATAGGGTTTTTTGTTTTTTTTTAAGTTAGTACCTCCTTTTTTGAGCAACTGCATAACAACTTGTTTGCAGCAGTTGTACAATACGAAATCTCTGAATGAGCAAATTGCCACAAACTAAGTGTAACCTGCCATTCAGTGATTCCATTTACTCTGGAGAGTGAGGATTTGACTGTAACGGCTATTAATAGATCGTGTCTGATCTCCAGCAAAGACTGAAGCCAGAGTTAACCGGTCCAGGAAAGTCAGTTTAGGACTTGGCAGCCCGTTGATCTCCAGTAATAGTGTCCCTTGAGCCTTATGAGACACAGACACCAGACATGGTTTGCTTCAGTGTTACATATTTAGTTTTATGTCTACTTCATTCAGTCTGCGTTTTTGGTAGTCAAGTCATTTATAGTCTTCTGTTCTCAATAATCTATCATCTGTGATCTATTTCTCCAATCAGTACAAAATAATGTACATGTTTTTAAACATATGTAGATCACATTTAAATTCTTGTTAAATCTTTTTACATTAGTGACAGTTATTACATTTAGATTTTTTTTTCCTCTCTTTTTAAAAAAATTACTTGTCGGGCTCAGCAGTTTCATTGCAATATTGACCAGTTATTACATTTCGGGTTTTATTACATTATATTTTATAACTATTTGGGTCATTGTTACACATTGGCCTCTGACAGGGCTGTCCTTTTCAAATCATATTAATTTGATTTATTGTCTTTTTGGATCTTTCGCAATCCCTAAACAGTATTTGTACCCATGCATGTTAGACAAATGTACATTCTTCAGAAACAATGATCACTTTAATAAAAGGTAATACGTTTGAAGTATCATTGATAAATCACAATATGTTACATCAAAATTAAATAATAAAATAAAATAATGTGTTTTTTTTTTAAAGTTTCTCACTTATTTCATGTTGTTGATGTTACCCTATAATACTGAACTATTTCAAACTCTCTCGGCTCCTTGAAAATATCAGCTGCTTTCTCTTTTTTGAGACGAAATGTTGATTAATGTATTTTCCTCTGAGCACTGTGAAGGACTTTAAGAGTGGTGTTATGACTGGCAAGCCAACAATCAGTGTTTGACTTATTATTCTGCCTCTTGCTTTTGAAAAAAATGCAAACCCAAGTCAAAAGTCTTTCTTTTTTTTAATCTTACTTAATAATTACACCAATTTATTCTTTTCTTTGAGGCATTGAATGAACTAATCTTAAGAGGAGACAAAATGAAGACAAGATGGCCCAAGATTTTGGATCATTATTGTCTGAACATGTTGAATTTATGGTTAAAGTTTGTTAGATTAGCTGCTTTTATCACTTGATCACATTTTTAACTCAGTTACATTGGATCTAATAAAGTGTTGCTGCTTGTTTGTGAAGTTGTGTAATATGCTGTGAAACTAATAATGACCTCGTTGACTTTAATGTGCATGTTTACGTTTATTTTCTGTCATGGCTAGCCCGTTCAGGGACAAACACATTGAGGTTAAACACTAAATTGAATAAAAATATAACATCAGTTATCTATTATCATAAATCAGAATGACATTGTGTTATCTATAGTAGCCACATATAGCTTGAGGAGTTACAGCGGCACGTAGCGATGGCTGTGTCACAGGGTGTGTCGTACTTCATCCAAACTCAAACCATTTTTATCCTTTCAGGGCTCCTCCTGCTTTCTTATGTAACATGAACGTATAGCCGTCTGTCACTTTGAGTCCCAGATCATCCCGACGTCACAACCCCTGCTCTCAGTCTGCTGCAGATCTCTTACAGTTCCAAGTTATTGCTGGTGACAACAAGCGCATGACGGCGCGCTCAAAAAAAAAAAAAAAAGTTCAGCAAGTCTGAGTCAGAGGAAAGATGAGGAGGAGGAGGAAGAGAGGGTGGGAGGGAGGGAACAGAGGAGGGGTATATAGCTGTGCGAGTCGGCCTGCGCTGGTTCAGACCGGTTCCTACCCTCTTCCCCTTCTACATGTCGCTTGACTTCTTTAGCCTCTTTGCTTTTTTTCATGGTGCCTCTGTTTCTCTCCTGTTTTTGAATGCTCAGCACTTTTTTTGCTGTTGTTTTGCTTGTTCTTTCTTCTTCTTTTACCTATTTTCAGTCTTCCTATTGTTTCTCTTTGGAAGTTGCTTTGCAACAACATTCAGCCAATAGATGTAGTTTTATGGGATAAATCGTGCTCTTGACAATCTAAAGTCCAGATCTTGATGCTGGAAATGCTCAATTCCACAATTTTTAACCCCCCCCCCTGTATCTTTTTGAGGAACTGATAAACAATCAATCGTGAGAAGGCCAAAGGTATGTGTGCCTTGTGCGTGAAATAGAAGAAGCAGAGTAAAACTGTCAGGACGCGTATGTCGATAAATGTCACGACAGAGAAAACACGCGGAATCCCCAGTGCATGTGTTGAAACACACCATCACAAAGTATCAGCTTGCCAACTGCTATCAGTTTCATCTCAAATGAGAGATTCTCTCCAGTGTAACATTGAAGAAAAACAACATAGCTGACAGTCTTTCAGCTGTGGAGGAGGAGCACAAACGCTCCTTTCCACCACACGGGAAATGGTTAATTTGGCTCCACGAGGCTGCAGATGTAAACTCTGACAGGCCGGACAAACTTTGTGACCTGATGTATGAAAGTTATCATCAGTGAGATTTGACGCAAAGCAACAGTTCACTCAGCTGAGATAAAAGACTGTTTAAACAAAGATGGATTTTGATGGTATTGTGTTTTCATTCATTCATTCATTCATTCATTCATTCTGCACGTTCTCCTATGAAACAAAGAGTCTTCTCCATGAGGGCTTGTATTTATAGATATGGGATTTTGGAAAGTGCACAGAACCAACAGAAAAGGACAACGGTAACAAGTAAGAGTTTTAAGAAAATGTTAAAATGATCTTATCCAATCAGATATTTTTCTCTCTGAATAAATTAAACCAAATGCAGGAATTGAAACACAAAGTGAAAAAAAAAAAACCCAAACAAACCCTTATTTGTCCTGTTACATTTGTAAATGTTTTGCAACCAAACACCTGAAAATATCCAGAAATAACCCTGTTCTAACGTTGTTTATGAATGTTATTTGCGGGATGCCGTGCCGCGTGGCGGACAAACAAACAGCTCTGGTGACAGGAACACATCTGATAGCTTGACTTACTAATTAGGGCTTGTTTACGGCCTGCGTAGAGTAACAAGCAGATTCACCACCCTGACGAGCAAACGCATCATCTGATTATTTCATTGACCTGTTTCGCTTATTATAGTACCAGACGACCCTATTATAGTACTGGTTGTGATGATGGTATTTTTCTGGCTGCCCTAATAGACACCTTGGTCAGACTTTGGCTGGACTGACTGAACATAGCAGTCAAGACTGTGCAGCTGGCAGATCACCCGGGTCTGGACGTCTATGATTAGCGTTTAGGAGGATTGCATGAAACCTTTGTTTATAGGACCACTGAGTGTGGACATTTCTACAATCGCAAAATTGTTGGGGTGTTTTTTTTTGTTTTGTTTTTGATATTCAGGGGTTTAAGCCATAATTTTAAAGTCTGTGTGCTTAAGCTTTAAGTAAAAGCTTATTATTCATATTGACACAAGAGTCCACCTAGTTAAGAAGGTCTTGGTTTGCTGGCAAAAGTGCTGTGATGTGGATGTTGCATGTTGTCTTTACATCTTGGTTTGATGTTAAAACAGTCCATTTGAAGGCTGCAGATGTGAAATGTAGACAACACTTGTGCAATATGCAAAGATGTGCAGGACCCAATGAACATTTCCTGTGCTCACAGCATTTATTGGCCAGTATGTGCAAATTAAATACATTAAGTACTGTGATTTCAACTATTTGTCTAAGTAGGGTATACAATCTGCTATAGCCCTGGTTTGTAAGCTTTTCCCTGTTTACAGTTTTCAGCTCTTGGTTTCCCTTATATTCCCCCGTGGTTCCTTTTGTTCTACCCTCATTTCTTCCTCTGTGTTTGGTGGTCTCGCCCCTCCCAGTGCCCGTCCAACACAATATGAACCACTCCAGTGCTGTCAGTCATCTCTCTATCACGTCGGATCAGTTTGCTCTTCGTATGTGTTTTTTTTTTTCCATCTTGACCAAACGTCGTCTTTTGCGTTGGATTTTTGCTGTGTCTGTATCTTGGGTCCTTTATCCACACACCCCTGAACAGCCTGCCGTAAATGATCACACCCAGTTGTAACTATAATCAGATGCAAGGTGTTTCTGTGAGTCACATGCAGCAGTTGAGCTGAGACAGAAGCCACAGCCCACTCAGACACTGTCCGAGTCACATCTTAGACAACCTCCTGTCACAATAAACATCAATAAAAGTCTTATTGCAACCTGGTCATTTAAATTCTTCACCTAACGGCAGACTGGATGAACTGTGACTCCGACACCAGAAAGTACGTTTGACAAGCATGAAGAAGGAAACTGAACAAAACCATTCGCTATCAGATCTGTCTGTTAAAGAGATCCAAAACAACATTGAATCACACAACTAGTGCAACTATTGATCACAGATAAATGGATAAATGATGTAAGTCAACACAGATTATTCATCTTTACAAACTTGATTAAAACAATTGATCTTGGAAAGAAGAAGCTTCGATCTCCATGTGAAGTCGTGTCTGCCTGCAGGGGCAGTGAAGTTTACAGAAGTTACTCATTCAGGGAGGGAAGGGGCAGCCAAAGCACACAACGTGCTCCTGTTATAAAGTGGCATAACGTCAATAAACAAACAGGAGAGTCAGTTCAGCTCAGGACTGACTGTTGATTGGTCTTTGAAGCACTGAACTATAATTCAACAGCAACAGCAGGACACATGACCTGAAAACCATCTCTGTCACAGTCAAGGAATGTTCTTCTTCTCTTTTGTTTTAATATAAGGTCAGTTGCTTCCAATGCATTGTTGAATAGTGGTTCGCACTCGATCATCGCGATGGAAATATTTTGAGTCCCGTTTGAGACCAGGCTTGGGGACTTTCCCATGTTTACATGTTCTTCACGTGTCTTCTTTGAGGCTGATCGGTGACTCTAAAACCGACCCCGGGTGTGATCGTGAGCACGTGACTGTTTATGTTTACCCTGTTATTGACTGGTGACCTGTCCAGGGTAGACCCTGCTTCTACCCCCATATCAGGGAGAATCAGCCAGAACTCAAAGTGTGTTTGTAAAGCACGGGCTCACAGGGATGAACGGTAGCGGTGAAATGTCGGGCAAATAAAGCTCACAGTCCTATTGACACTTGTAACAGCAACACTGTTGTCTTCCAGTCGATTTTAGAAAGTGAGAAAAAGAAAACTTTCTAAAAAAAAAAAAAAAAAAGCTGAAAGGCTGTACAGGAGAAAGTTGAATCATTCATGATGAATAAAATGCTGTTTCACACAAATAGGGTTATTTGTGTGACGCGAGATGTGCATGATTCAAGGACTAATGATAAAATATGACATAAGTGCTGGATTCTAAGTGATACTTCCTCACCTTTTTCTCAACCAACAATGACAGAAGGGAATACAAACAGTTGTACAAATCTGCTGCAAACTGATGAGTCAGTGGAGTCAATTTAACTCAAGAGAAAAAAATGCGTTTCAGCAGGCACTCCAGACATATTTGGGATCAAATAAAATAAAATATCCTCAAAGCGGCACGTTTTTTTAAATTATTTTCTACATGGGTTATTTGAAATTTCATGGCTGGGGTGTAAAATTCTGGAATGACCCACATATCATTTATATAATTATAATAGTATAAATTTGTATTGTTATCATTACAATCGTACAGTATAAAAGATGTTTAATTTAGGAATCCATGCATATCATGTTAAATTGGCCACAATAGCAATGTGATACTCGGGTTTGGATGTATTTTTGTAGAAGTTAAAGTATCAGCTAAGTTTTTACTCAAGCAGAAGTGTAAACTCCCTGGCATCAGAACTGCTTAAAATGTGAAAGCAAAAGTAATATAAAGAAAAAGAAATGCCCCAGAGTGGCCTCCAGTGCACTGCCCCACCTTCCAACAAAACCAACATTTTTCTAAATGCCGTAATGACGATAATCTTATATTATATTTTAAGAACAATTAGTTGGTGGTACTTTGGGGCGCAGAGCCGGCAGCGCATCCAAAAGAAGCTCTCTTTGGATTTAACAATTTCGAAAAATTCTTTCAGGTACGGCCGGTTGAATAAAGCAGGCCATAATGACATAAGAGTAATCAGGCTATTTAAAAAAAATTTTAATGTAAGGAGTAGAAGTAGTTCTACTTCATTACTTGACACCTCCGGGTGTACATTACAAGTTTGTATTTCTTTTCTGTAAGCGAGATCTAAATACCTCAGTACAATCATACATTTTGGCAGAAACTTTAGATGTTACATAAAGGAGGAGTGATTGGCCCGGCATTGAAGCGGTCTATACATGGCGCAGTGAACATGATCAGCTCAGAACATCGTGTCCTGTCCACCCTGGAGCTGTCGAAAACCCAAACATCATATTATCACCTCTGCAGAAGTACAGTAGTAAAATGCACCAGGAAAATAAGAAGGAAAACAGATTAGTGGGCCTAAACAAAGGCCCTGTGAGTTTATCTCAACACTTCAACTGACAGGAAAACTTTGGCCACAACATGTTGGTCTGAGGGCTGACAGATCAGTCCGCCACAACTGTGAGTGGAACAATAATTTAGACATCGAATTGTAAAGTTTAGTGTACCATGCTAATGAAATGTAATTCATTTCCACGGCTTAAGTTTTAAACCCTGAAAAAACACCTTAGAGGATCTAAAAAAATGGACTGCAAATGAACAGCATTCAACCCACAGCATTCATTCATTCATTCACGCTGTTTTGTAAGATGTTATTCTCTTGTCTGCTGGAAGTCTTTCCAGCAGAAGACCTGAGGCGTATGTGTGTCATCCAGCGTGGACGGTGAAGGGAACAGCAAGCGGGAGGTGAGGGGAGGGTGTTGCCTTTAAAACAGACTGCTGTGTCACACGCCTGCATAGTCTGCATAGCTCCCTGTTTAGACGCCTTGCCCTCCTCCTCCTCCTCCTCCTCCACCTCCTCCGCCTCCTCCGCCTCCACCTCCTCCTCCTCCTCCTCTTCCCACCTGCAGCTCTCCACTTCACAGATATCATGTGAGGCTGCTGAGTCAGAAATGAAGCTGTCCAAACCGTCTGAACTGTCCTGTCAGGCCCACAGGATAAAGAGAAGCTGAGGTGAAACTGTTGACCGACACTCCACCTTCACTACTTTACGTCAGTCTGCACACATGCCGGTGCTTTCCTCTCTAATTGTAGCCGCTTTCAGAGTCAAGGTCAATGTGGTTGACCTCGTTGTCTGCTAAATGAGAGGTGGACACTTCTGATTTGATTAAGTTCAACTTTCTTCAGAGAAGTGTTCTTTTTTACATGGCTGGGTGATTAGAGGTAAAAAAAATAAAAATCTGCATTTTTCTATGTCCATCCATCCATCCATCCATCCTTGCTGGGTGCCGGATCCCCCAAAACTAACAATCTATGAGCAAATACCAGTGGCACTGTATTTTATACAGCTTGAAATCTGCCACCTCTCACTGAAAATTTAAGCATAATTGGAAACAAAAATTATACAAACTAAAGTAAGAAACAGAAAGATGATAAACCTTTACAAAAGTCAGTTTTGAAGGAGAAAAGGTGGTTAAACAAAGGCACAAAACATAAAACAAAACAATTGTAGTTTAAATATGTACTGTACGTCGAAACAAATGTTTTAATTAAGTCGGAAATCTAATTATATGGCACTGAGATATGACTGAATTTGATAGATAGATAGATAGATAGATAGATAGATAGATAGATAGATAGATAGATAGATAGATAGATAGATAGATAGATAGATAGATAGATAGATAGATAGATAGATGGATAGATTTTCTGAACGCCCAATATACACATTTAGAAATAAGACCTATTTCATGAGGTTGGCTTTGCACGAATACTGTAATTTGGTTTGTGGGTGGAAAACATGCTTTATCTATAGATAGTGTTTCCTGTCAAACAAACAACACTCACCTTTAATGACACACAGTCATGACCTGGAGGCAGTTGCCGGTTTTTGATTTGGGAGTTGCCCTCAAATGATTAAGCAGCTCAGACTCCGTCATCAACCTCAGGCCTCAGACTTCTTCAGCATTTTGGTATCAAAAGCAGAGCAGCTGCCAGTTTTAGACCTCCTTATCCACGCCCAATCCCTTTATCTGACTGCAGCTCCAAGTTTCTGCTGAAAAGGAAGGGTTCATTTATTTTTGGTGACCCAGCGAAATCTTGCTGAGGCCACAAGGTCATGAAGATAGCGTGGAGTTGTTAATATGCCTGGGCAGCCACAGTGCCAAGAGAAAACCTGGCAACACGGTTTGATTTTCATTTAACCTACAAGAGTTTTAATGACTTCCCTCTAAAAAAAAGTTTTCTTCAGGTTTTAGCCATTGTTATGACAAAGAAAACAACAGTTTATTTACTTTAGTTTCACAACAGAAGCAAAGATAGAGTAGAAGATCTGTGTAATCCCATTCATGTGAATGAGGACTCAACCGTACGTGAACAAAAACTGCAATTTGGTCAAAGTGAAAATCACTCAGCAAAGATTAATGTGCATAAATATGAAAACAATGAATGACACTATTGACCAACACTGTCCCTGAAAGAGAGAGAAAAGCTTCATTTTGAAAGAAATCATAAACATGGAAGCATTTCAGTGTTTTTTTTTTTTAATGGCTCTGAAAACATATAATAAGTTTGTAGAATTCTGAAGTTCATATGTTTCCTCTGACCTGATTCAAAGATCTGGCAGCCTCAGCCTCTTAAAGGCACAACAAACTTACTGTTTGCTACGCAGTTTAATTTTTGTTTCACTTTAACACGGGCGCAATCATTAACCAAGAAGGTAATAACAACACTGCACCTCACATATCAGCAGCAATTTTAATAGGCAAGCATTTCTTTAAACAAACAAAAAAAACCAATTGTTTTATTTCATAAAGAAATTAAACTTTTTAATCTGGTAATTTTTTTCATTTGAATCTAAATGGGTGATTTGGTAAACAAAAAGGTGCTCTCACAGGCCTCAATACTTCTGGTAGTACAAATGACAACAATATACACCTGATGCATCCGATTCATGCAGTAATGTGATGATTGTAATGTTGAGTTTCAATCCAGGCTTCCCATCAACATCCACTGTGTCACTGTTCCAATAGCAAAGTGACCCTTTGCAAACTAACTTCATAACCCGAGGATCAACAATCACCACCATCTATTATTAATCAATGTCCAGGCAAGAAGTCATCGTGTTATTGAAAGCTGCTGAGTGATGCAAGCGATCAGGACTCAATATTCTTCAGTGCAGGACCACGTTTTTGGACAAAAGTGGAGGAAGATGAGGAAAGTGTGGCCACGAGTCGACCCCTGCTGACAACCAGCAGGTTAGAACTCACGGTTTCAAACTGGAGACTGGAGCGCCCTCTAGTGTACCAGACTTGCTAAAACAACAGACACTCTCCTGTCAACTTTTGGCAAACCTGTGCATGTTTTAAAAACGAGATAGATAGATAGATAGATAGATAGATAGATAGATAGATAGATAGATAGATAGATAGATAGATAGATAGATAGATAGATAGATAGATAGATAGATAGATAGATAGATAGATAGATAGATAGATAGATAGATAGATAGATAGATAGATAGATACTTTAATGATCTCCAAGAGAAATTCACAGTTCCAGCAGCAGCAATATGGAAAGACAGGGGCATGCAGGGTTAAAAAAAACAAAAAAAACATGCTGGAGAGGCTGCCACTCGCGTCGGCGCCGGAAGTAGCACACCCGACGCCTGTTTAGGTGAATTTGACTTCACTTCATGGAACACTTTGTTATACAAATAGTGGATGATAGTAAAATACACCGTGGACTGTTCAGACTATTCCCAAGATAGCCTTTGTTTTTTAAATACAGCAGTCTTAACCTGTCTTGATTTCACACATTTAGTAGCCTGTGGACTGACGTTTCTCTTTAGGTCGGCCACGGTATAGTCAAAATAGCAACTCTCATTAATCTGTTAGATTAGCAAATAATCACCAGTGCGACTCAAAGTCAACTTATCTTAAAGTCTAGGTTGCATTTGTTGGAATGCAGCAACAAAGATGGATGCAGACATCGGTTTCAGGTTTATCACCAAGCTAATTGTAAGATTTTATTTGGTTTCAGAGATGTACTGCTACTCATGTACGATAGTCGGTCGGATGCATTGTTTTACATTTGGGTTGAATGTCTTCTTCACTAAAGAGAAAAAATAAATGTATTAGTAATTATTATAAATGATCTAAAAACGCAAGGTCTCAGGCACACAGTCAGCCAGTTGTCTGAACACCTTAAAACACATACAGCTTCTCTTATATGTACTCAACGTTTGAGAAACTGATCCTAATATCATATTATACATCAATAATCCTCACAATGGGATTTTTCCACGCATCCTCTTTCAGTGGAAGTGAAGATACATCAGTTAGTTGGAGGTCAAATGGTAGCATACAAATAACTTTGGTGTGTTTGAGACTTTGAATTAATGACACATGGTCAGTGCATGTATGGTTGTTGAATCACTGGCCCTTCTTTTTCATGTTGTCTTGACTTGAGAGTGCTTGATGAGTGATAAACATGCAGGAAGCTGGTAGTACTTGTAAGCCATAGTAAGGCAGCGCGTGAAGTGCGTGGCACCATGGAGGGAGGGAGGGAGTGGCCTCTCATCCCGTCAGACCTTAAGTTTCATTTCATTTCATTTCTGATCGGTCACCGTCTCTCTCTCTCTTCTCCACTGTTCCTGGTCCAGGAGGAGGTAAGACTGAAAACATGTTCAGACCTTATTTTAATTTAAAGTCTTCCTCTCCCTATAGCTTGTGGTGATGATTTAAAAAATGATAAAAAAAAAAAAATGGAGATAGGATAAAAGAAACAACAGTGGTTTATCGTGACTCATGCAAGATAAACGAAACTGTTCTCAACTCTCATGTCTGACTGTAATAAACCTTTCATTTCTTTATTTCTTTCCTTCTTTCTTTCCCATAATATTTTGTTATTCAGTTTCTGTGGGCGTTTACCAAGAGAGCGAAATGTCGGAACACCTTTTGTATTTACTTGTTTTAAACCTTTATCATGGCACCATCATGCCATATCTCAAAAGTGTGACTGAACAGCAATACAACCTGTTTCCATGCACTGTGAATGCACGCGTTTCGTTTATTTACTTTGCCATTATCATTTTCTTTTTCAAATTAAAAAGCAAAACGGTGCGGCAAACACATTCGGAACAAAAATACTCAGTTGGGGGAAGTGAGAAGCTCGAAAACCAAGTAAAAATAAACCCCAAACCCATCCTATGTCAACAAGCTGCTTCACTTCTGAAGCACTGCTGATTGGAAATCATATCATCATCACAATACTTATCATTGCATAACGCTGAAATTGAGCAGACCTATTTTGAACTCACCTCCGTTTCTTTCCCTTTGTTCTCTTGTTCTCCAGTCTCAAAAATCAGTAGACTTGGTTGACAGATCAACTGTCCGCGATGAACCCACTGCTGACCAAAAGCCAACAGAGAACAATCTGCTCTGACATCACGGGTGTGAGACTGAAGCTGGTGTACAAGGCCAGCGTCCATGGTTTCACCGCCGCAGCCTTCCACCAGAAATGTGACAACGTCTCTCCCACTCTGTCTGTGGGCTATAATAACTCTGGTCAGGTGTTTGGAGGCTACACCAGTCAACCCTTCACTCAGTCCGGAGCGTATGTGCTTGATAACAAGGCTTTTCTGTTCTCCTTCAATGGAAACTTCCTCAAATATCCAGTCATCACTCCTGCATACGCAGTGAAAATGATTGCCAACTGTGGTCCTTATTTTGGAGAAGCCTTGGCCTTGGTCTATGGGAGTAAACCAGTAGTGTACAGCGCTCCAGGAAATTATTACAACTTCAATGCTGCAGATATGCATGGAAACAACCTCAACCTGACAGAGTGTGAAGTCTACCAAGTGGAGCGTAAGTTCATTTAAGTAAACCATGTTTAATTTCTCTTGTTGAAAATAAATACATGTTCCACTAGACTGGTTCACAGGGACGGGTATTGGAAATATAAAGATTTATTATTTAGATACTGCTATCAGCTGATTTTTCTAAATCTGATGGAATTTCTTACCATGCAGCGAATGAGGAAATACATTTAAATAGGAATTTACATACGTGGAGGAGGGAAAGCATTGTCCATCCACCTTCTATGCCGCTTATCCCGTTCAGGGTCTTGAGGCGCTTGGAATAACTTCTGTTTTAGACCATTTAATTCTAACAAAATATATATTTTTTTTTGTTCAATTTAATAATGTAAGTGTTATAACAGCAGCCTCACAAAGACCATAAAATGCCTTAATACTAAGAGTTTTATAGTAATATAGCATGTATCATTAGTGGTAAATGGGTGCGTGTTTTGTTTCCATTCACCAACGCTGCTGTTTCCTCTTCAACAGACACGACTGAGCTGGAGAAGCCCTGGAGGACGATGGTCTGGAATTCCGAGTAAGATGACTGAAGCGGCGCTCCTCTGCATTGTACTAGCAGCTTGCTATTGCAGCAGCCATACTCCAAAGTAAAAAAAAAAGAAGTTTGGTTAATGATTTATTTTTGAAGGAATATATCAACCTGGTTCTTAAAGTTATCCTTCATTTTAAGGTAAAGTCGTTACCTGAAAGTAAATATTTTAGATGTTTATGTGGATTTAGCGCAAAAATGGGGTGGCATGGCTCGATTGGTGGAATGGCTGCAGGTTTGATTCCCATCTCTACCTGTTCCTATTACCAAAGTGTCCTTGAGCAAGACACTGAACCTCAAATTTCTCCCAATGGATAGACTGTCTTGAATGGCGGCAGCCTCCATTGTGTGTGAATGGGTGAATTGATTAACCATGTGAAGCGCTTTGGGACTGATGACACTGCTGAAGAGTTGTATACAAGTGAAGTCTAAACAACAATGATGAATGTGATTTGTTTAAAACGTTTGTCAGAGGAAAAAAAGTTCTTGCTTCATTAAAAAAAAAAAAATCTCTCTGCCTGTTCTTACAGGAGGAGGAAGGAGCTGATGGAGAGCATCAAGGCCTACAAACCTCTGGTCACCTCCGTTCCTCAGGTTCGAGTTTTGCTGGTGGGACCAGTTGGAGCTGGAAAGTCCAGCTTCTTTAACTCGATCAACTCTGTATTCAGAGGTCACGTCACCAGCCAGGCCATGTCTGGCTGCTCAGCCACCAGCCTCACCACACAGGTGAGTGTCTCAGACCTGAACATGGAAAAAAAAAAGTGCCTTTTCCTCCCTTTATGACCCGACGGCGTCACTGTGCACCCCACAGTTTCGTACCTATTCTATTAAAGCTGGACGTGTTGGAAAGCCTCTGCCAATGGTCCTGTGTGACACCATGGGATTGGAGGATGGAAAACGTGCCGGCCTTGAGGTAGAAGACATTGGCAATATTGTTAATGGTCATCTGCCAGACCTTTATCAGGTATTGTATTTACTGCATTCAAAATGCTGGTCAATGTCTGAAAAGATTTCTTGAAGTGACTCAAGGTCTCTCTTTAAACTCAGTTCAACCCCACATCTCCCCTGAGCTCGGAGGCTCGCAGCTACCGCAAGTCCCCGGAGCTCAAAGACAAGATTCACTGTGTGGCGTATGTCGTCGACGCCTCCAAGATCTCCATTATGTCCACAGACTTGGAGGAAAAGCTGGATGCGATACGCAGGAAGGTCAACTGCATTGGTCAGTAGAAATGAGTAAAAATGTACTGTATATGGCTGTTTTCTATCCAACTTTTAACGGAGATTCACTGGGCTTGCTTCATTTCCTTCTCGAACCTGGTAGAACTTGTCCATGTGAAGTTTGCCTGTTCTCCCTGTGAGTGTTTCTCCAGGCGCTGCAATTTAATGCTGCCATCGTACTCGTCAGGTTCACTTCATTTGGAATAGATTGACTGTAGGTGTGTGTCAGGTAAAACTTGTATGATATGTGGAGATTCAAACTACTATAGAGATAAACCCAATGAGCTCACGTAAGCCAGCCTTGGCGGCGGTGAAGAAACGTCTCACAGATTCACATCCGAGATGTGGCGGCTTTCTGCTGCGTGCCGGTTGGGTCTGTCGGCGGCTGATTGATAGAGTTGATTGGTAGAGAACAAGAAACAAACACATTGACATGAGGAGGCAAGCTTGCAGACTTGATGGGAGGAGGGAGAGATCATGAACTTCCTGCAGAAAGGCACATGGAGAGGAGACGAGAGGGAACTGAAGACCTTTTGAAGAGATATTCGGACACCCTGATAGAAGAGCCATATAACAGCACATTCTAGATGTAACAGAGTCACACTGAGCCAACACCTTCTGATTTTAGAGACATTAAAGGTGACAGGAAGCATTCCATGTGGGATTCAAAGCACAAGTGTCAGGGTTAGGGTTATAGACACACTGCAGGCTTGAGAAGCCAGGTAAAGTTGCACTGCGTCAGTGTGTATAGCCATGGAGATGTTAACGACAGCATATTGTATTCAACAATTAATTAAACAATTAAGTGGGGGTTTTTTGCATTGGGAAATGCAGCATGTAGAAAATATGCCAAAGTCCACTCCTGTGCAGCTCCTTTCACTCTTGATACTTTACATAGTAGTGCAGCACTCCTGTCTCTGGTCAGCAGATTTGCTCAGGAGACATTCACAACAGTTACACTTAAGAATTCAGATTTACAGTCTATGTGAAAGTCACCAGAACGGCAGTTTAGTTTATTGTTGCTTGTGTTTCCAGGGATTCCTCAGGTGGTTCTGTTCACTCAAGTGGATGAAGCCTGCCCGTTGGTGAAAGAGGACGTGACAAACGTTTACCAGAGTGGCTACATCAAGGATTTGGTGAGGAGATTGCGCCAGCTAACTTTTCTTGGAGCATGAAAACAAAATGGGCAACTGTTCTGATCTCACCTTTCGCGACGCAGATGCAAGAGGTCAGCTCTCGGCTCGGCGTGCCACTGTCGTGCATCGTGCCGGTGAAGAACTACAGTGAAGAGCTGGAGCTGGATGTGAACTGCGACATCCTGCTGCTCAGCGCCGTCCTTCAGATACTTCGCTTTGCCGATAACTACTTCGATGAGGTCACTGACCGTTTGAGCAAACTTCATACCAAAGAGTAGGAAGAGAGGAGTTAAATAAAGAAAGATCCTCAGAGGAGATTCTTCTACTAGAGGATGGCGACATTAATCACAAACAATTCAAGCACAGCTCTGAATACTGAAGTTCAGCTGAATCTATTTACACGTCTAAACAAAACGACAGTCTCTGCAGTGAAGTACAAATTGACTGATTAATACCATTTGATTCAAAAGGTTCATTTCAACAGTTTTGTGGGACTCCTTTGTGAAAAACCTCATCCACAGTATTATTATTAAGTTCTGTGTCATCATGTTTTGTATTTAGTTTTATTTTTTTTTAAGTTTTAGACATTTTTTCACTGAGCTACTATTTGCATAAAACCAAAAATGCTTTGCTAATACATCTTTAAGAACCACAGGTTTTTTTGATTTCTTGACACACTATTTTTACATATTAATAATTTTACATTATTTTAGCTGGATGTCATTCGCAGCCTTGTTGCTCTGCAATTTTGATAAGACATGTTTTGTTTAGACAATTGATGTTTTAACAATCTATTTCACAGGCGAGGTGTGGCGATGCATGGCAGCATAGAGTTGACAGTATTACTCTTGTGTTTTGAGTTTGAGGGTCCTTCAATACGGCCTTTGCATATTCTCTGCGTGCGTTCAAATGTTCTCTGCTGCACTATACCAGATACCAGCCCTCTGTTTCTCCGAGTTTCACAAAGCAGCATAAAAGATAGAGGGTCAGATAGTTTTACTAAAATGGATCGATGGTGTTTACACTTGTTTGTTCAAACCGAAATTAAAAACTACATTTCTTTTGGTGCCGGTTTTGGTTTTTCTCATTATTTTGAACACACTTTGGGCTCTCCAAATAATCTGTACACTACAAAGTGTCAGTGTTTTGTAAAGTGGTAGAGGGTAACGTGTCCATTATTTGACAGAAGGATGGTTTCCAATGACTTCCAGGTCAGTCGGTGGTCAAATTTCCTTTGTGTAACAAATCATGAGCAAAATGTCAAGGACCAAATTTATAATCATGGGGTCACTTGCTTTGTAGGTTCCATGCTTTTAGCAATAATGTTCCATCTTGGATTTGTTTCCTCTTGTGTGCGAGCTGTTTTGTTTTAGAGGGACGAGTTGAAACGATTTTTCACTTTGACATTGTGCCTCAATGTGTCCGGGAGTCGACCGTCGCCACAAAACTCACAAAAAGGAAAACAAAGGAAGTTTTGTTTGAGGAGTTGTTTGTTCTTTACTTGCTGCTTTTCTCCGTCGACCTCAGTTGACGTGAAAAACTCCATCTCTGGTTCAGCTAAGATAGAAGTACGTAAATGATTTTACTCGGATTAAAACACAATGATAAATATTAATTTCTCGATAACGGTTTCAATAAAAGCTCTGTGTGTGAACAAGGAGAAAAGCTGAATTTTATTAATGCAGCTCAAACGGTTACTGTACAGGAAACAGTGTTGGAGTCGGACTGGCTGAGAAGCGGCTCCTCCCCGTGTAACTGGACTGTGATGTGACAGCAAACTGTAAACTACACAACACAACGCCTGCAATCGGACTCAACCACTGCTTTTGCAACAGAGAAACTAGATGCGAGTTCGGGGGGGGTATTTACAAACTGGCAGCTGTTTCCTCACCAACAATCATTTAAAAAAATTACCTTTTGAACAAACATCTTTGAAATAGTGTTACAATGTCAACATTGTGTTAGTGCACGTAATAGACGCGGGGGCTCTTTCCAACTTGTCCACAGTTAACGGCGTATTGGTCGCGTGACTCTTCTCTCAGACGGACCGACGTGAACGACACCCGACGGTCAAACAGGGTTACAGCCTGAAGACGCTGCTCCTTTCTGTTGAACTGATTACGTTTCTCCAGTCCTTGGACGTCTTACTGGGCAGCCCCAGGAGGAAAAGAGTGAAACGCTGAAATGCTCCCCGGCGGACGTGTCGGGTAAAACGGGGGTGGGAGACGGGCTGTGGGGAGCAGGAGGAGGGTCTTATGGTACGGCTGGAGGTCTCCTCTCGCCGGCCAAACGGCTTCATCATCAACAGAAAAGGCAGCCGCGTGAAGAGGAAACGTCTCAACTCTTAACACAAGTCACAGTACGATCACGTTCACACCCTCTCTCTCTCTCTCTCTCTCTCTCTCTCTCACACACACTCAGACAGTAACACACAGGACGGGTTCGAGTCCAAAGGCTAACGTGAGTGTGAACCAGCATGAAGGAGAAAGTGGAGCAGGTGTGATGATCCACCTGCTGTTAGCACAGCGATATCACGCGCTCATGCTACTGCAAAACAAAACCTTTTGGCTGAATCTTAATTGGGAGAAGCAGATATCTAACATGTACAAAAAAAAATATATATATATACAAAATGTTACCAGACTTTTTTTCTTTTCTTATAAAATGAACCCCACTCATGTGATATGCTTCTTTTTTTTCAAGTCTTAAGTGCCGTCTGCTGCTCCTCTTGCTTACACATTCCCGCTATGAAGATAAAACAAGCCCATGTAACAACAGGGGATTGGTCATTTCTCAAACTGAGGTGAATGTAGAAGTTACTGTTAATATTACCTGTGAGATTTGTAAGTTTAAATTCCATGTCATCCAAGCAGAGCTGCTGGGATACAGTGGATTAAAATAAAAGTATTAATGTTCTGACACAAAGAGAAAGTGGGTTTTGGCACAGTCCTCCAAATGGCCTTAAGACTGTTTGGCAATTATGGAACAATAAAACGATTTTGTTTAGATTGTGACCAAAAATAACAAGTACTTTATCGGTTCTGCCGTCTTTATAAAGTGCAATTGTAAAATCTAATGTGCTGAGTCAACAGATTTTGAGGACGTGGACCTGCATGACGTCACATGATGGAAATGGGAGCACTCCATTCTCTCTACGTTCATATTATTTAACTTTGCAGAAGAATGAACAGCTCAAAAGCAGGAAAAAACCCACTCTGGTATTTTTCACGGAAACATCTGTAACGAAAACGAGGAGTTCAATAAAAACAGATTGACTAAGAAAATGTAAAGTAAGCTTATTTTATAGGCTGAATATATTAAAAACATGTTTTACGTCATGATTTGCTCATGAGGATATGCATTCTATTATTTATAAGCGGTTGTAATAAAATTGCGCATATTTAAATAAATGAGTGAGACACAGACAACTGATAATGCCGCTCAAAGACGAACGAATGAATGGCTGTGTGATGAACGATCATGAGCAGGAAACGGGATTTAAACAACAGGCTGTCACTTTGGCTTCTCGGCTTTTGGACTCGACCACGTTGAAACCACACACTGTGCTTCGGTCACCATCGACAGAGATGACGTTAACTTTCGAAACAGTAGAAAAGACTTTTTAGGAACACGTCCCTGTCCCCCCCCCCCCCCCCCCCCCCCAACATTTGCTTAAAGAATTATACAAGGTTATTAAAAAAAACAACAAACAAAAAAACCTAGTTATAACTTTTCATTTAAACCTGTGTGCCATATTCCTTTTTCAGGGTGTCTGGACACCTGAAATGAAGAGTGTTTGTGTGGTCTGTTAACTTTTCAAAACAGCAAAGATATATTACCATTGTCATGTCGTTTTACCGCTATCATTAAGAAAGACCATGTCCTATTTGTCAGACTGACTGCAGGCTTTTTGTCAGCCATCATAAGACAATTACACACCGATACATGTTTTGATATTCCTGCAGTGGCAACGATTAGCCACAAGAGGGAGAAAATTGGCCCGTGAGAGAGATTCAGTGATGTGTGCCCAGTGACTTCTAATTAGGCCTCAGTGATGCTTCGCCCCTCACCTGACTCATCATCTGTGAAGCAGCAAGGGGTCAACAGACACGTTTAAGCTCACGTAAAGACAGGTGGCCATTTCTTCTCGTCATCTTTTCAGTTCACGAAGCCTTGTGAGCTCCTCGCTTGCCGGGAAAAAAAACCAAAACCACGTCGCTCCGCCACTTGTTGCTTCAGCTCGCGTTACTCTTCGCAATGCATCCTGCAGAGGAAACACAGCGGGAGGCGGGGGGGTGCGTTAAGCGGGCCCGTCCTTCGGAGAGGACGGGGTCTGTGATGTGGAGCTGGAGGACGAGGACGTGGAGCTCTTCAGAGAGCCCAGAGTCTTGCTGAGCCAGGAGTTCTTGGCGGCTTGGATCTCGTTCATCAGGACTCCCCGCTGATGCTCCAGCTCCTGCAGGAAAAAAAAAAAACAGGGCCGGCGGGCCTCGGTGGTCAGGAGGAGTGAGGAGGAGGTGAGCTTGTCTCAACGCTCGTACTGCAGCTGAACACAACTCGACATGCTGAACAGCCGACTGACAAAAGTCAAAACAAATATTATAAATCATGAAAGGCAATAAACAAGATTGGATAAATAACAGCAACAATACATTTTAAGAAAGAAAAAATTAGGATAAAAAGACATTCCCACCAAGCAGCTGTTTAGTTTTAATCAGGTGTTAAATATATTTCGAAATAAGATTTCAGCATTCCAAATACTAATTAAGCTCAAAAGTGTAATACTGTGTGATGTCCTGTGATTCAAACCTCCACAGATTCCTTTCAGACGTGTGAGTGATGGAGTGATTGGTGTTGATGAGTCGCTGTCCGTGTGACGGAGCTGCTGACCTGGATGCGACACTTGGCCTCCACCAGCTGCAGCTTGGTCTGTGCCAGCTCCAGCTCCAGCTGCCGCAGCTGCTCCTTCAGGCCGTCCTTCTCCTCATCCAGCGGCTCCATCGACGTCCCGCCGCCGCCGGGAGACGCAGCCTGGAGAGACCCCGCGGTGCTGAACAGATCCTTGCAGTGGTCACAGCCCATGATTTTACTCTGCACAGGCACAGAAATCACAACGCACTTCAGCTGTAGGGAACAAGACGCAGGTCAACAAGCCACATTTCTGGCCCTGACACGGTTTCCTTTGATTTGAATATTTTTTTTTTTTGCCTTTATATCTTTTTAAAATGTTGCGGTAAATGTTTATTCCCCACAAAAAATCAGGGTTTGAATTAAGTCTGGGATTGTGTGGATTGGACGCCTATTTGAGGAGGCAGATCTGCATGTGATACAGTGACGGCGAAAGGTACAATTGAAACTACTTTTCTACATTTTTAAACAGAAAAAAAACTGTGTGAGGATGCACAATTATGTAAAGAAGCATGTATGATGGTGTGAAATGGTGTTTTTCCATCTGTTTCCGACAATCAGTTCCATAAAGAAAAGCCTTGATGATTGAAGTAACATGTTTTGGTTCCCGTTTAGAAATCTGAACTTTGTTGTATTTTTTTTTTGAGATGTGGGAATCGTGAAGGCTAGCCACAACCAGTAGATGGCGGTAATGCAACTTCATGGATGCCAACTGCATGAAGAAGAAGAAGCAGAAGAAGAAACAGAAGAAGCAGAAGAAGCAGAAGAAGCAGAAGATGATGATGATGATGATGATGATCTGTGGTAAAATCTCACCCTCACAATGTCCAGCTCTTCTTTAGTCGCTGCCTGCTGTTTTTCCAGCCTGGTGCTCAGCTGGGAGCAGATCTGAAGCACATAGAGAGGACGTACCGTTACATGTGGCA